>NC_080163.1:115013194-115355618 GCF_950295315.1 Erinaceus europaeus | reverse complement strand
ACATGTTACAATGCACAAGGACCTAGGTTCAAGTCCCTGGTCCTCACCTGCAGAGGGGAAAGCTTTGCAAGTGGTGAAGCAGTGTTGTAGGGGTCTCTCTGTCTTTCTCTCTAATCACCCCTTCCCTCTCGATTTCTGGCTGTCTCTATCTAATAAATAAATAATAATTATTTTAAAACTTTTTATGAATTTTAAAGAAGGAAAAAGTCATTTTTTCTTACAAATTTTGGTGATATCCATGTTAAGTCGATAAGAACATAAATTTGAATTTCCAGATGATGAAAAGTTTGCCCAAAGACGAGAAAACTAACTGAATAAGTTATTCCAGAGTATTTCTCTGGTCAATTTGTCATTGACTGCATTCAGCCTCTTAGTGTTTTAAACACTGCAGCTCTTATGTGTCATGGAAGATGACAGCACCAATCCTATGTTCCTCAGAACTCCAGGATTTGGGGTGAAGAATGTGAATGGAGACATCCTAACCCATCTCACAGCTGGTGGTAAATTAAAAGGTTCCAAAGAAGCCCTGATGTGTTCTAAATTAAAATCCCATCTGATCCTTTAGGCCATTTCCCCACAGTACACACAACACATTTGCAGAGAACAAATGATCTTTTAAGTAGGCCTATCTGTATCCATTCATTAGGGTTACATAGTACTGTCTTAAAATAACAAACCTTCTGAAGTCGAACTTTCGTTTAAAATAGATATTTCTTAGTTTTGCAGTTGGTACTCCAAAACTCCCCATCACAAATCTATCAAAAGTTCATGAAAATGTGTCCATGCTTTTATATACTGTCAGCTTTTCCTCTGAACATTAATAATCTTCCTGTGCTGAGTGGAGGCAACCTTCTGGTGTGTGAAGCTCTCATACACTATTCTGTAGACACACAAAGTTCCATAAGGTAGACAGTGTGACTATCTTCATGGTATTGGAGAACTAAGTCATTTCCTCAGAGCTGAGGTTTTATGTTAAAACTGTATGTATGGCCACATAATTTTTCTTTATCTATCATGCTTTCTTGTTCTGGATATTTTAAACTATTTTGCATACACAAGAAGTACCTTGTTTTGACAAGGGTTATCATTGGGGCTCAGCACCTAAACCACTCCACTTATCCTGGCAGCTATTTTTTCTAATAGAAGGAGAAGGGCAGTGGAGAAGCAGAGGTAGATGTAGGGGTAGAGGTAGAAGGAGAGAGAGAGGGAAAGAGGGAGAGGGAGAGGGAGGGGGAGAGGGAGGGGGAGAGGGAGGGGGAGAGGGAGGGGGAGAGGGAGGGGGAGAGGAGATGTAAGACATTTGCAACAAAGCTCTACCACTTGTGAAACTTTTCCTTCTGTGGGTGAGAACCTGGGGCCCAAAACTGGGTCCTCAGACCTGGTGTGGGATTTAATGTGTGAACTACCACTTGGAGCCTACACAATTTGTTTTTAAGAACTCTGATCCAGGATGTCTTGCCATGCATGAGGCATGGGTTTGAACCCTGGCACTATATGAGAGTGCCACGACACAGAGGGAAACTCTTTCTCCTCCTTCTCTGTATCCATCTCTCTCTCCCTCTCCCTCTCCCTCTCCCTCTCCCTCTCCCTTCCCACCCTCTCTCCCCATATATATAAAATCTGATTTGTAAACTGACCCAGGAGTGATAGAACCTTATCTATTTTAGACTCCTGAGCCATTAAGATAAATCAAGCAAGCAAATAAAACAAACCATGAACACAAAGTAGCAAATAACACCAGGTTAAATCAATCTCTCAGATTTTTTTTCTATTGTTCAAACCTCTCTTTTTCTTTTCCTTTCTATCAAGTCCTTTTAAGATCAAGAATCATATAGCTAGTTGCTGTAAGCTGGAGTAGGCAACATGTCTCAGTTCAGTTGTGGCTTTCTGCCTCAAAAACTCACATCTAGCGATCTTTCTGGAGAATACAAAAATACTGACCCAACAGGATACTGCACTGCAGCAGATGTTTATATTCCTTTTAGCACTATTCACAGTAGTCAAGGTATGGAAACAACCCATGAGTCCAAATGTAGACAAACATATAAAGAAGGTGTGATCCATATACACAGTGAAGTTCTCTTCAGTATAAGAAAGTATGAACTCAAGACTTTTGCTATAATATGAATGCAACTGGAAGGGGTCATACATACTATGTCAAAAAGTGAGAAAGAAAATGTATGCAAGATGATTTTCCTTACATGTGGGGTTTATTGAAACAAAGCAAAGGAACATTAAATGTAAACAAACCTCTGGCTGAAAAGCTTAGGTTACCAACAGTGGTGAAAGAGAGTTGTAAGGGTGGGGAAGTTGAGTAGATTTTCAGGAAGGCTATTTTATTGGTCTGGGTGTGGGGTGGGCATGGTGTCTTAACATGCATTTCAAAGAGGTGTGTTATTGTGGCTGAAAACAAACATTCTTGTGAACCAATGTTAGAATAATTAAAGTAGCACATCCAAATAAACTATCACACAAACAAAGAGACCCCTCACAGAATGGGAGAAGATCTTCACATGCTATACATCGGACAAGGGACTAATCACCAAAATATACAAAGAGCTCAGCAAACTTAGCACCAAAAAAGCAAATGACCCCATCCAAAAATGGGCAGAGGATATGAACAAAACATTCACTACAGAGGAGATCCAAAAGGCTAACAAACATATGAAAAACAGCTCTAGGTCACTGATTGTCAGAAAAATGCAAATTAAGACAATACTAAGATACCACCTCACTCCTGTAAGAATGGCATACATCAAAAAGGACAGCAGCAACAAATGCTGGAGAGGATGTGGGGACAGAGGAACCCTTTTACATTACTGGTGGGAATGTAAATTGGTACAGCCTCTGTGGAGAGCAGTCTGGAAAACTCTCAGAAGGCTAGACATGGACCTTCCATATGATCCAGTAATTCCTCTCCTGGGCTTATACCCCAAGGACTCCATAACACCCAACCAAAAAGAGGTATGTACTCCTATGTTCATAGCAGCACAATTCATAATAGCTAAAACCTGGAAGCAACCCAGGTGCCCAACACCAGATGAGTGGCTGAGAAAGCTGTGGTATATATACACAATGGAATACTATGCAGCTATCAAGAACAATGAACCCACCTTCTCTGACCCATCTTGGACAGAGCTAGAAGGAATTATGTTAAGTGAGCTAAGTCAGAAAGATAAAGATGAGTATGGGATGATCCCACTCATCAACAGAAGTTGAGGAATAAGATCTGAAAGGGAAACTAAAAGCAGGACCTGACCAAATTGTAAGTAGGGCACCAAAGTAAAAACCCTGTAGTGAGGGGTAGACATGCAGTTTCCTGGGCCTGTGGGGCAGTGGGAGTGGGTAGGAGGGATGGGTCACAGTCTTTTGGTGGTGGGAATGGTGTTTATGTACACTCCTAGTAAAATGTAGTCATATAAATCAGTAGTTAATTAATATGAGGGGGAAAATTAATTGTATGTCTCGAAGTTTTTCAAATCACAAACTGAATCTTTTTAATATATAGGCTGTGTAATTGATATGCAGACTCTCTCAAAAGCCTAGACCAAGTAGATCAGAAGCAACCAATAGCACAGCTATATACAAGATACTGGGTACTATACAGCAAACCCTAACAAAAGGACTTTTCAAAGTTAACCCAATTACCAATTAATGTGATGATAACATTAACTATCAATTGTCTTTTTGAACCCTAAGACAGCAGGAACCTCACATCTCCACTATAGAGCCTCTACTTCCCCCAGTCATGGAACCCTTGGATAGGGCCCACTTTCCCGTATGCCTCTCCCAATCCATATCAAATAATATTGCATCTGCCGATCACAACCTAATCAACACAATGATTGCCACCTCAACATGCTTCACTTCAGACTGTGTCCAGAGACTTCACGTGTGGAATGACAACCCTTCAGCTTCATTACTTGGGGGAGACCTTTCCTTTCATAGTACACTCTAATTCCATCTCAGGTGGTTCACTTTCTAACAAAGTCCCAAAACCTAGTTTCTGTGAGAGAGAGCATATGTTCACACGTATCCGTAAACTACTGCAAAATATATACCTGAAAGCAGAAGTGCACTAGAGTTTGTAGTGAGTACTCCTCTAACACTTCCTCTCCACTATTCCAAGCTTTGGGTCCATGATTGCTCAACAATTTGTTTGGCTTCATATGTTTACTCTCTTTTCAGTCACCAGGTTCCAGATTTCATCAGGATGCCGGCCAGGCTTCCCTGGACTGAAGACCCCACCAATGTGTCCTGGACCTCTGCTTCCCCAGAGACCCACCCTACTAGGGAAAGAGAGAGGCAGACTGGGAGTATGGACCGACCAGTCAATGCCCATGTTCAGCGGGGAAGCAATTACTGAAGCCAGACCTCCCACCTTCTGCAACCCACAATGACCCTGGGTCCAAGCTCCCAGAGGGAGAGAGAATGGGAAAGCTATCAGGGGAGGGGGTGGGATATGGAGATTGGGTGGTGGGAATTGTGTGGAGTTGTACCCCTCCTACCCTATGGTTTTGTTAATTAATCCTTTCTTAAATAAAAAAGAAAAAAATAGTTAAAGTAGCAGATATGAATGATGATGGAAGTTCCTCCCAGAGCCCTTCCATTTGTGAGAAAACAGGTTTCTGTCAGCAGCAAGGAGAATGGGGTGTTGGCAGAAAATTTCTTTTTTTTTTTTTTTTGCAATGCACCTACAGTGTTAAAGACATTTACTTTCTTTATAATTTACACCATGTTTCCAGAAGTTTACTCAAAATGTTTCTGAGGTACAAAGGAGAGCATTGAGCATGACCAGGTATCACAGCTGACTGTTATGCTCTGGGTAGCAGGCATTTGGATTTAAAAAAAAAATCTGTTAAAATTGAAAGCTGAAAAATCATGATACAATAATCTAACATGTTCAGAGACAGATTATTCCAACTACTCTCCACTTCTGGAATTAAATGGATATGTAGAAATTTATAACTCTTTATTCTTTTCTCATTTCTCCTTTTCTTGTTTCTTCCAAAATACCCAAATCATCTTTATTTTCCTAAAGCACTGGTTTCCTCTACCAACAAGTACTAGGAACACAAGAATATTTTGTCAAGATAAACAGACCTTGTGATCAACTGTTCAAGTTATTATTGTTCTATCAAAATGCAGCATTTAAATTACTTTCTTCCCTGCCATTAAACCAATACTTGTGCTTTTCCAAATCTGCACCTTTTCTTAAATGTATATGTCAAACGCACCCCCACATAATTTCTGTCTGTGTCCTTTCCCTTCTCTAGGCTCACATCTTGTCAGTCTGTCCTTCTTTTCTCTCCCTTCATTCCTCCCTTTCTCCTTCCCTCCCACCCTTCCTTCCTTTCTTCCTTCCTTCCTTCCTTCCTTCCTTCCTTCCTTCCTTCCTTCCTTCCTTCCCTCCTTCCTTCCTTGTGTTCAACACCTCATATTGACAACAGGATTACTACTGGGCCTCTTTGCCTGCACAATAAATCCCCTGTCCCTGATGGCCATGTTTGTTCTTTTACTTTTCTTTTATAGAGACAGAGAAATTAAGAGATAATGAGGGCTATAGAGGTAGAGAGAGACACACACTCAGCACTGCTTTATTACTCGTGAAGCTGACTTACAGCAGATGGGGCCTGGAGGCTTGAGCCTCAGTCTTTGTACATGGTATTGTGTATACTCTACCCAGTGTGCCATTGTCCTGGCCCAGTCTTTTTTGTGAACTATTATTTGCTGACTTCATTCTGGAATCCACTTTCTTTCTCCTCCAACTTAAGACAGTATGTTTAGGTTTCCATCATTATTCAATCCCAGAATGAGAACAGAAAAGGGATGCAGTTCACTGGGTATCTTTGGGCTAGGAAGCAGATAGGTTTCCAACCTATATTTTCATCTTCCCTCAGCAAGAAAAGTATCATTAGCCTCATTTTGTAGTCAGAGAAAAAACTCTGGTGTTTGACTATCTAGCTCGAATTATCCTGCTACAGAGGAGAGAACACAAATTGTAATCCACCATCTCTTGCTCCAAGGTCAGTTATCTCTTGAAGCTGGGCTGAGTGGTCAGAATGACTAGGAAATTTCTTGCACAGCAGAAGAGAGTGCTTTACAGACAGAGGAATTATTGGAGATATATGGAGAAGAAGAGGGTTCAGTTGGACTGGAGACAGAATCAAATCAAAGTGTAAAATGAACAGAAATATTCACTGCATTCAAGTCAGACAGGTTATCTGTACTGTGTGTCCCAGTCCCATTCAAACCCTGGTCCCAGACTTTCATCTGACTCCTACTCCAAGCAAACACTTCACTGTCAAAATATTTGCTGCTATATAGTGGCAACCTAAGTGATTTTGAGCCAAATTTGTCTGGAAGATAGGAAAAACTATATCAAACTAAGAAATATATATCAAAGCACCCCACTTACCTTTTTAACCAGATGTTCTCACAGAGTGTTTAAAATGATTTTATATCCAATATACTTATTAATTGATGGAGACCAAGCTAAGAGTCCTGAAATTATATACAAGTCACGGGAATGCTTGGCAGCTCTTGGTTCTTTATGATCCTTTCTCCTCCCTAGTATTTTACCCTACACTGAGCTGCCTCTGCTATCTAGTCAGAATCTTTGGACTGAACTTCTGCAATTCAGATAGGAAAACCACACATGAGACTCCATAACAATTCCAGTCTTTCAACATGAGTTCCAACTAGTACCACAGCACATGACAAAATTATATCACTAAAATGCTAGCATCTACACCCCTACGTTAATATTAGCACTTTTTTGGCAATACAAGGCATGCAGTCAACATGCATACACACTGAAAGATAACTGGACAAAAAATATAGGTAGTATACACTCAAAAAAATACTACTAGATCATTAGAAAAGATGCCACATGTCTTCTGGGGTAAGATGGACAGACCTAGAGCTTAAAGGAAATAAGTAAGAAAGAACAAACAAACAAACCAAGTGAATGGATTCAGACATATTTCAAATACCTGAAGTAAACAAATTCACAAAAACATTAAAATAGCCAAACAGATGTTTAACCTTTACAAAAACTCTCATGACTGTCAGAGGGAATGGGGGTGGGAGAACAGGAAGAATAAGTAGAAGGACCTATTTAGTCCAAAAACATTGATGATAGGTATGGTGAGTTTAGTACACATACATGTGAAATATAAATTTCTCTGTGTGGGAAAGTGAAGTCCTAAAATCTTGTATTTTAAAACAATGAATTAACATATTCATGATTCTTTCAACAAAGACTAAGCAGCTTACATCAAATGTTGTAATATCATAACTACTGAAAAGTTCTCTTTCCAACAAACTTGATATTGTAAATAATAATTAGTTTTAATTTTCCACTTTATTCAGGAATAATTAAGAAATGAAACTGCAACCCACCAAACTCAGCAAAAAAAGGGGGGGATAGAAGATATGAACAGAATATTTACCAGAGATTCAAAAGTTTAAGAGATATATCAAAAAAAATGCTCCAAATCATTGACTGAAGAGAAATTCAAATAAAGATAACAATGAAATACCACTTCAACCCTGTGAGAATGCCATACATTAGAAAGAATAGTAAGAACAAATGCTGGAGAAGTTGTAGAGGAAAAGGAACTCTCCTGCACTGATGGTAGGAATATAAATTTGTATAAGCTATGTAGAGATCAGTTTGGATAACTCTCAGAAGGCTAGAAATGGACCTACTCTATGACCCAGCAATTTCTCTTCTAGGGCTCTAATGTGGGACTCTGAATTCTCCATGGCACTGTTTCTCAGAACAGTAAATATGCAGCTAGTTACAGAAATTGTTGTGTCTTGTGACCTTGTACTGTGAGTTTTACAAGAATTCCCTCATTTTCTTGATTTAACAGTCCTGGAGTTTCAGTCAGTACAATTTCCTGATTATAGGGAGGGATCTGGGGCTCACAGGGAGTAAGCCTACCCTTGGTCAGAGGTCATCTTGCTGCTGATTTCTCCAGTTTTTGTGATCTGTGCATCCAATAATGGGTTATGGTCACCAAGGTCACTGAAGGGAAAGAGAGAAATTGAAACATTGAAGTTTTACAGGGTAAAATTATTAGGGGCATAGTAGGTCTCCCAGACAGAAGAGATAGGACGGAAGTTGAAGAGAAATGGGAGGGGGTCCTAGAGTAAAATTCCTGCATTAGGCAGAAACTGGGGCCCTTACAAAAAAACTCCATTATCTCTTTTGTCAAGGTGGAGGCTTCACAGGTATGTTCACTCAGTCATCTCCTGCTAAGGTGCCTCTAACAACTATGGGGATCTTGTCCTCTGCACAACAGGGTATGTGGCATCTTTTGCAGCCTCCCAAGTGTTATCTTACTGATTCACTGGAACATCTTGAACATGGTGTCTTCTGATGGCATGAGAAACAAAGAGTTCTTGGTCTTCTGCCTGGGGACCCCTATCCTGCCTTCTGTCACTGTCCCTATCCCTTTTCTGTCTCAATCTGAAATAGGAGCTGGTCTAGAGCTGGTCTAAATCAAGCTTGGTTTATTCCCAAGTTTGATCCGTGCTCTTGACTCATACTGACTGCCTGTGGGAAGAAAAGAGATATCAAGGGATGTTTAGTGAGATGTCCAGTGCTGCTCAGAAGGACAGGGACAATTTCTGTGGCATAGAGAAGTTCCAAGGAAGCAGCTCTCATAATAGGTTAAGTTGCTATAGATCTGAGCCAATAGATAGGGCTGGACACATCATACATTCAAGATGCAGTATCTTGCTGGGAACAAAAAAGGATTTTTCATTTAAAGAAGTCTGAGATTTTAGCTTCCCCAAAATTTAAAATGAATAAAAATTAACACCTGCAACGCAGTGGAAGAACATAAAACCCTCATGTGTCAAGTATGTCTAAGTTTGAACCACAGCTGTGCATGTGCCAGGGTGATACTCCTGTTTGTCATCTCTCAAATAAATAAGTAAATGAAGATCTTTACATACTTACTTGAAATACAACTTATATTAAAGAAAACACCTCCAAAACACTTATGTCTATGAAGAAATGATATTGTAGTTCTTGAAAGGGCTTCCAATCAGGGAAACATGGGCACTTTCATTTAATGAATCCATAAGTAGCGAGATATTAAAGTTTCAGGCCACTGCTCACATAAAGGACTTACTAGGCTTCATGGCTTGTACCAATAGGACAAAATCCAAGCTATAAATGTCACATCTGTTGGTGAAATATTGGATTGCACAAAATTACCTTATTCTCTTAGCCAGTCCTCCATGAAATTGTGCAAACTTTAAGAAGAAAGAGAAAAAAATAAATATTCAAAGTTTGGAGAGAAAATTCAAATGAAGATATCAAACTGTGTGCTCAGAACACCATGACTCCCAAATGGGCTGATTTGGGAGGAGGGGGAATGAAAGTCTGAGGACCTTACTTGAGACTGGTTAAAATAGAGTGGGCCAAATGTCTCCTGTATCAGGTAGTGCGTTCTTAAAAGGTGAGTTTATTTTAAAGTACTCATTTAATTGTGCCTTTTGGTTTGTTTACTGTACAAAAGACAACACAAGGAAACAGGTGTGACTACAAAAAACAACTATTATGCATTTTATTAAAATTCAACTCCCTAATGTGCAAAAATTTCTCATGACCCACAACATAAATGATTATTAGAAGATTAATTTTTCACTATCAATAAGTTTAAGTTTGGGTGTGTCACATGCCAAGAGCAAGTTTAGGACTAAGAAGTAATGGCTGCTGAGGGTGGAATCTGCCTTAGTTGTGACAGACCCATTGTCTGGAGTTCTTCTGAGATAATCACCTTGCCAAAGGTCACTCCCTCAGTAAAACATTACTTTTTGCCTAGATCAATGTAATAGTCCATTAAATCTCTTCCTCTCCCTCCTCCCTGTCTCTCTCTGACACACACACACACACACACACACACACACACACACACACACACACACTCTAGGCAAGTATGTTAATCCATATGACATGGGCTAATTGAGAGAGGAAGTTACTTCTGTATTCCTGGGACCAGATGCTTGGGAGTAATTCTAGGATGGTACAGGAGCTCAATTTATGACTTGTATTGTCCTAATTTAAACTCTGTAAAGAAATGTCATGTTGACAAAATTTGAATAAAGGGGAAAATCTATATTAAACAGTTTGTTTAAAATCTCCTTCTGCCCATAGGAGATTCATAATAAGATGTTGAATTTGAAGCCTGTCTTTCTCACAGTAAAATAGGAATAAAAGTATTTATGTAACTGAACAAGTCAGCCTTGTTCATGCAGGCATAGAAACTGGCTTTTATAACCTCCACACCTACAAAACAATGGAAGGTTATTTACATAAGATGAGGCTGCCTATGGGCCTGAGAACTGGGCTTCCAACCACACCTAGGCATCTGGAAAAACTGATTCACTGAGAGGAGCCAGTCTGGGGAGCCTGGGGAAAGAGACATTTGCATGAAGTGATTAAAAGGACCTGCAGGCTTGGAAATCGATACTTAGAAAAGAGAACTAAAAGGGCATCTTCAAAGAGCTCCAACCTACCAGCCTCCAAACCTGAAAACAATAATGCAATTTATATCAAGGCACATAAAGAGAGGACTTGCCTGACAGCAAGAAGCAAAGAACTGAAAACTTTTAGGAGGGGGGTTAAAAAGGACATCGGAGAGAGGTAGATTTGGTATATCCCCGCCTCCACATTGTACAATGATTGATGATATTATTGTTGCTGTTATTTAAATAAAGCACTCTTCCCAATCAGATGAAATGATGACCTTAAGGGCTAGGGGAAGGAGAACCTGAAATTGCCAATATGCTGGCTGTATTTCATACATTTGGCTGATAAATAGCAAATACTCAGTGAGTATTACTTCTGAGTTTAGTGTTTAGAAAGCTACATTGTCCAAAGAATATTTTAGATCAATATATTTTGGTTAATAAAGAATTTTAGGAAAAGAATAGAAGAACCTCAGGTTAATTAAAACCTTAAACTTCTAGCTAGTGTGTAAAGATTCAAGAAAAGCAGGCATGTGCTAGAAAGACAAGGTCTCAGGTTCAGTCCATAGCACCAGCATAAGTCAGAGCTGAGTAGTGCTCCGGTCTTTCTCTTTGTATATCACTTTTCTCATTAAAATAAATAAAATGTAAAAATAAAAAAGAAAGCAGAAATTCACATATACACTCATACACACACAATATATGATCTTTATGTTATGTTTGCTTCCATTAAAAATAAATAGTTTGCATATCTATCAGCAGGTTTATGAAGAATGATCCCTTACTTAGGCTGAAATTGGAAAACATGAGAGGAAGTTTCTTATTTCAAATTTGTTGTGGTGGGTCTCTGCTATAGGTATCTCTTCTGTATCCCTGAGTGATACTATTGTCTTTACAAAACAATAAGAACAGATGGAATTCTGACCCTGAAGGAGATGGAGGTCATGGAAACAGAGAAAGACTGAAAAATGTCATTGGTAGGAACAGGCAAAGAGACGCAATTCAGTCCTAGGCAGTTGCAGGGATTGATTACTGGAGCAGAATAAGGGTAGGACAGCTGGAAACATTTAAATAAGGTCTGAAAATTAGTGGAGATACGCAGTGTGAATTTTCTCAGATTCAGTAATTGTGCTGTGGCTATATGGAATGTGTAACATCAGGGGATGCTGAGTTGATGGGACCTAGCCACTAGGGACTAGTTTTGCAAATTCTTAGTCAAGTGACTGAAATAAATAGTTTAAAAATAAAATGAGGAGGGAAGGGAAGGCACTTCTTTTTTCTTATCTCTGGCAGGTGATTGGAAGGATTGAGTTCCTACAGTCATATTACTCCATGTGTCTCCAGAATGCTTCCTTGATAAAAATTAAATGTATAAAGTCAGTTGTTAATTAGGTGCCAAGTAGGTGTGCATTGACCCTCCCAGGGTGCTTATAAGCCACACTGGGCTTCTTCATTTTCTTTGAAGTTTTGTTTTGGCTTTAACAAGTCACTGACTAGATTAATTTGATGGCACAGTTAGTTGTGCCTGGTTAATGGTGATAAACTAGAGAGCAACTAATCAAGGATGGAGATAGTTTAGCTGACAGAACAAATACCTTCCACTGCATGAAGCCTTGTGTCTGAGCCTTAGCACTGTTATGGGTCATTATTAGGTTGTTACCTTTGTGTCATGACCCAAAGATATTAAGATGTGCAACTTGACCTAAAAACTACATTTCCCAGAATTCCTGGCACCAAGCAACAAAGAAAAAAGTACTCCAATGGAAGAATATAAAGCAAATGATTGGACAGGAGAGGACCTGGTGCCTGACTTTTAACTCTAGATCATAAGCATGTGGTTGGAACTGGGATTATGGAGCTGAGATGGCCTGAGTTGAGGACTAGCAAGGGGAGAAACAATGACTAGGGAGTGGGGAGTAGAAAGAATTACCATGGAGATCTCTCTCTCTCTCTCTCTCTCTCTCTCTCTCTCCCCCTAAACATTTATTTAATTTAATTATTTGTTTACTGGATAGAAACTGAGAGGAAAGAGGAAGATAGAGAGGGAGAGAGAGAGACACCTGCAGAACCACTTCACCACTCATGAAGCATTTCTGCTACAGGTAGAGACTGGGGTCCTTGAACTGGGGTCTTTGAGCATTGTGACATGTTTACTTTACCAGGTTCACCACCACTTCACCCTGGACCTTCCTTTTCTGAAGATTTTTCACTATAACTAAAGTCAATAAAATCCCATTTTCATTTAATTAATTAAATACATTGGTTTTATAGTAGCCCCTAGTTTTATAGTAGCCCCTAGTAGTAAATCATGATTTCTATACTAATATAAGTAAGAACTCCATATTAATTTGGGGGATGTGAGCTCTCCCTATAACATCACATAGAGCATCATGAACAACATACTAAGAGAGTTCTTTGTGTGGTAGGGTGGTAATGTGGGATCTTTCCTCTTATTTATCTCTCAAAAAATATTACATGAACTTGTAAAAGAAAGGAGGAGGAGGAAAAAGAGAAAAAACTAGCCAAACTCTAAGACTCTGAGAACTATAGTAGTTGGTCATGGGAGATAAAACTTTGATGGTGGCAACAATTTGGAACAATATCCCTGCATCCATATAATCTATTTATAAGCCATAAGAAGGAGGGAAGGAAAAGAGAAAACTGAACTCAAGCTTTACAAAGTCATAAATTAAAAGAATTTCTCCTGCTCTAAGAATGCAGGTCTAACCCAAATCAGCAGAGATAAAGCTCTGTGTTTATCAGCACTAAAGCTTTCCAGAGAAAGCTATGCAAACTTCACAGAAACTAAAATGGACAGTGTGAGTTCTCCATGGGAGCGTGGAGGGATGCAGGTAAGATCCAAGTTGTTGGTCAACATTTCTCCTTTGGTTAGTTCTGCTTCTGTTTCTATCCGTTTCAAGTCAAGTTCCCCTGCATTGCTTGACGCTGTGGTCTATTTACATAATCATTGTTTTGTTTAAGACCAGCACTGGTTTAATCCCCACTGGCTCATGCTCTTTTTCCACTCCACCCCCTTATCCTACGTACTTCCTTTTTCCACCCTTCCACTTCCGTCTCAGAAGATATTTAAAGGCAGATCAATAAATGCAGCAGGGTATTGTGTGTTCCCACTCCGTGAGTCCCAGAGTCTCTCTCTTGCAATGCTAGTTCCTGATCCCTTTCCCATGAAGCAGCCTAGATTGGCTCCAGTTGAGTTCTCTCCAACCCAGAGAGCACATGCCTGGGAAGAAGCACCCTCAGGCTAGCCCAGCGCCAAGTAAAGACCAGATGTGACACATTAGGTGGCACATCTGTAGGAAACTTGCAGAGATAAAGGAAGCAAGTGAGAGGAGGCAGGGGAGGGAGGGCAGACTGCTGATGATTTGGATGCTCTGCCCATTTGCATTTCATTGGGAGCTGAGAAGCTCAGTCATTGCAAGTCTTTAAAGATGTGATGCATTTAAGTACACCAGGGACACATTTTAAATGTATTTAGTGTTCTTTGCTCCCTTGCCTACCCTCTGCCTCCATTCCATAATGTCATAGGCTATGGATAAATGATTCTCATCATGAGTCCATTCTGGAGAGATAGTCAATGTTCCCTAGTGTTTGCTGTCAAGACTATATAACTCTACTTCCTTAAGCACTGTGTCTTAACTTAGAAACCATAGCACATTAGCTGAAATTTCTTCTTTTGTGATCTTTCCAAGCTCTGAGTTGTATGCTGCCCCATCAAGTCACTTCAGAAAGAGATGCCTGCCCAGCATCCCTGCTCACCAGGCTTCTAATTGGAAGAAACAGCATCATCACCAGAACATGCTGCAAAGTGAATGAGAAAGGGGATCCTCTGCTCAGCGAGGTGCTGGTTGGTAAGCCAGCCTGTGTTCCAGGAGAGTCTGATTGGAAAAGAAATCAGCCTGCTTACATGCAGCATGGCTTCAGCTGCCCTTCTTTCCCAGCCCACCATGCTGGCTGCCAAAGCTCCTGGCACATGACATCATTCACCACTTATAGCCAGCCTCTCCCATAGCCATGGAAACCCTGACATCACACAGAGCAGAGCTGGCAATTTCATTCCAAATGAAATGGAAATAAGCCTAATTCTATTATTGTTCCGAACAATTTCCCAAGTAGCTGCTTCTTACAGGGTTCTTGCTTGTCTTTTAAAAATAGACTATTGGTGGGGGTCGGGCGGTGGCGCAGTGGGTTAAGCGCATGTGGCGCAAAGCGCAGGGACCAGCGTAAGGTTCCCGGTTCGAGCCCCCGGCTCCCCACCTGCACGGGAGTCGCTTCACAGGCGGTGAAGCAGGTCTGCAGGTGTCTATCTTTCTCTCCCCTTCTCTGTCTTCCCCTCCTCTCTCCATTTCTCTCTGTCCTATCCAACAACGAATTGCGTCAACAAGGGCAATAATAATAACCACAACGAAGCTACAACAAGGGCAACAAAAGGGGGAAAAAAGATGGCCTCCAGGAGCGGTGGATTCATGGTGCAGGCACCGAGCCCAGCAATAACTCTGGAGGAGGAAAAAAAAAATAGACTATTGGAAAATTACACGTTTGTGCACCTATGGCTGCTCAGTTAGTCCATGCCTCCCTAGCCTCACTTGGTACTGAGATGGGACCACTTTCATCTACTCAGATATAGGCATTTCCCTGCAATCATTAGCTGGGCAAATCTTTTAAATACACCGATTTGGACCATTAAACATTTCAGAGATTGCCACTCCCAAATTAAGGTAAAGTCTTTTATAGACAAGTGAGGTGATACATCTGTATGAAATTTAAATAGGGATTTCAACTGGTTCAAGTATTTTTATTGTGAATATGCTCACATATATTCCCATTATTTATGGAAAGTATCATTTTTTTTTCTTTCAAACTCTGCCAGAGAGTTACTGAAAGGTGAGAATTCTATTTAAAAGCAGTCCTGGGAGTCGGGCTGTAGCGCAGTGGGTTAAGCACAGGTGGCGCAAAGCACAAGGACCGGCATAAGGATCCCGGTTCGAACCCCGGCTCCCCACCTGCAGGGGAGTCGCTTCACAGGCGGTGAAGCAGGTCTGCAGGTGTCTATCTTTCTCTCCTCCTCTCTGTCTTCCCCTCCTCTCTCCATTTCTCTGTCCTATCCAACAACGATGACAACAACAATAATAACTACAACAATAAAACAACAAGGGCAACAAAAAGGAATAAATAAATAAAATAAAATATTTAAAAAAAAAGGCAGTCCTAAGTGGGCAAAAGCTCACTGGGATAATGCATTGCTTTGCTATGCACATGACCCAGGTTCAAGCCTGGACCCTACTACACTGAAGAAAGGTTTAGTGCTGTATTCTCTTTCACTACTTTCTCTGCCTATCTGCCTTTATCAAAATAAAACACAAGATAAACTAAAAGCAGTCCTGCAGCTAAGAGACTGCTCAGTAAGTAAAACATAGGCATTACATACACTGGAGTCGGGCTTGCAAAGTAAGTACATAAATCCTTAAAATAAAAAAAGAAATCAAAGTGGTTCATGGCCATGCCAACATATTTCTTTTGCAATGATGGTAAACTCTGTACCATTCTTGTTTTATGGAGGTGGCATAGGAACTAAACTCAGCAGGTCCTACTCCCAGGGGGGTTCACTAGGATGAGGTCTGAGAACACAACCTTCATGCTTAAAGCAGAGATAAGTCCAGTTCCTGTGAAGATGACCAGCACAGACTGAGCCTACCTCATGGGCCAGGGATGCCTCTCAGGGGGAAAGAAGATACAAATAAAGCAGAGAGGAGGAAAGAATATCAGATGAATCAATAGCAACAGTATTGTTAAAAAAAAAAGTGGGTAAAACTGAATCAAACAAAATGTCCTACTCCTGTCCCACCTTCAATAAAGGAAAATGAAATGATAGAGCTTACATTCATGTGGTGATAATCTGTGTGTGTTGTACTGTATCATTTTGACTGGCACTTCTGTTTTGTAGCTGCTATTTTGTATTTCTAACTTTGATATTGACATCCTCACCTTAAACTCACCTTTCTTATATACATGAAGTATGTCTGGTCAAAAAGAGGAGTCTAAAGTCTTTATCAAATCTGCCTCCCATTGTCAAGCCCTCTTCAACCTAGCACCTTATGAGCAAGATGATCAAATACTGTGATCTCTAGAATCTCTCATATGCAACGTATTTCCCAATAACTAAACCATTTCTTAGACTAAGTCACCATATATTGGGTTCTCAAAAAAAGTCATGAAATACTTTTCTGTTTCTATGTAAAAATGCATCAGATCATCTCCTAAAAACCACTGTAATTGTAAAGCTAGGAGTGAGCTGTAATTGTAAAGCTGTAATTGTAAAGCTAGGAGTGAGCTGCATCGCTGATCTCTTACAACGAATGACAGCAAATAGGCACTTATTAGATATTTAATAAATTAATTTAAAAATAATTTAGAAGCTCCACTTCTAGTATAAATAATAAATAGCTCACCCAAGGCCACAAGAACTGCCTGTGACAGATGTTAGCGCAGAAATCTAGGCACAACACTTGGAGTTCAGTGTGTGTCTTCATGAACTATGTTACAACACAAAGTAAGAAATTCCTGAGAGTCGAAAGCTAAAATTATACAGCCTAATAAACTTGCTTAATCTAAAAATAAGGTTCCAAACAAAGAAATCTAAGATAAAAAGCATGGGGGCAGTGATTATTCTCCTCTAACCAAAGTATCATTTAACATCAGCACATATAAACTAATGAAAAAAAAATTGTTCAAATGGTACAACTCTCTGGCTTTGAGTTTTGAGCCTTCGTAAATCAAGTCAAATTCAATTACAGGAGATCTATTTTTTTAAAAATTTTTCCTCTGTCTTTGCACTGAAATTCAACTTAGAACTGTAGTAGTATTCATAATCATTCCTTTCATATTCTCTTCCACCAGTGCATATGAAAATGGTCAGCATTTTTCTCTGTCTTCTGCTTTAATTTGAGATAACACATATTCAAGTTTTCTTATTGTGAGGGATGTAAACTAGATAACTTGAGCAGTTTTCTAATTGCTGATACATAAAACAAAAAGCCCCACTGCATTCCCTCCCCCTGCCAAAATAAAGTAGTTCAAACCGCAGTAAGTGACTTAATTAAATGTATATATTAAGCTTTTCAACATCATGTTTTTGAATTCTTCCTTTTCAACTTATAGATTTGGCTAAAGTTGTCCTTATAATTAACAGTATATAACTACATGGTTTACCATGGATCCTTTATTTATTTACTTATTTATTTTTTGTCTCCACAAGCACATACTAGAGGGCTAAAGTTCAGTCAATTATCTATGCCTACTGAACTTGTAGTCCTGGCTTGCCTAGGACTTTGTCCTGGTCATAGATATACCCTGGTATGTATCACAATTGGTACAAGATCACCAGGGAGAAAAGAAACACAATCACATTTAAACAGCAATCTGTGGGTGCTTAATAACAGGAAATAAAAAAAAAATTCTCTCATACAGAATTGGGGAAACTTTTTTCTAGCAAGGGTCCTTTGGATATTTATAATATCCATAGGCTATACACAATTATCAACTTAAAAATGAATACTTACACGTTTCAATGAAAAATGCACTAGTTGACATGATAAGGCCAGACCAAAGGACTATGTGGGCCACATATTCCCTCCAGCCAAACCTTCCCTATGGCTGATCTAATCATATCTGTTTACAATAAAATCAGTTCCAAATCCCAAAGCAGAACTGAGCATTCTTAACTATACTCTTATATGACTTTATGATACAATCTGATGATCCAGATGTTCCAGGGATGAGTCCAGGGCACAGAAAATCTCTCACTTAAAAATACCAGCACTGGGGAGTCAGGGCAGTAGCGCAGCAGGTTAAATGCAGGTGGCTCAAAGCACAAGGACCTGCAAGAATACTGATTAGAGCCCCTAGCTCCCCACCTGGAGGCGGGTCACTTTACAAGCAGTGAAGCAGGTCTGCAGGTGTCTGTCTTTCTCTCCGCCTCTCTGTCTTCCCCTCCTCTCTCCATTTCTCTCTGTCCTATCTAACAATGAAGGCATCAATAATAACAACAATAACTACAACAATAAAGAAAGGCAACAAAAAAGGAATAAATAAATAAATATTAAAAATATAAAAAAATACCAGCACTAACCCATCTCAGAAGCACTGAAGTATTCAGAATAGACATACATTTTTAGTACTCAAAGTAGGTCAAGAAATACTCACTTTGACCACACCATGTCACGGGAAGGTAATCCACCATACAAATTGTGGTAAACTTACCATATGGATGGCGCTTCAGTGCCGCTGATCTCTAAGAAGTCATAGCCTTCTTCTAATTGAAAGTCTGTGAAGACAAGGGCTATGGTGTCTCCAGGCTCAGCCAGAATGGTCCAAGTGCAGTCTGCATTGTTCTCATACTCAGAAGGGAAGTGTGGACTGGAGATGGTGCTGCTTGTGCCTCGTAAGGTGCCACCACATGCTCCCTCAGCTGTATGAGGGAAAGCGAAATGAACAAACACAAAAATATAGTTGTTAAGGTGGTCTCCAGCTCAAGAATATCTGCAAAGTAGCAGTCCAGACATATGCCTTAACCGAAATTTAAAATGCTCAGTCTGGGGGCCAGCAGTAGTGCACCTGGTTAAGTGTACATATTACAGTAAACAAGGATTCAGGTTCAAGCTCCTGGTCTGCTCCTGCAGGAGGAAAACTTCATGAGTAGTGAAGCAGGGTTGCAGGTGTCTCCCTGTCTCTCTCTCTCTCCCTCCCTTTTCAATTTGTCTCTATTAATAAACAAAAATAAGCTAAATAAAATGCTCTGTCTGACAAAGGGTTTTCTTCTAATTTATTTATTAAGTTTTAGGGAATAGATGAATATGGGATGATCTCACTCTCAGGTAGAAGCTGAAAAACAAGATCAGAAGAGAAAACAAAAGTAGAACCTGAACTGGAGTTGGTGTACTGCACCAAAGTAAAAGACACTGGGGTGGGTGGGTGGGGGAGAGTACAGGTCCAAAAAGGATGACAGAGGACCCAGTGGGGGTTGTATTGTTACATGGAATGAGAAATGTTATGCATGTACAAACTATTGTATTTACTGTCAATGTAAAACATTAACCTCCCAATAAAGAAATTGAAAAAAAAAAAAAAAGAGGAAAATACCCTATGGTAAAATTGTCACAACTGTAAGTTCCTGGTATTAATGCATAGTGCTATGAAACTTTAAGCAATTTGTCAATATATGTGTGAGAGAGAAAAAAAAAGTGCTGATGTACTTTGACAGGTTATTCAATTTGGTTTTTGTTGGGAACATGTCATGGTAAGCCTGATAGAGCTTAGGGAGAACCACCCCCATCTTTGGATGGAGGTCTGAGAAGATAACCTCTTGGTAAGTCTCTCTCAACCGAGGTGAGCATAAGGGGGGAAACTCAGACTTGGTTCTTTCCTTCTTGACTCTCAGGCCCACAGATACCGCAGTACTTTCCTCCATTAACTGCAGGCCACATGGCCGCAGAATCACTTATTCAAAGTCACCTTCTGATCACAGAAGAACACACCTTATCACACACTTCATCACACACCTCAGACCCCAGACAAGAGAAATTCCAAACTATATGGCCTTTTGATATTCATCTTCTCTCTGTCTCACCCTACGAGTTTAACCCCTATGCTTCTCTCAAATACCTTTGGATAATTAAGTTGCTTGTGTCATGGAGAATAACTGTTTTGTATCTCATCAATTCCTGTCATACCAGCTCCCTACCTTGGGGGCATGCTGACTGTTAAGAAACCTGTAATTTCTGTCATATTTCAACAATAATTACCTCCATTGCTTTTCTATTTAACTCATGTCAATTTTGCTAATAAATGGACTCTAGGATTCTGGGACTCAAGAACTCAGATTCTAGATTCACGCTAAGAGTCCCCTGGTGTCTTTTACTTCGTGTCACCCCTGTCATGAGCGAGAAAGAACCAGCCCGTTACCTTTCCCCTGGAGGCCACCCTGCTGGAGAAGGAGAGAGACACCCCGAAAGTTTTTAATATATATTGAATACATTTTAGTTGTTTGTTAGTCCGTACTAGTCTTCTGCATGACATGCTTTATCTAATCATTTAAAGAAATTGACTGCTATCGTATACCCATACATAGTGGTCAAACAGCAAGTTCTAATATATTAGGAAAAACAAATACATATGTGTGCTTAACACGGTGGGTCACCTCCCAGCCCCAAAGCAGAACAAATTGTTTAGTAATTCTAACCTTTAGGAACCTAAAGGTAAGAATATAGCAAATGAGATTTGGGGTCTCCATTTTGGAAATAGCTAGAAAGTCTATTTTAGGTATATTCCAAGGGGCCCATGACTTTACTAATTTTTGCCTGAGCCCGACAGCTAGCATATGAGAATATGATGACTGGTTTTTGGTTGAGTGCACACATTACAGTACACAAAGATCTGGGTTCAAGTTCCTGGGCCCCACCTGCAGGGGAGAAAGAAGCTTTACAAGCAGTGAAGCAGTGCTGCAGGTGTCTCTAAGTCATCTTTCCTTCTCAATTTCTATCTCTATCAGCAGTAAATAAAATTTTAAAGCCAGTAAAATATTTAAAAATGCATCTAAGATAATACTATTAGTTGAGGCCTGGATGGCTGTACATCTAGTTGAGCACACACAATATCATGCTGAATGACCCAGGTTCAAGAGTCTCAGCCCTCTGCCTGCAAGAGGGATGCAGATGTCTTTCTCTTTCTTTCTCTCCCCTCTCAATTTTATCTCTGTCCTATCAAATTAAGTAGGAAAAAAAATGGGGGGAAATGGTCATTGAGTGTGGCCAATTTGTAGTGCTGGCACTGAGCCCCATTGATAACACTGGTAGCAATCATATATAAATAAATAAGTAAAAACTAGTCATTGTGATCTGGGAGATGACATAGTAGAGAGTATTGGATTCTCAAGCATGAGATTCTGAGTTCCACCATTGGCATCACAAGTGCCAGAGTGATGCTCTGATTTTCTTTTTCCCTCTATCATTCATACATAAGTCTTTTTAAAAACTTAAGTCATGGGAGTTGGGCAGTAGTGCAGTGGAATAAGCACACATGGTGCAAAGTGCCAGGACTGCACCCTATGGATCTGGTTTGAACCACCAGCCCCCCACCTGCAGGGGAGTCGCTTCTTAGGCGGTGAAGCAGGTCTGTAGGTGTGTGTCATTCTCTCCCCCCTCTCTGCTTCCCCTCCTCTTTCCATTTCTCTCTGTCCTATCCAACAATCAACAATAGCAATGACAACAATAACAAAAACAACCATAAACAACAGGGGGAAAAATAGGCTCCAGGAGCAGTGGATTCATAGTGGGGGCACTATATGTGCCAGAGTGATGTTCTGGTTTTCTCCTCTCCTATCTGTCTTTTTTATTAATAATAAGATCATTTTTAAAAAAGAACTAAATATATTACTTCAATTACAGCAGGCTACGGGACAGCCTTTCTCAATGCTCTGTTGTCTCCCCCTTTATTGTCCTTTATTAATGAAAGAGATATAGGAGGGGAGAAAACCAGTGTCTTATTGATGGAGGCAGACAAATTAATGGAGAGTGTGGTGTACTGACACTTATAAGACAGAAAATAAGACACTGTACACCTATGTCAATAGTTTTGTAAATCAAAACTTAAATAAATCAACATACATATGATTTCTACTTTGTAAAAAATTAAAACAAGCTATACTATATCAAGACATAGATGTAAACATACTTGGACTTTAAGAATAAGTAGTATTTCAGGGCCTGGTTGAGGTGTGCACAGATAGTCATGTGGGGAGACCTGGGTTCAAGATCCCTGTCCCTACCTGCAGAGGAAAAGCTTCATGAGCCATGAAGCAGTGATATAGATGTCTCTCTGTCTCTCCTTTTATACCCTTCTCCTTTCTCTATTTCTTCCTGTGTCCCTCAGAAGAAAAAAAATGAGGAAAATAATGGCTTCTGGGAGAAGCAGGTTCATCACTCAGGCACTGAGCCCCAGCAATAACCCTGCCTGCAAAATACTATTTAATAATAACAATAATAATAATAATAGAATAAGAATTTCCATATGTGTAAAATAATTAGGAAACTATAGTAATAAGATATGACTGATATCAAGAAATCTTTCAATATTTATCATAGATAGCTTAACAACCAAAAAAGTCACTAAATCAATAAAAGGATGTGTATACTTAATCACCGTATATACAGAAAATTATAGAATTAATATGCTCCTCAGAGAGTATTTATTTGTAAAAAACAAAAACAAAACAAAAATGGCAAACCACAACATTAAAATATACCAAGGATGCTCTCATTGTGGTTTTGAAATCAACTTTGTATCCATGGCATTGGAAAATAATCCATTATGGAGTAGAAAAATGATTGCCTAATCTATTTATTATGCACATGGATTTTTGTGCTACCATTTGTAAAATAGGAGAGAAAAAGTCAGATTTTTAAAATGTGATTAGGAAAACACAACCACAACATAATCATCATGAAATAATTTTAAAAAAGAAGAAGGAGAAGAAGGAGGAGGAGGAGGAAGAAGAGAAAGAGAAAAGAAAAAGAAGTACATTTGTCTGGATGTTTCCTTCTTTCTACAGCATAATACTCTACAATATGATTCAGATTTTAACACATTTTGTGTGATTGAAAATACCAAACTGATTAGGCTTCAAAGTTTCCAACATACAGGTATGCATTGTAATTGTAGAAATTTACATGTAGAATATGTCTGAACTCTTGACTAGATGCACACGGTCTGATGTTATATATAGACTACCAGTTAGATATGCATAGTTCTTTATAAAGTCATTGACCCAGTGTTGAATAGACAATGAAGTCTGAATTACCATTCATTCTAAATCATGTAGTGAGACACTAGCCTTTCTCGAGGAATAGTCTCACTGAATAACGACTCCCCTAGTTGTCATTTTTTAGTATAAGCACAACCCCAATGAAATTAATGTACTTGGAATGTCATAAATTCATGCCTAATCTAGAGAGCATAGGGCAGTTCATATTGATACCAGATTTACTGTTTTATCCCTGCTTAGAATAACAAAGAAGCTGTCTAAAGTCTTTTACTTGATTCATTCCATTAAACTTCTTGAGATTCTGAAATAAATGAGATTTATTTCATTTCAAACAAACAATCGCACTATGAGGAATGGTGTTAAAAGGTTAGTCACCAGCTCTATTTTTCGTGTTGAAAACAGGACAACCAGCACAGGTTCTAGCTGCTAAGCAAGATGGACAATAGCTGGTCACCAAAATAATGAGAAAGTGTTTTAGTATCTAACTGTGTAGAAAACAATATTCATATCCATTTACTTATTCTTTTGATGGAACTGATGCCTTGAACATGTGAAATTGCGCCTCTCTGGGCCACTTTTCATTTAGATAGAGATGAGAATGGAGTGTGACTTTGACTATATTCAGCCACATTCATCTGTTCAAATGTGACTAGACAGTATGTACCAGGTACAGGCTTTGGTGGTGATCAGTAATGAAGTATACATGTGATTGGGTACCCAGATATTTGGTTAGATGGAACTCTTTGTGTGTCTATTATATGTGATGCCATTATACACACCATTACACATAAATGATATTAATGTTTGAATCTATAAGTGGAGTAAGGCAGATGTTCTGTCCTTAGTAGCTGAAGCTCTGAAATACCCTGAATATCTGAATAATACAGAGAGGCTGAGTGAAGGAGATATCTAGATCTCCCTGTCGGTCTTCAGACTGAGACATACATCTGCTCCTGCATTCCTAGCTGAAAGTCATTGGAATTCATACCACTGTCTGTCCTGAGTCTCTTACTGACCAAGTACAAATCTTAAGACTTAGTTTCCAAAATGATAATCACATAAATCCATTCCTTGTTATAAAGATCTAAATCTTTTCAACAGCATATTCCATATCTTATTTACTTTGGTACCCTACCTTATATTATTATTATTATTATTATTTTTAATTTTATTTATTTATTCCCTTTTGTTGCCCTTGTTGTTTTATTGTTGTAGTTATTATTGTTGTTGTCGTCGTTGTTGGATAGGACAGAGAGAAATGGAGAGAGGAGGGGAAGACAGAGAGGAGGAGGGAAAGATAGACACCTGCAGACCTGCTTCACCGCCTGTGAAGCGACTCCCCTGCAGGTGGGGAGCCGGGGTTCGAACCGGGATCCTTATGCCGGTCTTGTGCTTTGCGCCACCTGCGCTTAACCCGCTGCGCTACAGCCCGACTCCCCCTTATATTATTTTAACCTGCTCAATAAGAACATATTGAATGAAATGAACTTTGCTAGATAACTTCCTAGCATGAAGTTATCTAGCAAACTCTTCTAATTCTTAATTTGTTCTGCTTGTCTGTACAATATTAAGAGATAGATGCTTGTAGCTCAACATGTGATTATTGATTTTGCTATTGTTCTTTTAATAATAAGGTAGTACAGCAAGAGGAGTAGCAGTGATAATTCAGACTACAAAGATAAAAATCCTATCATTGAAAGATGTGAAATTATACACCTGTGTCAGCAGTCTTGCATATCATAAATCCCCATAGAAAATTGGTCTATTATATTTTCAAAAGTTTCTCACTTAGAAGTCTCAAAGAACCATAGACAAACACACTCACTACAGTTCCTGGTGATGCTTTTTTAAATACATAACCAACTATCAAGGAGACTAAATGAAAGTCTGAGCTATCCCAAATGATAACTATTTACTTACAGGTCAGTTTGTATTGTTTTGTTTTCAGCAAATCCCTAAGCCATGAGATCAGTGATTTTTATTTACAGATTCAACAAAATAGCAGGGACATTTCAAGAAGAGATAAATTTGGGGCAGCCTGAGTAAATAAAACCATCAAAGCAAAACACAAAGAAAATATTTATCTGGGAACATTAAGCATCATACCAGTCAACCTACTCCACAGCCATACTATCATACTTTTCCTAGGAGTTACCTATATCTCATTATTATAGGTATATTTTATAATAAAGAGACAAAAGCAAAAGGCAATTTTCCTTTTCCTTAGAATTACCACTAAGAGAAAATACTAAGACCAACACTCCTTAATCTGAGTGCCTCTAACATTTCAGGTCACACAATTTTTTGTCAGGGGAGGCTGTCCTGAGCATTTCAGGAAGTTAGGGGCATTCTATTTCTGTTTATTCATGGCCAGAAGTATCCCTCTAAATAGGACAACAATGTCCCCTGACTTAGGTAAATGTTCTCTAGAGAATGGATTAACCTCTGGTGAAATACCACTTACTTAAATGAACTTTAATCCGTTCTCCTGGCTCTGCCTCTCTCACCTCCAGTAGAAAGAAGGACCGGAGGACCTGTTCCCAATCACTCTTATCTATTGATCCTGCCTTGTGTCACTTCCTGGTGCTTTGTGAAGAGCATGGCACTGAGTCCCACAGTGCAGGAGCTTATGTCGGCACAAGTGTCCTTGTCATTTAGAGGTAGTCTGAAACCCAGCAAACTTTCTTGTTTACTTAGTTTCCTCATTGAGTGAATGACTTCAGCATTTGCATCAGCTTTCTCTGTTGCAGTGAACTGCTGTTCCCTTATCTGGAAGGAGTGACAGGACTGTAAAGAATATATATTTCTGGGGCTGTGCATGGTCTTAGACTATACCATTTCCAAAAGTGGAAGCGGCAAAGTCAGTTCATACAACTCTATAAATATGGTACTTTTTCAAATGTGAGGTTAAAAAAAAAATTTGAGAAACTGCATCCAGACCCTTCATGATGGTATTTCTGACTGAATTGCTCAGAAATTTTTTATAACTACATAAAGCCAGGAGAGTTAGTTAGTGGGTTTGTGTTGCTTTGTTTTCAGCAAGTACCTAAGCCATGAGATCAGTGATTTTTATTTATAGATTCAACAAAATAGCAGGGACATTTCAAGAAGACATAAAGCTGGAGCAGCCTGAGTAAATAAAACCATTAAAGCAAAACACTAAGAAAAGGGGATTCTGAACAAACTTCCTGGCAATTGGAAGGATGGTTTCAAGTTCTCTAGTCAACCATCTGGTGTAATCTAATAGATCAGATATAAAAAGTCACATGTTTCTCTATTAAAATACACTAAAAGTCTAGCCACTACTTAATATAATGTATCCTTTTAATCTAAAGATGCTAGTAAGCAATAAAACATATGGGAATTAAACTTTAATTTTACTACTGTCAGAGGAGCTTTTAGTTGGAAACTTCAAAATTCCTTTCTTTTTTTTCTTTTTTCTTTTTTTTTTTTTACATATACTCTGCAGATAGAAAGTGAAGCCAGGCTTAAAACTGTGATGTGAGTAATTAACTGAAAAATTAATACACAGAAAAATATACCATAATGAAATGATAATCCTCAAATTGAGTCACTTTATTTTAAAATTTGCCTTGCTAGGGATTCCTTCTGAAGGACTTATAGGCTGCAAGGTGCAAAAGAGATTCCAATGGGTGGACTTTGGCTTCCACATAAAATTTCTGTCAGAGCAATTATTTCTTTAAGTCTATTTCCTATGTTGAGTTTCCACAAAATCTTGCCTTTGAAGAAAAGGTATATAGCTAAAAAAAAGTTTGAATATCATTGAGTTAATCCAAAAAAAAAAGATAAGGTTTTTAATAAAAGATGCATTTCAATCTACTGATTTCTGTAAGTGGGGAAAATAATTCTAAGTGTAAGCAGAATATGGAGTGCACTCTTTCCCCTAAGTAATTTCAAACTTTTAAAAAGTTTTATTCTCAACTCTGAAATCATTATATACCTTGTCTGAGTTTAAATGTTACTAGGAATATATCTTTAGGGCATGATTGAAAACACAGAATAAAACATTATTTAGAGACACACATTGCCATATTTATCATAAGAGAAATTGAACACACCTAAATGTTTAACAACAGATAAATCATTCAATAAATTATGATGAGTCCTAACTACAGAAACATCCAACACTCTCAACAAGCATTTATAGCACTGTTTCAGTAATTCTTGCATTAAAGTAATTCTTGCATTAATGGACCTACCTTATGACCCAGCAGTTTCACTCCTGAGGATATATCCTAAGGAGTAAAACATACCCATCCAAAAAGATTGTATATACCTATGTTCATAGCAACAAAATTTTCAGTAGCCAAAATCTGGAAACAACCCTGGTATCTAATAACAAATGAGTGGCTGAGTAAGTTGTGGAATATATACACAAAGGAATACTACTTAGCTATTAAAAATGGTAAATTCACCTTTTCATACCACCTTGAATGGAGCTTGAAGAAATCATGTTAAGTGGGATAAAAAAGAAAGAGAAGGGGGAATATGAGATGATCCCACTCATAGACAAAAACTGAGAATGACCAACAGAAAGGAAAACACAAAGTAGAACTTAGACTGAATTGGGAGATTTATACCAATGTAAAAGACTCTAGGGGAAGGTGGATTTTCAGGTCCACTGTAGGGGGTTGGGGTGGGAACACAAACCTTTGGTGATGGAAATGTTGTTAAACTATACTCCTACTAACTTATAATCTTAAAAAAAAAAAATCACTGTTTAGTATCTCAAGGGAAAAACAGATTAAATATCTCAAGTTCTTTAAATGCCTAGGTTTAAGTTCTGAGTATATATTCCTTTATTCTAAGAACTCAATGTTTCAAATTTTAAACTGGGAAGTTTGACACTGAGATAAAATTGTTAAAGTGTTTCTAAAATTAACATAAAAATACTAAGACCGGGTAGATTAGAATCAACTGGTCCTGTTGTATCTAAGATATCATTAAATAACATAAATCATGGTGAGATCAAATATGGTACAGTAAATCCTAACCATGAGATTTTCAAAGTAAACCAAGCTACCAAGTAATCTGGTTCTAATTACAAGTATCTATTGCATTCTTAAACTCTAAGACTGCAAATAATCTTCCCCATTGTCTAAAAATACATATTTCTCATAGTCCTGGAACCTCTGGCACTTTGCTTGCATTTCTTGATGCCTCTCTTCTTGATCACCTATCCTGTGATACTGCCTCTGCTGACCTCAACTAAATCAATGCAACCAGTGCCACCATGACTTATTATGCTGCTACTGCCTTTTTACTTCAAATTGTATGGAGCTCCAGTGGCGCAATCAGTTTGCACGGTACTTATACAGATTGTATCCAGAGAGCCAAGCATGATAGGTCAACCTTCCAACTTCAATAATCTGGTGAGACATTTAATTGTGCATTCCCTAACAAAGTTAGACTCTGGATGTAGGCCAGGGCATAAGCAACAGGGGACATATGTACTTGTATCCATAACTATATATTTCAAAGTAATAGTGTCTAACGGTTTGCTGTAATTAGATTTAGACATAATATGGTCAACAAGTATGTAAAAAGACCTAAAGGAGGCACCATAATGTGTCTAATCAAGTATTTACAATTTAATCCTAGACACCCTCATCTTCTACACCCATTCCACTTCTATCACTCTATCTACTCAACTAACTACACAATAGAAAGCAAGATATATCTCTTAATCACTTCTAATAGCAACAGCATTAATGTCACCCCTTTGATAATATTTAGAAGAAATACTTTATACAGTTGGCAAAGAGATATACTGGCCAAAATATATATCAACTAAAGGACATTTATTGTCCTTTTGACAACTTTTAATAGAATCATCAAACAAGAAAAATGAAGTAAAACTTAAGGTTAACTTAGATCCTACTACCCACCCCCCCACACACACACTAGAGGCCAGACCCCATAAACCTAACACTAGTTTGGATACGACAAATGACACTCAACACTTGAAGAACTGGTAGAAAGTCTAACCTCATCAGATATAGAAAGGACTATAAAAAGTGGGTAAGGGTAAGATACTGGCTCTCTTAATGATGGCCTTTTTTGTCAATACCAGGCTACAACATCATCGAGTCCTCTATTCAGGGAATCCTTGGATTCTCACATAAATAATATGGATATAGATCTCTAATAGATTCCTTTTTCCCACCATTACTGGTCATACCAATCATAAGCTCTCTGGTGGGCCTCTACAGGACCATGCTGTCACTACAAAGTACTAATGGTAGGGACTGCACCACTCTCCAAAGGGAGGATGGGTCAGCCTACTCTGCCAATCAAGAAAGACTGCTCCTGAAATGAGCGCAGCCTAGAATGTTCTCAGCTGTGACAATGAACGATGAACTCAGACTGACAGGGAGTCAAGAGGTTACATAGGCTTCTGTGCTAAACATGAATACATCTGCATCCTATGTCAGATTGGTGATGTAAATAGTTATTTATATTTATATACTTTCTTTATATATAGATTTTCTAGCTTATTTCCACCCTAAAATCCTTACTTTCACATGCTCTAGTCCTATTTTCTGGTTCCTTTTTATTAAAATATTTGTCTTGCTTTATATCTTACTGCCTTTCAGCCACCAAGATGCAGATGTGAGTATGATTCTTTGGGCACATGACCTCATCAATGTGTCCTGGAACCTCACCTCTTCAGAGTCCTACCTTACTAGGGAAAGATAGAAACATGCTAGGGGTATGGATTGACCTGCTAATGCCCAGGTTCAATGAAGAGACAGTTACAAAAGTCAGAACTCCCAAAAGAATTCTGGTCCAACTCCCAGAGTGATAAACAATAGGGAAATTTCCATGGAGGGGATGGGAGACAGAACTCTGGCGGTGGGAACTGTATTGAATTATAACCCTATTATCTTATAATATTGTAAATAAATATTAAATCACTAGTAAAATATAAAAGAAAATAGTTTCTATATTAGATTTTATAGCTATACAGATATTCAGTACCATTGAAAACTCTCAAGCTGTGTACACTGAGTTTGAACCCAAATTCTCCCAGGTATTTTTTTGTGTAACAAATTCTTCCCTTTTTGGGCCTTCTTTAGGTATCTATAAATGCAGATATTAACAGACACACTCCTAGGGGTGCCATGAAGGTTAAGCATATTAACCTGTGTTGCAGAGTAGGGCCTACTGCCCCAGAAAGTCCAGGCCATTGTTTCCATGAGGTCCAGGTGAGCTGACCCCCAACTCTCCCTTCAGGTTGAGACAAGGGCAGGTTCTCATGGTCTCTGGAATTTATGAAGGCTGGAACCCTGGACATTGGCGCTTTTCTACATTGGCTTTTCATGCCACCCCCTTCCTTCTTTAATTAAAAGCCATGGATTACACTGTGTTAACCTTAAAACCACTAGCAAACATCCTGATTGCTCAGCTGCCCCCTTTTCCTCTCTCCTGCTGCTCTAAAGTGCCTGCAATTTACCTCTGGAAAAATGTACATTGTCAAGCTTATTATCAAACAGTCTATTGGTCAAAATGTAACTATGCATTGTGTTGCTCTGTGTTTGGGTTAATGGATACCCCAACCTTACCCCCGAGTTATGGCCTATATTTACCTGCTTCTTCTTTCAATAAATGAATTGTCCCACTGATGCTTTCCCAGAGTTGACTGCCCCGTCTCTCTGTGCAGTTTGCCTTTGGCACACGGAGCTACCCCGGGACTCCCAGGGTACCACTCTGACTCTCATCAGCTGGCCAGGGGGGAAAGGAATCCAGAGCAAGCCCACAACTGTGAAGTGCTAAGAATGAGACAGGCACAAATCAACCACTCTATCAATACTGTTACTATTATTTTCTCCCATCTTGGTCCATAAGACACAATAAGTGATAGTTTTATGAAGTGAAATGAATTTTTGGCATTCTACCATGAGTTCTGAGAATTTTACTGCTTTGGGAAAGACTGTCCTCCCCAGGTCAAAACTGCTTCCATGGGAATGAGATGGCTATCTCCCAGGTAGGAAAAAAATAGAAAGAGCAACAGGGTTAAATGTGTACTCTTCCATGGCTGTCATGAAAGGGTCCTCCAACCCCATACACAGACACCACCTCTCCCTCACTCTTCCCACTGCCACTCCTTTACTTCATGGGTTTACCACCAAGTGACACCTGAAATCATCCACTGACTGTCTTTTTCTTGCCTAATTTTCCACCCACTGAATTCACTGCCATTATCCCTAGTCTCCTAATTCTCCTTTGACTTGCCTCAGCTTCACATCTCAAGAGAGTGACTTTCTACCACTCCTGCCTTTGAAACCCTTCCTCCAGCCTCTCAGGAGCTCAAGGTCAACAATTCAAACATTTTATAATATTAAAACCAATTCTGAGGAATTCCTTTCCTCTTTATTTATCATTATTTCTTTTATTTTTCTAAAGGAAAACTGAATGTCTTCCAGGAAAGTTGCCACATGAAATCCTCCCAAATGGCCAAAACTGTGCTTCTAGCACTTTGGGTACCCTAGTCCTGGATGAAGATTCCAAGTCCATACCCAGGTATCACTTCACTACCCCCAGATACATTTGATCTTCCTGATAAAACCCAATTTGAAGCTCTTATCTTTAAAATCTAACACTTTTCATGGAATCGTCTACATAGTCCCTCTACCCATGTCCCCCTTACTCCTTATAGATTTTACTTCTGATTAACACACTGTTAAGTTTCTCCAGTGCTACTAAAGTCTTGATTTCAATATCAACTCAAATATTCCTTTGAATGACCTCTTCGGTCATTCATGTCCATTCCCCCAAAAGCCCAACCCCAACTCAACTGTTCATTGCTATTAGTTAAGATCTTGAGTCCTCTCACCTCTGGTAGGTAAATACTTTCCACAGCTGTGATCCCAGGAGGCCTATTCTTGGACGTCCATTGTCTAGCCCCATCTTTACCCCAAATGTTTAAGTCCTCCACTGATTCTTTGAACCCACAGAAACTAGAGTTCTCTAATTTTATCAAATTTTCATACCACTTATCTCATCTCTGGATTATGCTTACCATATAATTCACTCCCTTGCATTTTGTCAAAACTCCCTGCCAGTACTTTAGATTCAAATATAGATGAAGCTCACAGTTATTCCTATCCAGGCTGAAGAAAAAAACAAAATTTCAAAACATGTTGAACTGTTAGGAAAATCCCAACTGTTATAGTGGTACCGAGCACTCCTCCACTGTTTTTAGCTTCTCAGTCTCCTTCTGGGTGAGGATCAGTCTCTATCTAATCATCCTCCTTGGCCTGTCAGCATCCCTTTTCATGACATCATTCCTACATAGTCATTTTGTTTCCTGTCTCATGAACACAACAGAACCATCAAAAGCAGGATTTTATACTTGTATCACTGACTTTCATTTCTGTTTATAAAATGTACTAACTAGGGTTAGTACCTGTATTTGTGGTCTTTTGTCTCTGATACGTTTCTATAATATATTAAGGCTTTGCCACTCTCTCCTCCCTCAAGATGACCACTCCCCTTGCCCCTTCCTTTGTGTTTGAAGAATTGTTGTCAGTATAGACACATGCTATGCTTTTCTCCATTCTGCTTTGTAAAGCAATTGTCTTTTGATTCCACATCTACCTCCAGACTTTACATCCTCTTCCATCCTTTATTTTTAAAATCCCCTTTCTCTGGAAAAAACTATCTCAAATATGTCTCAAATATGTATTTCAGTCTTTGACTTAGCCCCATCATCTCCTGACCCCCTTCTGAGTCAGAATTTTGTCCTTGACACTTGTCCTCAAGGTAGGGAAATCAGTAAACTCAGAAGTGCATTCTTGGTTCTCCTCTGAAAACTTACACAGGTTTTCACTTCCATAACATGATTTTATATCTCTTTGTCCTTTTGAAATATGTTTGTTTAATCTAGGCTTTAAAATTTGCTTTGTCTTAAATCATTTGCAAATTCAAAGGTTGCAAATGTGGTACACAGCCTAGTAATATTGTATACTATTTCTCCACAACTTATCAGTGTAATATTACATCTCACAGATGTAAGGTTCAGTAAAAAATTAGAAAAAAAATATTCCTGTCAACTGTATTTAGTATTTTTACACACTATTCCCATAGCTTTCTCTAATTGTCAAATATCAATTCCTGAATTTGATCACTGGTGATGCATATACCAGAGTGATGTGCTGATTCTTTTCTCTCTCTCTCTCTCTCATTAATAATAATAAATATTAAAAAGATTATTGACCATAATTAGTTATCTGATCCTTAGGCGTCTTTAGTAAATATTTTTGTCAAAGATTAAATGGAGAAACACAAACAGCAAGTGGACACATTCTATGAAAAATCAAAAGACCATCAACACAGAACTAGGACATCACTTAAAAGCTACTAAATTCCTAGAAAATTAAAATGCAAACACTACCATCAAAGCCCAAATTGTGAAAGTGCTTGCAGCATGGAAATTTGTTCAGCAAGTTTACAGAGCAGAAATAACATTCCTAGGATTCTGTCCTTAGGAAATAATTAAATAGAAGAAACAAAAGCAAAGCTATATGTACAGAGGCACCAATTATAGTATTATGTGCAGAAGTAAACATTGGAAATACTCATTATGTTCAATTACAGGGAGAGAGAGAGAGAACTATTAATTTGTATACTATTGAAGCTATTGAGACAGAAAATGCTGTCAATTAACATTGAAATGTTTGTGATATATTATTGATTTTACAGGGGAAATGATAAATGAAATATATTCAAGGACTTCCATCTCTGAGAAGGCTACTATGGGTAGAGTTGGTTTTCTGCAGTCTCTATTCTCTTTCCTTTACCTGTTATTTCCCAATGTTGATTATTAGGATAACAACTGGAATTATTGACATGGATTGTTTTGAGTATGTCATTTAGTTTTTTTATAAAGATTTATTTCATTTTCTCTATGATAATGAAGAGGGACTAGAACACTACTCAACTCTGACATAGGGTGATGCTAGGGACAGAACCTGCAACTACTGGAGAATTAGGCTTGCAATTCCTGTACCCTAACACCAATCCACCATCCCAGTCCTCTATTAAAGAAATATACTTAGTCAATAAACAAAGAAAGTATACACTAGCTCTCAAGTAAACTGGAATTCCACATTAAAATGATTAGAATTGTTTCCCATCACAAGTTAAAGTGAATAAGGAGATCAGTATTTATTTCAATAGCGGAAATGTCATTCAATGTCATCAATAGCATTCCAGTTTCTTCTTTAGTTTCCAGTAATAACATTATTATTCATTCTTGACCAGTCTTGTGAGATTAAAGGTATTTTTAGTTCAATTTAGCAGATTTAGCAGCAGAGGATTTGCAGAAAAATCTCCTAGCTCATAAGTGATAAGGTGACAAAGCATATCCTTGACTGACAAAGCTTCCTTCTATGAAGCACTTGGCATTACTGACTCTCATTGAGAAAATCACTTACTTGGACATGTGATCATCTCCACAACGCAGTAACCTAGCATGGTAGCTGTGTGGAATTAAGCCATAAATAATTCTGTAAATTAATCCAAAGAGCTGAAAATAATTGGTACAGGGGTGCTTGTGATTATGCTTTCAACTTGTGATAAGACCTTATTTAATGAGATAACATAAATAACATGTTTAGCAGAAAGCCTGCAGCATTATGGAGTTGCAGACATGTAGACCTGATTTGCTGTCATCTAACACTGACATGAATTTTCAATACTTATGTTTTTCAATTTTGGTAAGATTGGCATTAGACTTGTTTATTGCACTGTCTGCAGGAAAAGTGCTTAAAACTCTATTGTCTAAAGCGATTTAAACTTAATTTAGAATCAGAATTCTTATATGAGGACTGTCCCATCCAATCTCACTTTGTAATGCTTTATCCTGACTTGACAGATCATTTAAGATTCATTTCACAGTGTTACTTCTATAACATAACTGAGAAAAACACAGCTGTGTTTTAAATATCGCAGAATTTATAGGCACCCATAAAAGGCGTGATTTCACCTCTTCTCCTCCCCTCTAGCTTTCTCTCTGTCTCATGTGTGCTCTCTCCTTTCCCTCCCCTTTGCCCCTAAACAGCAGAATGTCTGCAATTAAAACCCCATGAGTGACATTTCAGAAAGCATTGGCATGTGATATATTGTCATTTCCAGTCACATTATGGAAGGCTTATCAATTAAGAAATTTGTAGTTTTTGACAGCTCTCAGTGAAACCTGGGCATGCATTATTTAGCATGTTTTATTAAAGATATCACAGAGATGCTACTGTATCTTTAGTCCACAGTATCTTTACTTGCTGGTTATCTTTTATCCTTTCATGTATATATAACAGTCCTATCACAGATAAATCAATCAACATTTCAGTAAGTCAAGAATGCATGCCACATTCTCTGATCTCTAAAATCATCACATGGTAGAGACAGACATTAAGGGGACAGATAGAAACAATGTGCTTTCTTAAATCAGCAGCTTTAGTTTCCAGTAATGATTCATTTGCTGTTATTCCGGCTTTGCAACATTTTACAGATTGTGTTCTACAGAAAACACCAGCAAACAATTTCCTTCCAACTATTCCCAAGAGATAGATGATCACAGTCACATGTAAAGAAAAAGTGTCAGAACGGGTGTCACTCCATAATGTGCTTAACCTTGCACGAGTCCTCATTTCTCTGAGTAACGGTTTGGCATCTGCAAGTTCTTCACAATTTATATCCACCTGAACAATGCGGGGATACGATTGCACATATAGCTTCTAATACATCTGCTGCAGAAATTTAATTGAAAATGGTCACGATGGCTCTACTGCCCCAGAAAGTTTGTCTCTTGTCCTTCAATACAACCCAGTCATGAACTAGGACAGCATCTGAGTGCCACACTACCAGGGTGGGCAGAGGAATTCAGTGCAGGACCCAGCGCTGGGAGAGGAAGATGGAAAATATTAGAATCAACCTGACCTGGGAGTCAGGCAGTAGCTCAGTGGGTTAAGCAGACGTGGAGCAAAATGCAAGACCCGGCGAAAGGATCCCGGTTCGAGCCCCTGGGACCCCACGGGCAGGGGGGTTGCTTCACAGGTGGTGAAGCAGGTCTGCAAGTGTCTTTCTCTCCCCTTCTCTGTCTTCCCCGCCTCTCTCCTATTTCTCTCTGTCCTATCCAGCAATGACGACATCAATAACAACAGTAATAACTACAATCATAAAACAACAAGGGTGACAAAAGGTAATTAAATAATTTTTAAAAAATCAACTTGACTGGAAGTAAGCCTTTCCCATGGGAGGATGTTTGGGAAAATAGAACCCCATAAACTGGGTATTCTTGAATATGGGATAGATTCTGTAAAGGCATCATATTTATCTTTTAAAATATAAGAAAAATAATCTAAGCTCCATTAGTATCCTTCATTTGAACTAAAGGTTCCCTTGAGTTAAGTTTGTGAATTAAGGTTTCCATGGGTTCCTAGTCTTTCCTAGATTATTCTAGAATCCAAGGGATCATATAATATATAAACCTACATATAATTTTTATCTGTAGCTTTTATAAAATGTTTTATACAATAAATCATATATATATATATTTACATCTAAAACTTCCCACAACATTCTGTGAGACACTGACAATTAATGTTATGTCAAAGTTCAGTGATAATTCTAGGGTCACAGCATCCAGAAAAAACTCTGAGAGCTTCAGGCACTCTCCTTTCCCTGTGGGAAGGCATTCATGCTGTCAGTTCTCTCCTTTAGGGGTTCCCTTCCTATATTGTCAAGACAGGCTTCAGAGGGCTTCACCCACATGGCATGTAGAGGTGGGAGAAGGAAAAATGGGAAGGCAAAACTCTGGGTCTGGAAACTTCCATCTCTCAAGGAGGAAGCCACCTCCCTGGCATCATTCAAACAATAGGCCATCTCTGGATGGAACATCCTCTTGCTGGATTCCTCAGGGCTCTAAAGTGTCAGGAAGAAAATGCTGGTTTCACTCAAGTTCATTATTTGTCCCTCAATTTAGATCCAAGGTTGAGCGTCAGTGGCACCGGGGATTGAGTCTGGAACCTTTGGTGATAGTGAACTTAATTTATTCTCTAGAGAAAAACAAATTAAGCCCAACAAAACAGCTCACTTGGAGAGTATGTGCAACCCAGGTTGAAGAATGATACCTACAATATTTAAGAATTCCTCAGTGCTCAGGGGGCAGGCATTGGCGGACCTGGTTCAGTGTACACATTACAATGTGCAAGCACCCAGGCTGCAGCCCCTGGTCCCCACCTGTGGGGGGAAAGCTTCACGAGTGGTAAATAAGGGCGGTGGATGTCTCTCTGTCGCTTTCCCTCTCTATCTTCCCCTCCTCTCTAAATTTCTGTCTCTATCCAATAATCAATCAATCAATCAATCAATAGATCAAAAAGAGAGCGAAAACTTTAGTGCTCCGATGTCTTTCCCCCCTCTCTAATATATATAATATATATCTGAAAAAGTGAGCCCAAAGTTATGAAGCCCTGATGACAACAGCAGTAAAAATAATAAAAACAAAACAAAAAAAGAATAGAGAACTCTAGTAGCAATGTCGATGGTCAGTCTCTTTTGTGCACTGTCATATTGTACACATATGTACATTTACATTTAATTTTTGCCTCACTGCTACAGTCCATTTATGACAAGTTAAACACAATAACCTGATCCTACACAGACCTACTTTGCTACACACACTGACTGTACCCCTTGTCTACATTTCTGTTATCATATTACTCTCCTTAAATGAGCCTGAATTTACATTTTATTCTCCCAAACTATCAATGATACATAAGACTCTTTGAAAAGAGCTACTAGAGTTCATTCTATAGTCGTGATAAATTGCCTTTAAATTATTACCCATTTTACTGTATTCATTTAGTTCCTAGTCTGAAGCTGTTTTGGGGATTTGGCGGGGGAGTAGGGAGTAGAAAGAGGGGAGGAAATGGGAATGTAGCTATAAGAGCTATCATTCTGAGAACATATCTGTTCCAGGTACAGTGCTAGTAAGAATTCTTTTCAAATTATTTCATCCAATACTTACAATGGACTTAACCAACAGGTACTATGATGGAAACAAAATTCAGACTATAGAGAAAATAAATTTGACCAAAGACACAAACAGAGCATGCACCGTGTACAGATTCTGAAAGCTGAATTTGCTCCTAGGCAAATCAAGAGAAAATATAAATATGGCACGACATCACCTGCACTCTGTTAACCTTCATTATGGGAGAAGATTTTACAAAACTGAGAGTGTACCATCTCATCTAATCCTCATACCGAAGCGGAGAATCCCTTCTCTTCAAAATACTTACTTTTGTCAATTGTAGATGCCATGTCACGGTTGAGATGCCATAGCTTTCAGCTTGTAAACATTTTACCATGAAGTATGACACAGTTTATAGTTGAAGAAGGAAAAGCAAGGCTTCTATTATGTTTATTGTATCACAGAACAATTATTTCTAGGTGGTCCCATAATCACTCATTTCTTTCTCTTGCTGACAATGATCAGAACCATTTAATATTTTCACCTTTCACAATCCTTGAGGTTCACATGCACAAAGCTAGCTCAGAATCTTTGCTAATTCTGCCAGCTAGCCTGCATCTTTTTCAAGGCATTCTGAATTTTCATTTATTAGACCCTGATATCATTTCTTCCAAAGGCAAGATCAAGTCTGAAATGAGATTCCTTTTGAATAGCCTTTATGAATTAAGCGAAAGCTTGTTCCTTCTTATCTTTTGCCTAATTTTAAAAATGTACTCTCCTTTTAAAAATACTTTTCAGCTCCAATATGCTTCAGCAATTGCTAAGAAGTTAAAGGAAAAAAAATCCAATCAGACTATGACATACATTTGTAAATCAGACTCATTTTCCTATCAGTTGCTACCATAAAACTTTATCTGTACACTGAGCCCTCCATCATAGGTGAAAATGAAACTCACTGATAGCACCAGAACTCTACATGCATTAACTGCTGGTACAGAAAGGGGAAAAAAGAATCTTAAAACTCTACCTTCTTATGGTCTGAGAGGTGGCGCAGTGGATAAAGCATCAGACTCTCAAGCATGAGGTCCTGAGTTCAATCCCCGGCAGCACATGTACCAGAGTGATGTCTGGCTCTTTCTCTCTCTCTTCCTATCTTTCTCATGAATAAATAAATAAAAATATATATATATATAAAAAAACCTCTACCTTCTGAATGTGAGCTGTCTAATATGGCAGCCACTAGCATAGATGTCTAATGAGAACCTGAAATTCAGTCATTTCACATTGGGTTAGTCTGTGACTATAAAATACAATCAGGCCTTGGAGACTAGCATAAACTGCAAGTGACTTCATTAATATTTAATACTGATTATGCCATCTTTGGAATAGTGTGGGTTAATAAAATTCACTATTAAAATTAATTTCAAATGTTTCCTATCATTTTATCAAAGGGTTAGTCAAGGATTTTTAATTCCACAGTACCTTGCATTTGTGGAATGTATTTTATTGCTAGTGGAAGATTACTTAATATACTGAGAAATTGACTTTTGTTGGTTATGCAGGTAGTAGATGAATGGTCCATAATACCACTCCCACTTCCATCAGAGTCACAACCTTCTGGACACAACCTGACTGATGAGGACAGATGCATCTGTGGCTTATCCCCATGTGCTACCCTGCCAACCCAGATCAGTTCATGAAAATAATGTATTATTTCTGGCTACTAACTCAAAAATGCCTCTGTTTCTTTTACTTTGTTTTTTTTGGTTTTTTGCCACTAGAATTGTGGCTGAGGAATGCGTCTATATGATTTATGTTTACCATTTCCTATGGTCATTATTTTTTTTCTATTTTTATAGAGATTCTACAGGTGGGGTCTTCTTCAGGTGGGGTCAGTGACTTGAACATGGGCCCTCACATATGGTAATGTGTGTGTGTTATGCTGAGCCACAACTCATAGGACAAAGAACCTATTATCGGTATAATTATTTATCAGAGCACTGCTCAACTCTGGTTTATGGTGGTGTGGGGGACTGAACCTGAGACCTAGGAGCCTAAGGCATGAAAATCTGTTTGCATAACCATTATGCTATCTCTCCCAAACCCCTATTTCTTTTCTTTATACGTATGCTGAAAAAAACAACTGAACTCAACAACATATAAAGATAATAATCCGGGGTCGGGCGGTGGCGCAGTGGGTTAAGCGCACGTGGCGCAAAGCGCAGGGACTGGCGTAAGGATCCCGGTTTGAGCCCCCAGCTCCCCACCTGCAGGGGAGTCGCTTCACCGGCGGTGAAGCAGGTCTGCAGGTGTCTTTCTCTTCCCCTCTCTCTGTCTTCCCCTCCTCTCTCCATTTCTCTCTGTCCTATCCAACAACAAAACAACATCAACAATGGCAATAATAACCGCAACGAGGCTGCAACAACTAGGGCAACAAAAAGGGGGAAAAATGGCCTCCAGGAGCGGTGGATTCATGGTGCAGGCACCGAGCCCAGCAATAACCCTGGAGGAAAAAAAAAAAGTAAATAAAAAAAAAAGATAATCCATCAAGACAGAGCAATTCATCCCAGGAAAACTGGGTTTTTTTTTCAGAAATTCACTAAGCTACAGGTGGGTGCAGGCATGCACGGTCAGTGAATAGAAGAGGGGTGAGGGAGAGATTGTCAGGAAATAATAAATTCAGTAACGTAGCAGGATACAAAATCAATACACATAAGTCTGTATTATTTCTGTATACAAATAGTCAGAGGAAATGGAAATAAAACATTCAATCCTATTATGATTGAAGTCCAAAAGATAAACTACTTTGGGGTGAATCTCACAACAGAGGTCAAAGACCTCTACAGGTAAAACTAAAGGACATTGTTAAAAGAAATAGAGAATTGGGGAGTCGGGCGGTGGCGCACTGGGTTAAGCGCACGTGGCGCAAAGTGCAGGGACCGGTGTAAGGATCCCGGTTCGAGCCCCCGGCTCCCCACCTGCAGGGGAGTCGCTTCACGGGCGGTGAAGCAGGTCTGCAGGTTTCTATCTTTCTCTCCCCTCTCTCTCTGTCTTCCCCTCCTCTCTCCATTTCTCTCTGTCCTATCCAACAACAAAGCAACATCAACAATGGCAATAATAACTGCAAAGAGGCTGCAACAACTAGGGCAACAAAAAGGGGGAAAAATGGCCTCCAGGAGCGGTGGATTCATGGTGCAGGCACCGAGCCCAGCAATAACCCTGGAGGAAAAAAAAAAAAAAAAGAAAGAAAAGAAATAGAGAATAACAAACAGAAATGAACTAATATCCTTGTTTCTGGACTGGAAGAAAGCACAGGATTTGTGGATGAGCAGACGAGTATAAAACTGAGGGAATTATTTGAGGATTTCCGAGGGAAAGACTAGGAGAAGGTGGTGTAAATTTGGGGGAGGGGGGTATTCCACATGCAGAAACTACAGGCATTTCAAAAATATGCAAGGCAATTACATACCAAAACTTAAGTAATCTAGTTTAAAGAATTAACCACTATCCTCTCTGAAGAAAAAAAATGATTTCTATTATAGTAAACTCTTGAAGAAGTATGAGGCAGAAATTGTGATGAAAGTTAAAGTTTTATTAATCAACGAGTGAAAAGAAAGATAATTCAAAATGTTAAGAGAAAGAGTAGTAGCCTAGCCTAGCCAGCCGTTTATCTGATCTGTTCCTTCTTCTAAGTGCACAGGTTACCTCAAGTCTAGCTTTCCTTGCAGTTTCACATGTCCTTGTGGTTGAGTTCTAATCAAAGTAGTACATGTGGAGGGGAGCTACCCAGCCTAAGGTATACTCCTTTCTCTGAACTGGGATCAAGGCCAGGCTGCAACCTTGATCAGAAGCCAGATGGGAAGATGGCTGTCCTCAAATCCTCACTAACATCAGAATCAATTGCCAATCAGAAGTACTCATTTGAGATTTAACATGTGCAAAATGTATTTGGGTTTGAGTCTACTAATACTACATTAACTAGGTAAGCAGAGCATGAAAACCATGGTCCAAATATGAAACAAAAGTAATTACAGCATCATTATGAAAAACTGAAGCTAAGAAAGAACTCAGCTGCACATGCAGAGTGGTATAGAGATTATGGTATTGGAAGCACAGAGGAGGAAGTCTAATTATAGAACTAGTTCTTGTCTCTGGTGAACATTATTTACACAGTCATAGTAATATAATGTGGTTTCTCACTTTTCATCTCTTCTAAGCAGTCTTTAGACAAATTTAAAAGGATTTAATTATGATTATAGAATAAAATATACATGTTAACATTTGTGATATTGTAAAAGTTTTGTGGCAGCTGAGAGACTATAGAGGAAGTAGAGGGTTAGAAGACATATTAGAAAGAGAATAGACAATGAAACTCAAAACTCTTATTTTTATTTTTTTGCCTCCATGGTTCTTGGTGGGGTTTGGTGCCTGCACTACAAATCCACTGCTCCTGCAGGCCATTTCCCTCCCCCCCTTTTTGTTGCCCTTTTTTAAAAAAAAATTGTTGTGGTTATTATTATTCTTGTCATTGATGTTATTTTTGTTGGATAGGACAGCAATAAATGGAGAGAGGAGGGGAATTCAGAGAGGGGGAGAGAAAGATAGACACCTGCAGAACTGATTCACCACTTGAAGAGACCCCACCCCCTGCAGATGGGGAGCCAGGGGCTCAAACCGGGATCCTTACTCCAGTCCTTGTGCTTCACGCAGTGTGTGCTTAACCTGCTCTGCTACCGCCCGACCCCCCTGAAACTCAAAACTCTTAAGGTAGGCAGAAAAGAGATACTGACACAAATAAACAAAAATGGCAGAAATGGAGAGGTGTATTATTCAGATTTATAAGGATACTGTGTAGGAATCCCTAAATTAAATTGGAAGGAACATAGAGAGGGAGTTGGTGTAATTACATGGATACAGCAAGATGCCAATTTAAAAAAGTAAAACTGATAAGGAAAAATAGTATAGGCATTAAATATAAGAAAACAATGACAAAAGTCCCCAATACTAAAAAAGTTTTGATGTATATAACATAATAGTATGGGAGTTCCATTGGGATGCTACTTTTCATAGCATTATTTCAGTACTTAGTACAGTCAAATGCAAAGTCCATTTAATCTAGATTTAGTGAAAATTAGGATGATCCAGTTAAAAGTATAGTTGCCTCATTATAATGCCAAAATTAGAAATTTAAATTTACAACACATATAAATATATTTTGAAGCTTTACATTCTGGCTTTTATTGCAGGGATCATGATAGTTTTCCTATGTACATACCAAAGTAACAATACATACATTTTATGGGGTTTATTAATAGTATATTTACCAATTGTATGAAAATGATTTTAGATTCATTTCTGTAGTAGTTCATATGAGATATGTACCTAATACTTATAAGGCTGATCAGTGTGGTCCAAAATAAATAAAAATAAGTTATTGGTGTCAGCTTGTAATTGGGAAAGTCATGTGCTATCATTTTAGGCACTTCAGCTCTGCTATAGCTACAAAAAATTATTTCCTGAGTATAATTTACACATAAAAAGGACTCCACTGTTGAAAGAGTTTAGGCATTTAAAATGGTGATGGTTCAGGGAAGAAAGAGTCTGGACCACTGGCTAGAATGGGCAGGTGGTGGGCTAGAGCTGGTTTATTTCATATGGCATTATCAGACTCGTGTTTCCAGGCCCATCTCATAGCTATATCATCTGTATTTCTTTTGTGATGACGTACATAGAATGAGTCAGCTGATGTAAGCTCAGCACTGAAAAGTTGTTATTGGGGCTGTGGGGTGGGGGGTGTACTTGATTGTCTGCACATTATACCATGTTCAAGTCTCTGCTCCTCACCTGCAAGGGAGGAAAGGGGCACCTCATGAGTGGTGAAGCACATCTGTAGGTGTCTTTCTCCTTTTTTTTTTCCCTTTTGTTGACCTTGTTGTTTTTCATTGTTGTTGTTATTGCTGTTGTTTTTGCCGGATAGGATAGAGAGAAATTGAGAGAGGAAGGGAATACAGAGGGAGAGAGAAAGATAGAAACCTGCAGACCTGCTTCACCACCTGTGAAGCAACCCCCCTGCAGGTGGGGACCTGGGGGCTCGAATTGGATCTTTGCACTGGTTCTTGCACTTTGCACCATGTGCTCTTAACCAGCTGTGCTACTGCCTGGCCCTCACTCTCCTCACTCTCCTTTCCTATCTCCCCTCCCCTCTCTATTTCTCTCTGTAGGTCAATAAAATAGAATAGGGGGCACAAAAAGTGTCTGCTGGGATTGGTGGATTCATAGTACCTGCATCAAGCTCCAGAGATAACCCTGGTGGCAATAAAAAACAAAACAATAAAAAAAAAAATTCTAAGAAGAAATAACAGAAATTGAAGCATCACACTCCCAGATCTCAAATTGCATTTACAGGGTCACTGTAATCAAAACTGTTTGGTACTGGAACATAATAGACATATTAACCAGTGGAATAAAATTGAGAGCCCAGAAGTAAGCCCCCACACTTATGGACTTCTAATCTTTGACAAAGGTGCCCAGAATATTAAATGGGGAAAGGAGTCTCTTCAACAAATGATGTTGGAAAAATTGGGTTGAAATATGCAGAAGAATGAAACTGAACCACTACATTTCACCAAACATAAAAGTAAAGTCCATATGGATCAAGGCCTTGGATGTGACACCAGAAATTATCAAATACATAGAGGAAAATACAGGAAGAACTTTTTTCCATCTAAATTTTGAAGGTATCTTCAATGATATGACGCCAATTACGAGAAGAATAAAACAAAAATAAACCATTGGAACTACATCAAATTAAAAGCTTCTGCACAGCAAAATAAACCACCACCCAAACAAAGAGACCCCTTACAGAATGGGAGAAGGTATTTACATGCCATACATCAGGTAACAGTCTAATAATCAAAATATAAAGAGCTCACCAAACGCAGCAGCAGCAACAACAAAAAGATCATATCCAAAAAATGTGGAGAGGGTATGAATAAAATATTCACCAAAGAAAAGATCTAGAAGGCCAACAAACATATGAAAAAATGCTCTATGTCATTGATTGTTAAAGAAATGAGAGAATGTCATACATCAGAAAAGGTAGCAACAATAAATGCTGGAGAGGTTATGAGGACAAAGGAACCCATCTGCACTTCTGGTGGGAAAGTTAAATTGGTCCAACCCCTGTGGAAAGCATTCTGGAAAACTCTCACAAGGCTAGAAATGGACCTACCCTATGATCCTGTAATTCCTCTCCTGGGGATATATCATAAGGAAGCCAACATACCCATCCAAAAAGATTTGTGTGTACCTGTGCTCATAGCAGCATAACTTGTGATAGCCAAAACATGGAAGCAACCCAGGTGTCCAACAACAAATGAGTGGCTGAGTAAGTTGTGGTATATTTACACAAGGGAATACTACTCAGCTATTAGAAATGGTGAATTCACCTTTTTCACCTCTTCTTGGATGGAGCTTAAAGGCATCATGCTAAGTGAGATAAGTCAGAAAGAGAAGGATGAATATGGAATGATGTGACTCATAGACAAAATTTTAAATATAAGTATAGAAGAGAAAACACAAAACAGATATTGGACTGGAGTTGGTGTATTGCAACAAAGTAAAAGACTGCTGTGTGGGGGGGGGTGGTCAGGACTTGGAACATGATGACAGAGGAAAACCTATTGGGGGTTGAATTGTTATGTGGAAAATTAAGAAATGTTACACATGTACAAACTACTATATTTTACTGTATACTGTAAACCATTAATCCCCCTAATAGAGAAAAAAAAGTTGGTATGGACAAGGATACTGAAGCCCTGGAGGAAGAGAAAGAGAGCGGAGTCCTCATTCATGGTGGCCAATGTGAGCAAATGAGATTTCCCTGAGGATATTTTTAGATCAGATTATCAGTTTTCTTACGAAAGAGGATTTTCCCACTATGGACCATTATCTACTTTCTTTCTTCCTTTTTCATAAGACAATCACCAACTCAGAGACTACAGTCTTCCACACCTAGTATCTGTACAAGGAGAATTTGCTCTCTTTAACCATCATGTTGGATAGTCTTCCAGTGATCTACAGCTCAGAAGCTATGATATACCCCAGATATTAAAAATGATTGACTGTCATATGTTAATAAGGCAGAGGAAATATAAAGCCAGTTAAGAAGGTGCGTAAATCTTGAGCTGAGAGCATTTATACCTGAGGACTATCTCATTCCATAATTTCCTTTTTGTGCAAGGAAATAATACTTGAACATGTGAGCATTTAGGAAGGGGAATTTTTCATAGAGAGACAGACAATGGGAACAACATTAATTATCTAGTGAAATTAAGGAAATTATAAACATTAAAGTAATAATGCAAAGAAGAATGAGAACTGAAATAGTTTCTCCAGAATAGGAATTGCTAGTCCTCCTCCAGGAAAGAAGTTAGTATAATATTGACTTACTCTTTCAGGAAATCAGCATTTAGTAGAGGAGACTGACCTCCCACTTTATTATAGGCTGGCTTTATCAAATCTATGGTTACATAGTTGTTTTTTAAAGAGCATCACATGACTTTAGAAATGATACTCAAAATTTAAGTGTCATTCAGGTTAAATGCTGCCACATGGAGTTAAGTGCAAAAATATTTAAACACATATCAAAAGGTCACTGACAATAGATTTAGCAATGTTACTAACACAATTCAGAAAAATCCTCAATTCCTGGAACTAAATACTATACTTTTGGGGAAGATTAAAATGTAATTTTCATTTCCATAAATTATTAAATCCCAGACTGCTGAAATTCATTTAAGTTTCTCCTAAATACACTATATTTACACATTTACAGAATTAGATCATTGATTTATTTTCTTTATAATCCAATTATCCAAATCAATAGCAAACTGCTGTAATTTTCCAATCTGCTTTATAAAATTAGTATGACTAATTAAATGTCCTTTCAAATATTACCAGCCCATGAATTGACAAAAACAAAGTTTAAGAAATCTGTAATAGGGACATGTAGCAGGACCAAATATTCTTGATATAGATGGGACTTAATAAATTGGTGAAATATGATGAAAGATTATGCATTATTATGTCAAGTTTCACTTCATCAGTTTATAACTGTGGAATCAGTAGAATCTTTCAATTAAAAAGAAAATCCATGATAAAATATAAGCAATAAGGAGGAGGTAAGATGGCGACGGCCTGAGAAGTCGCTTAACAGCGAGTGCTCTGATAGCATCGCCGGCAAAGGTAGGATTTTCTGCCTTTAGCAGGCCAGTCAATAAGGGGGAGGGCACCAAAGAAGTTATTACAGTTTAATTTGGGTTAACAATTAGAGCAAAGGTGACACGGACTAGCGGGGCTCCAGAATTCCCAGGCGGCGCCAGGCAAGGCAAGTGCGCCGGGCATTGTCCTCCGCCCGCCCGGGAAGGCGGCTCCTCCGCCGGTTGCAGAGCGCGGCGGGCAGAGGACCCGGAGAGAGCACTTTAGCTCGGGGGCTGCCTCTTGGGAGTTGCCAGGGTCCACCGCGACCCTGAGGGTGGATCCAAAGACTTCTTGAGTATAGCTCTCATTGGATCAAAGGACTTGGAGCTAGTGTTCATTTTTGAGAAATCCTTTAAAAAAGTCTGGAGGGCGGGGTTTCCCGGAAGATGGCGCCCGGAGAAGCAGAAGCGGTTAGCCTTTGAGCTCCGGACACATCTCGTGTAAACAATAGGATTTTCTGCCTTTAGCAGGCCATCCAATAAGGGGCCATAACGGTCATACCAAGGATGTTTCTATAACTTAATTTGGGTTAAGAATTAGAGTAGGGGAAAAAATTCTTTTTTCTTCCTTTTAATTTTCAAGCATACATCCTTCCCGCCGCCCCCCCTCCCCCCATAAGCAGTGCCTGGGACCAGCTACTAGCAGGATACCCCATACCACCAAACAGGGTTTTTTTTTTTGTTTTTTTTTTTTTTTCCTTTTTCCTTTTTTTTTTTTTTTTTTCCTTTTTCCTTTTTTTTTTTTTTTAATTCACTGATACACATTTGGGAAGTTCCTCGCACTGCTCTTTAATTACAACTCTTCTTCCTATCTTCTCCCTTTTCTCTCTCTTATCTCTCTCAATCTCTCTCTTTTTTTTTCTTTTTTTTTTTTTTTTTTTTTTTTTTTTTTTTAATCTTGTCATACACTTCTTTCTTCTTTGCCTTTCTGAATTTCTGAATTACTTTGGGGAAGAAATCTGACCCAGAGTGGACTCTCTATGTGTGTATCTCTGCTCTAGTTCCCTTTACACTCTTGTTACCCTTAGAATATACACTGGATAGTAGATTTGCATAACTGTCTATTCTTGCTATCCTCTCTTCCTTTTCTCTTTCTTCACTGGGATTTGGTTACTATTTTTTCACGGACTGGAGAAATTGTTTGGCTAACTGGTAACGATTAAACTCCTTCAATACTTACTTCAGTTGCTACGGTTATTCCGGAGGTTGGTGAGTGCAATTGTCATAAAGGTATTTAGTACAGTGTTACTTGTGCTCAAAACACAACAACTGAGGAACAACAGAACATTAAAAAAAAAAAAAAAAAGAGAGAAACACATAAATTAAAAAAAAAATGGGTAGATTAAAAACAAATAAAACTGCTACCCCAATGAATGAAGACAAGAGCCCAGAAGAAACCACAAATCAGTCAGAAGTAACCATAGATAAGAAAAGTATGCAAGCAATAATAAACTTATTAATCACAGAAATGAAAACAACATTGGAGGAAAGAAATGGCAGTATTAGGGAAACAACAGTTGAGACCCCCAAGGAAAATACTGATTATCTTGAGACAATTAGAGAACTGAAAGCTGAAATAGCTGTAATGAAGAAAGAAGCTGAGGCAAGGGAAAGCAGACTAACAGAAGCAGAAAACAGAATTAGTCAGACAGAGGATGAGTTAGAGAAAACTAAGAAAGAGGTGAAAGAGCTTAAAAAGAGATTGAGAGACACTGAAAACAACAACAGAGACATATGGGATGATCTCAAAAGAAGTAACATTCGTATAATTGGCCTGCCAGAGGAAGAAAGAGAGGAAGGGGAAGCAAACATCCTAGAGGAAATAATACAAGAAAATTTCCCAGACCTGAATAACAGAAAGGATATCAAGGTGCAAGAGGCCCAGAGAGTACCAAACAGAATCAACCCAGACCTGAAAACACCAAGACACATCATAGTCACAATGAGAAGAAGTAAGGATAAAGAAAGGATCCTAAAGGCTGCAAGAGAGAAACAAAAAGTCACATACAGGGGAAAACCCATAAGACTTTCTGCAGATTTTTCAACTCAAACTCTAAAAGCCAGAAGGGAGTGGCAAGATATCTATCGAGCCCTGAATGAAAAAGGGTTTCAACCAAGGATTATATATCCTGCTAGACTTTCATTCAAGCTAGATGGAGGGATCAAAACCTTCTTAGACAAACAACAGTTAAAGGAGGCAACTATCACCAAGCCGGCCCTGAAAGAGGTATTAAAAGACCTCTTATAAACAAGAACATCACTATAATACTTGTAATATATCAGAGCAAACAAATTGTTTCTTAGAACAATGGCACTACAATACATTAAATCCATAATATCAATAAATGTCAATGGCTTAAACTCACCCATCAAAAGGCACAGGGTGGGGGGATGGATCAGAAAACATAACCCAACCATATGCTGCTTGCAAGAATCACATCTGTCACAACAAGATAAACACAGACTTAAAGTGAAAGGATGGAAAACTATCATACAGGCTAACGGTCCACAAAAAAGGGCAGGAACAGCCATTCTCATCTCAGACACGATAGATTTTAAATTAAATAAAGTAATAAAAGATAGGCAAGGACATTACATAATGATAAGAGGATCAATCAGCCAAGAAGACTTAACAATTATTAACATCTATGCACCCAACGAGGGACCATCTAAATACATTAAACACCTATTGAAACAATTTCAAAAATACATCAATAGTAATACAATAATAGTGGGAGACTTCAATACCCCACTCTCACACTTAGACAGATCAACAAAGAAGAGAACCAATAAAGATATAAGAGAATTGAATGAAGAGATTGACAGACTAGACCTCTTGGACATTTTCAGACTCCTCCACCCCAAAAAACTGGAATACACCTTCTTTTCAAATCCACATAACACATACTCAAGGATAGACCACATGTTAGGCCACAAAGACAGCATCAATAAATTCAAGAGCATTGAAATCATCCCAAGTATCTTCTCAGACCACAGTGGAGTAAAACTAACTTTTAACAACAAACGGAAAATTATTAAAAGACATAGAATTTGGAAACTAAACAACACGCTCCTTAAGAACCACTGGGTCAGACACTCACTCAAACAGGAAATTCAAATGTTCCTGGAAACTAATGAAAATGAAGACACAACCTATCAAAATATTTGGGACACAGCTAAAGCAGTACTGAGAGGGAAACTTATAGCTATACAATCACATATTAAACACCAAGAAGAAGCCCAAATGAACGAACTTACTACACACCTCAAGGACTTAGAGGAAGAGGAACAAAGGAACCCTAAAGCAACCAGAAGGACAGAAATCACTAAAGTTAGAGCAGAAATAAACAACATCGAAAATAAAAGAACCATACAAAAGATCAATGAAGCCAAATGTTGGTTCTTTGAAAGATTAAACAAAATTGACAAACCCCTAGCCAGACTCACCAAACAAAAAAGAGAGAAGACTCAAATTAATAGAATTGTCAACGATACAGGAGATATCACAACTGACACCACAGAAATCCAGAGAATTCTGCGAAACTTCTATAAAGAACTATATGCCACCAAGCTAGAGAATCTGGAAGAAATGGAACAATTCCTAGAAACCTATGCACTTCCAAAACTGAACCAAGAAGAACTACAAAATCTAAATGCACCAATCACAGACAAAGAAATTGAAACCGTTATTAAGAATCTCCCCAACAACAAAAGTCCTGGACCTGATGGCTTCACAAACGAATTCTACAAAACTTTCAGGAAACAGTTAATACCCATACTTCTTAAGCTATTCCATAAGATTGAAGAAACAGGAATACTCCCTTCCACCTTTTATGAAGCCAACATCACCCTGATACCAAAAGCTGATAGGGACAGAACAAAAAAGGAAAACTACAGACCAATATCTCTGATGAACATAGATGCCAAAATATTAAACAAGATCTTGGCCAACCGGATACAGCAACACATCAAAAAGATTGTTCATCATGACCAAGTGGGATTCATTCCAGGAATGCAAGGCTGGTTCAACATCCGTAAATCAATCAATGTCATTCATCACATCAATAAAAGCAAAGCCAAAAACCACATGATTATCTCAATAGATGCAGAGAAAGCCTTTGACAAAATCCAACACCCATTCATGCTCAAAACTCTACAAAAAATGGGAATAGATGGGAAATTCCTCAAGATAGTGGAGTCTATATATAGCAAACCTACAGCCAACATCATACTCAATGGAGAGAAGCTGAAAGCATTCCCCCTCAGATCAGGGACTAGACAGGGCTGCCCACTGTCACCGTTACTCTTCAACATAGTATTGGAAGTTCTTGCCATAGCAATCAGGCAAGAGAAAGAAATCAAAGGGATACAGATTGGAAGGGAAGAAGTCAAGCTCTCACTATTTGCAGATGATATGATAGTATACATAGAAAGACCTAAAGAATCCAGTAGAAAATTACTGGAAGTTGTTAGGCAATATAGCAAGGTATCAGGCTACAAAATCAATGTACAAAAATCAGTGGCATTTCTTTATGCAAACACTAAATCTGAAGAAGAAGACATCCAGAAATCACTCCCATTCACTGTTTCAGCAAAATCAATCAAATACCTAGGAATAAAGTTGACCAAAGAAGTGAAAGACTTGTATGCTGAAAACTATGAGTCGCTACTCAAGGAGATAGAAACTGATACCAAGAAATGGAAAGATATCCCATGCTCATGGATTGGAAGAATAAATATCATCAAAATGAACATTCTCCCCAGAGCCATATACAAATTTAATGCAATACCCATCAAAGTTCCACCAAGCTTCTTTAAGAGAATAGAACAAACACTACAATCATTTATCTGGAACCTGAAAACACCTAGAATTGCCAAAACCATCTTGAGGAAAAGAAACAGAAATGGAGGCATCACACTCCCAGACCTTAAACTATATTATAAAGCCATCATCATCAAAACAGCATGGTACTGGAACAAAAATAGGCACACAGACCAGTGGAACAGAATTGAAAGCCCAGAAGTAAATCCCAACACCTATGGGCATCTAATCTTTGATAAGGGGGCCCAAAGGATTAAATGGAAGAAGGAGGCTCTCTTCAATAAATGGTGCTGGGAAAACTGGGTTGAAACATGCAGAAGAATGAAATTGAACTACTTTATCTCACCAGAAACAAAAATCAACTCCAAATGGATCAAAGACCTAGATGTCAGACCAGAAACAATCAAATACTTAGAGGAAAACATTGGTAAAACACTTTCCCATCTACACCTCAAGGATATCTTCGATGAATCAAACCCAATTGCAAGGAAGACCAAAGCAGAAACAAACCAATGGGACTACATCAAATTGAAAAGCTTCTGCACATCCAAAGAAACTATTAAACAAACAGAGAGACCCCTCACAGAATGGGAGAAGATCTTTACATGCCAGACATCAGACAAGAAACTAATCACCAAAATATATAAAGAGCTCAGCAAACTTAGCCACAAAAAAGCAAATGACCCCATCCAAAAATGGGCAGAGGAAATGAACAAAACACTCACCACAGAGGAGATCCAAAAGGCTAACAAACATATGAAAAACTGCTCTAGGTCACTGATTGTCAGAGAAATGCAAATTAAGACAACACTAAGATACCACCTCACTCCTGTAAGAATGGCATACATCAAAAAGGACAGCAGCAACAAATGCTGGAGAGGATGTGGGGACAGAGGAACCCTTTTACATTGCTGGTGGGAATGTAAATTGGTACAGCCTCTGTGGAGAGCAGTCTGGAAAACCCTCAGAAGGCTAGACATGGACCTTCCATATGACCCAATAATTCCTCTCCTGGGGTTATACCCCAAGGACTCCATAACACCCAACCAAAAAGAGGTGTGTACTCCTATGTTCATAGCAGCACAATTCATAATAGCTAAAACCTGGAAGCAACCCAGGTGCCCAACAACAGATGAATGGCTGAGAAAGCTGTGGTATATATACACAATGGAATACTATGCAGCTATCAAGAACAATGAACTCACCTTCTCTGACCCATCTTGGACAGAGCTAGAAGGAATTATGTTAAGTGGACTAAGTCAGAAAGTTAAAGATGAGTATGGGATGATCCCACTCATCAACAGAAGCTGACTTAGAAGATTTGAAAGGGAAACTAAAAGCAGGACCTGATCAAATTGTAAGTAGGGCACCAAAGTAAAAACCCAGTGGTGAGGAGTAGACATGTAGCTTCCTGGGCCAGTGGGGGGTGGGAATGGGCGGGAGGGATGGGTCACGGTCCTTTGGTGATGGGAATGGTGTTTATGTACACTCCTAGCAAAATGTAGTCATATAAATCAGTAGTTAATTAATATGAGAGGGGGAAATCAATTGTATGTCTCAAAGGTTCTCAAAAGACAAACTGAATCTTTTTAATAGATAGGCTACGTATTTGATATGCGGACTCTCTCAAAAGCCTAGACCAAGTAGATTAGAAGCTTCCAATAGCACAGCTATATACAAGATACTGGGTACTGTACAGCAAACCATAACAAAGGGACTTTTCAAAGTTAACCCAATTAACAAATAATGTGTGGGTAATATTAACTATTGATTGTCTTTTTGAACCCTAAGACAGCAGGAACCTCACATCTTCACTATAGAGCCCCTACTTCCCCCAGTCCTGGCACCCTTGGATAGGGCTCACTTTCCCGTATGCTTCTCCCATTCCATACCAAATAATATTGCATCCGCCGATCACAACCTAACCAAAGCAACGATTGCCATCTCAACATGCTTCACCTCAGAGTGTATCCAGAGACTTCACGTGTGGAGTGACAACCCTTCAGCTTCATTACTCGGGTGAGACCTTTCCTTTTATAGTACACTCTAATTTCATCTCAGGTAGTTCACTTTCTAACAAAGTCCCATAACCTAGACATATACCAGTTTCTGTGAGAGAGAGCGTATGTGCACACGTGTCCATAAACTACTGCAAAATATATACCTGAAAGCAGCATTACACTAGAGTTTGCAGTGAGTACCTCCCCAACACTTCCTCTCCACTATTCCAATCTTGGGATCCATGTTTGCTCAACAAATTGATTGGCTTTGTATGTTAACTCTCTTTTCAATCACCAGGTTCCAGATGCCACCAGGATGCTGGCTAGGCTTCCCTGGATTGAGGACCCCACCAATGTGTCCTGGAGCTCAGCTTCCCCAGAGACACACCTGACTAGGGAAAGAGAGAGGCAGACTGGGAGTATGGACCGACCAGTCAACACCCATGTTCAGCAGGGAAGCAATTACAGAAGCCAGACCTTCTACCTTCTGCAACCCTCAACGACCCTGGGTCCATGCTCCCAGAGGGCTAGAGAATGGGAAGGCTATCATGGGAGAGGGTGGGTTATGGGGATTGGGTGGTGGGAATTGTGTGGAGTTGTACCCCTCCTACCTTATGCCTTTGTTCACTAATCCTTTCTTAAATTAAAAATTTAAATAAATAAAAAAAAAAAAAAAAAAAAAAAAAAAAAAAAAAGAAAAAGCCTTTGCTCTTGCCATGTGATCCAGTAAAAAAAAAAAAAAAAAATATAAGCAATAAAAAGTAATTACTGCTAATAGTTATTTGTGAATTTTCATATATGTAATACCTTCTTACTTGATATCTCACATCTGTCTGTAAAACTATTAACTTTTGGGATGCAATAAACAGCTGTGGATTAACAGGGGACAGTGAAAGATTAAAAGCTAAATGTTAATGCTAAGAAGAATGTAGGATAGTGTTACATTTTATGGGTGAGTATTACTCCTGGTAAGTTAAATAATACAGTACAAAATAGCAACAAAATAAATACTCTTGTTCAAAGGATTTTTTTTCCCTCTTAAAGCAATCAAGTGGGTTGCAATGGGAAAAATGAAATTTGGGTTTAAGCTTAAATTTGACAAATAAGATGAATGACCCTCACAGAGAAGAAATGGTAAAATGTGCAACAGAGTAAGAGGAGAGAAGGTTTGAATTAGGTATGAATAATCTGCTAGAAACTGTTTATTGAGGGGAAACAGTGTTTAGTATTACTGATGGCTACTGAGGTATAGTCATTGCCACTAAAACCAATGTCATTCTAAAAGAATGGTGGTGGGATGCAGAGCTTGAAAGAAAACAGAGAAGGCAAGATCTGGTTTCAGCAAAGAGGAAAGTTAGCCCTGGAAAAGCATTGTGTGATGGAGTGAAGCCCTTAAATCCTGTGTTGGTAGGTGTGACTATACAATTCAGTTAAAGTAAGCTTAAAGGGGGAGTCAGGAGTCATGTTAGAGTGTTTGCAATAGATTCTGGGTGAGTCAATGAGACTGCCAAGCTAAGAGAGATAAAGCTATAGTGAAGCTGGGCAGTGGAATGTACAGGAATGGAGGCTGAGAATCTAGACAGAGTATATTTCAAAAGCTTGATGCAGTGGTCTGGGAGGTGGCACAGTGGATGGAGCGCTGGTCTCTCAAGCATGAGGTCCTGAGTTCAATCCTCAGACAGTACATGTACCAGAGTGATGTCTGGTTCTTTCTCTCTCTCCTATCTCTCTCATTAATAAATAAATAAAATATAAACAACAACAACAAAACTTGATGCAAGTCTGGGTTAGCAAATAATAGCTAGATTAGTATAATTGAAGAGGGAGTGGAGAACAATGAGTGTTAGAGTACAAAAAGAGGTAACAAAGAGAAATTAAAGAACTTCCTTGTTTACTCAGAGTGGTGAGGATATGGCAACACTGGTATAAATAGAGACAGATATATTTAGATTATCCAATGACACTGCCCTTAAATAGAATTGAACCACCGAGGAGAATCTGTGAACAGAGAAATGGAAGTAGCACAGAGATATAGATTTTAAAGATGCAACTTTTTAGATAATAGAAATGAGTAAAATAATACTAGAATAGAAGAAGGAGACATAAGAGAGGGAGGGGAAGAAGGAAGAGGGGGAGGAGGAAGAGGAGGAAAAGACAAGATGATGCAACATAGGCACATACAGGGGCAAAGAACATTTCAGAAGGATTATGGGCAGTTGGAATAGAAAAAAAACTGTTCATGAGAGTGACATTAGGAGGAAAAAGTAAACAATTAATGTGGACTCTGAAAACTACTAACAGAATCTTGAGTCACATTTGTTACCTGAGTCTTAAGATCTCTCACTGATGGGCTGGGAGTAGGGATTGACCTGTCAATGCCCATGTTCAGTGAAGAAGTAATTACAGAAGCCAGACCTTCTACCTTCTATACCCCATAATGACCCTGGGTCCATACTACCAGAGGGATAAAGAACAGGAGAGTTATCAGGGGAGGGGATGGGATACGGAGTTCTGGTGGTAGCAATTGTGTGGAGTTGTACCCCCTCTTATCCTATGGTTTTTGTCAGTGTTTCCTTTTTATAATTTTTTTTTAAAAAAGAATCTTATAAGGGGGTGGTGTCACACTCGGTTGAACACACATGTTACAATGCAAAATGATCTGGGTTCCAGTCTCCAATCTCCACCTGAAGTAGAGAAACTTTACTAGGGGTGAAGAGTGCTGCATTCATCTGTTTTTTTCCCTTTTCTGTCTCGCCTACACTCTCAACATCTCTCTATCCTATAAAAACTATAAATATTTAAGAAAAATTTAAAATTTAAGGAAGAAATCTTATAAAATACCTGTTTGTGAAGTGTTTTTTTTTTTAAAAAAGGGCTGATAATATAGTCAATATATACTAGCTTATAGTAGTAGGAGCCTTAGTAGTAGCAGGGTAGCAGCAACAATAGTAAAGGTAGCAGTAGTTTGAGTAGTTTAAGGGAGAGAAGCAGTAGTGACATGAAGGATTAGGGAAGCAGGAGAAATAATTGGAAGAGGAGCAACACTAGGGGAAGACCAGAGGTGCAGAAGTAGTGGAAAAGGTGAAAGCAAGAGGAGGAGGACCAGTGGAGCTGGAGGAAGAGATAGGAGGAGAAGAATGAAGAAAGAAGGGAAAGGGGAAGGGTGACTGCACACACAGATGAGCACACATGTTACAATGCCAAAGGACCTGTGTTCAAGCCCCTAGTCCCTACCTGTAAGGAAGAAAGCTTTGCAAGTGGTGAAGCAGTACTGCAGGTATCTCTATTTCTATTCCTTTCTATATCTATTTATCTATCTGTCTGTCTATTTTTATCTATAGATCTATCTATCTGTCTATCATCTATCTCTTCCTTCCCTCTCAATTTCTGGCTGTTTATATTCAATAAATAAATAAATAAAGATAATAAAAAAATAAGAGCCTTTACAAAAAGAAAGAAGGGAAAAGGAGGAAAGGGACAGTAGAAGAGATTAAGGAAGTCAGATTTGGGAATCGGGCAGTAGCACAGTGGGTTCAGCGCAGGTGGTATGAAGCACAAGGACAGGCATAAAGATCCCAGTTCAAGCCCCCAGCTCCCGCCTTGGAGGGGAGTCTCTTCACAAGAGGTGAAGCAGGTCTATAGGTGTCCATCTTTCTCTCCCCCTCTGTCTTCCCCTCCTCTCTCCATTTCTCTCTGTCCTGTCTAACAATGACAACATCAATAACAACAATAATAACTACAACAATAAAACAAGGGCAACAAAAGAGAAAATAAATAAATAAAAAGTCATTGTTGCAGCCACAGAAGCATTAATATGCCACTACTGAAGAAGTAATTAGTATTAGAGAGATCCCAAAACCACAATAGTCACTAAGAAGATGAAAGCAATACATAATCATATGACTGCTAAAACTGAGAATTGACATGGTCTTGCACATAGATTAAAAGTTGCACATTGGGTTAGGGAGAGAATGCACTGCTTAGGGTGTGTGCTTTGCCATGAATGTAACTCAGGTTCAAACCTCAGCACCACAGGGCAGTACCAAAGCACCTGGTAAAGGTCATATACTGTCGTATTTAACCCTCTCTATCTGAATGAAAATTTCATTCTGGGGGGACAGGTGGTGGCACAACTGGTTGAGTGCATATGTTATAATGCACAAGGACATAGGTTCCAGCCTCCAGTCCCCACCTGCTGAAGGAAAGCTTTGCTAGTGGTGAAGCAGTGCTGCAGGTGTTTCTCTGTTTCTCTCCCTCTCTATCTCCTTCTTCCTTTCACCATTCCTGGCTGTCTCTATCCAGTAAAGATAAAAAAGAAATCTAAAAAAAAAAATTAAAAAATTCATTCTATCCCCACCTTCAGAAGTGGGAAAGCTTCAGGAGTGGTGAAGCAGGGATGCAGGTATCTCTGTCTCTCCTCCCCTCTCAATTCCTGGCTGTCTCTACCCAATAATAAAAAAATGAAAATATTTTTAAAAAGAAAAAAATCATTCTGAAAATAGTGAACTTTGTGCATGCACAAGGTACTGGTTGCTGAGGTATGGGGGAGAAAAAGGCAAATATGACTTGAATTTTATCTCATTATATACCAACTCTACAAGCATTTGAAAAATTAAAATTTTGTTTCTGTATTTGTTAAATGAGTGTCAATAATTACTTTGTCAGGAAGTTTTTGTGAGAATTAAATTACAGCTTCCAAAGAAAAGTCAGTATGTTTAGAACTCAATAAACATCAGCTACAGTTATGTTTTTGAAACTATAAATTTCTCTTAGGCAAGTTATTATCTCAAAGTCAAAGTGTGTTTTCTTCTAAATTGATTGCAGCAATGTAGAGTAGAACTTGAAGGGCTTCAGGAAAAGTACCTGAGACCTGATGATGAATATTTGGGAGAATTCACTCATTTATGATCACCTAATTTCAAAAGCTTTGATGTTTTGAAAGAATCCTTAAAATGTGTAATTTAATTACCAAGCAACATTTCTCATTTTAATGAGAGTAGGATAAGGATGGGACTGTGATACCTACCAAAGACATAAATGCAGGTGGAAATCTTAGAATTTGATGAGAGATGAAAAAATATATGCAGAGATCCATCCATTAAAAAATGAGACACGGAATAAATAAAAATTTCCACATTTCAGAGGCATAGTCACAATTGAATTCATGAGATGCCAATACATTTTTGTATGTAACATACAATGTTACTTTGGACAGAGTTAACATGGAATGAAACATGCACTATTTGCATGCTGTTTCACTGGAAACTTGTATTTCATCTGCCTTAAAGCCATGGGTTCCATCCAGGTGTCAGAGCACATCTCTCTGTGGTACTCACCTCTACAGAAGGGAGCTGGGAAGTCCCAGGATGCACCATTCCCAGGACTGACAATGCAGGTCAGAACTGAGTGACCTTCCAAGATATAACCTGAAAGACAGCTGTATCGAATCTTGTCTCCGATGTTGAATCTTGTCCCATGGAGAACTCCTTTCAATATCTCCCCGGGATTGCCACATGTATGGCTAGGCAACACTATTGGAAGAAAAGAAAAGACACGTAAGTAAAAATTAAACAAAGTTAGTGCTTTCATAAGATATCACAAATGTAAACAAGTGCATTTTGTTAAGAAATGGGAAATCCAATTCTGCTTAAATTCAGAGATCTAAATGATGTTTAGATGACTTATCTACTTATCAGATTTTACAATCCCATAGAATAAGCAATCATGGAATAAAGCAGCATATGGATGTTTTAAAAAGTAGTATCAGAAAATCAGCATAAATGGGTACTCCTGTCATATTGATTTGTATTCCTCTAGGAACACAGCTGCCAGATATACCTCTAGTCAATATTCAGTGGGTATTTGATGAATAGACAGCTCAATTAAGAATAAATTAAACATCTTCTCTATTATTTACCAGACTTTAAAACAACATACTACTCTGTATTCCAAAGTCTTTTAGGCTCCATAAATCTGTAGTGTCTGATTGACACAAAATTTTTTTAACTTTTTTATTGGGGGATTGATGGTTTACAATTGACAGTAAAATACAATAGTTTGTACATGTGTGACAGTTTCTGGTTTTCCACATAATAATTCATCCCCCACTAGGTCCTCCTCTGCCATCGTGTTCCAGAACCTGAGCCACCCATCCCCACCCCAGCATCTTTTAATCTGATTTTTCTTCTAGCGTTTGCCCTTCTTCCGTAGCCAGTCAACAGCATCAGGTTGAGCCTGATGTAAAGTTTCGAGACCTCCTTTGATTCTGGAGAGGTGGCAGTCGTTGACTATGTGGGTCATAGTCTGGAGCCGCAGGGGCAGATCGGGTCATCTCTGGCTCCCCAGCTATGGAACATAGTGGCACACCGACCATGGCCTGTTCGATAGCGATTGAGGAGGGCCCAATCATAACGTGCTAGGTCAAAGCCGGGTTGACGCTTGCAGGGGTCTGTGATGAGGTGTTTGTTCTTTACTTCAGCTGACTGCCAACTCTGTTTCCAAGAGACTGGAACAGAGAAGTTCAGTGTAGGCATAGGGGAACAGATTGGGTGACGAGACATCAAGCGTTGGACAGGGTGGGCGAAGATATCCGCATAAATTGGAAGGTCTAGTCGAGCGTAGATGTGGGAAATGAACTTAGATGATGCCGCATCCCAACGAATATCTGGCGGGGCGATGTTGCTAAGAACTGGCAGCCATGGAACCGGGGTGGAACGGATGGTTCCAGAAATTATCCTCATGGAGGAATATAATTTGGAATCGACCAAGTGGACATGGGGGCTACGGAACCATACTGGGGCACAGTATTCTGCAGTGGAATAGCATAATGCCAGAGATGATGATCATAGTGTGGATCGTACTATATGAATTTGGAAAAATTATCTTTAGTTTTTTATCTTCAAAGACTGTTTATTCATCTTTATGACAGACAGAGAAAGAGAGACACCAGAACACATTCCTCAACTCTGGCATATAGATTGAACATGGCCCTCTGGACTGTTAGGCATAGAAGTACCTAAATACTGTTATATCTCCCTTACTGTGAAGCTATCTTTCATACAAAATAATATCCATGTCAAAAAAAAATAGGTAACCAAACAAAGTACTAACAAATTTATTAGTACTCTATGAACTTATCTCAAATTTCTGTACATGAAGTAGATTAATTTTGTAGGTGCAAGTGCAACCTTTCACGGGGGCCTGAGATCTAGTAGAACTTCTTGATTTGACAGGTAGAACTCCATGAATAGAACTTGAGATTGAAGTTCCTATAACTGAGGTCCATGCAGTCACCTCTTCTTAAAAATCTTCCCCTGTGTAGAATGTTTTTATATTTCCTCATGTCTAGGATCTTAATATTTTGATAATTAATTATATTATTTTTAAATGACCATTTTTGGCATGATTTTGCTTTAAACTGATATTGGAATGGAGTGGTAGAGAGAATTGGTGTGGTTTGGGAGGTGGCACACTGGTAAAACTTTGGACTCTCAAGCATGGGGTCCTGGGTTGGAAACAGCCAGCACATGTGCCAGAGTGATGTCTGGTTCTCTCTCCTCCTAACTCTCTCATAAATAAATAAATAAATAAATAAATAAATAAAATCTTTTAAAGAAAGATAGAATTGGCTCCCAGGCTCTTCATTTACCCAACTATGCTTATTTATTAGCAAACTTTAGTCACTAATTTTTTCTTTGGTATCAGGATTAGATGAATCAAGGCAGATCTCCAAATACTTCCTTTGTATAGTTCTATTGTCATAAAAAATTATAAAAAAAAACATTATATAATAAACACATTTATTGTCTTGAAATAACCAAGAAGCTTGAGGACATTTCAAAGAAGAGGAATTGGATGTCTGGCTTTATACTCAGTACATTTAGGATAACATTTAATAGTCTATATATACACAGAGGGGGAGTGGGGAGGAAATCATGCATTGAGTTGAAACACGCAGAAGGAAACTAAACTACTACATTCACCATACACAAAAGTAAGTCCAGATGGACCAAAGACTTTAATGTTAGACCAGAAACCATAAAATACTTAAAGGAAAATGCTGGCAGATACTTTTCCATCTAAGTTTCATTGGCATCTTCAATGATTTATCCAATACAAAGGATGGCGGAAACAAATAAACAAAGCCAATAGGACTACATCAAATTGAACAGCTTCTGCACAGCAAAATCACTATCAAAAGAGATTCCTTATGGAAGATCTTTACATGCCATACATCAGACAAAAGGTTAATATTCAAAACATATAAAGATCTCACCAAACTCAGCAGCAGCAGTGACAGCAGCAGCAACAGTAAATAAATAAATAAATAAATGAAAAAAGTAACAAACCCCATCCAAAAGTGGGAAGAGGCTATGGACAGAATATTCTCCAAAGAAGCGATACAAAGGCGAATAGACATATGAAAAAAAAGCTCCAAGTCATTGATTGTCAGATAAATGCAAATAAAGACAACAATGAGATGCCACTTTACTTCTGTGAGAATGTCATACCCCAGAAATGATAAGAAAAACAAATGCTGGAGAGGTTTCTGGGGTAAAGAAACCCTCCTTCATTGCTGGGTGGGGATGGAAATTGGTTCAACCTCTGTGGACAGCAGTCTGGAGAACTTTCATCAGACTAGAAATGCACCTACCCTATCACCCTAAAACTCCTCTTCTGGGGATATATCCTAAGTAATCAAATATACCATTCAGAGATATGTGTATACCTATGTTCAACACACTTTGTAATAATAGCCCAGACTTGGAAGCAACCTAGGTGTCCAACAACAGATGAGTGCTTAAGAACATTGTGATATATATACACAATGGAATACTATTCAGCTATAAAGAATGAAGTCACTGGAACCAGGTGGTGGTGCACCAGTTTGAGAGCACATGTTACAGTGCTCAAGTACCTGGGTTTGAGCTCCCAGTCTCCACCTATGGGGGAAATCTTTCAAAGTTGGTGAAGCAGTGCTGCAGGTGTCGTTTTCTCTCTCCCTATCTCCCATTACCCTCTCAGTTTCTGGCTGTCTCTATCCAGTAAATAAATAAAGATAATTAAAAAAAAAAAAAAAAAAAAACGAAGTCACTTTCTTGACCTCATCTTGGATGGAGCTTGAAGGAATCATATGAAGTGAGATAAGCTAGGAAGAGAAGAACAAATATGGGATGATCTCATTCATGCACAGACGTTGAGAAATAAGAACAGAAAGGAGAAACACAAAGTAGAACTTGTGCTGAGTTTGATGTATTGCACCAAAGTAAAGGACTTCATCGGGAGGGAAGCATGATTTCAGGTCCTGGCTCAGGATGGTGGACGAGGAGCTAGGCTGGGGATAAGAATCTTTTGCAGAAAACTGAAATTAGAATCAGAGCTCAGAGCCTTCCTGTCACATCCCCCTAACATTTCTCTCCCTCTGGAGGTATGAACCAAAATTATTTTTTTTATTTTGAGACTTAATATTAATAACAGGGGTAAAATTCCTTATTTTTCTTACTACCAGAATTCTGTATTCCCATTCTCTCCATTGGAAACATCAGTACTTCTCCCAAGGTTGAAGATATGGGTTGACTGTTATTTTGATAACTATCTGTCTATGATTTTATATAGTCCTGCTTTCTCTTCTAAGTCACACCTACACCTAGTACTACTTCCAAATGTCCTTCCTTTTTTCCTCTTCTCTCTCCAGGTCCTGATGGAGTTGGAGTTCAACATCCTCTGTTCATCTTATCCTATCATTTCTCCCCTTCTGGGATTATGGACCAAAATTCTTGTTGGCGCTGGGGTGAGTACAGAAGATGGGAATTCTGGCTTCTGTAACTGCTTCTCTGCTGGACATGGGTATTGGCAGATTGATCCATACCCCCAACCTGTTTCTAACTTTCCCTAGTGGGGTAGGACTCTGGAGAGGTGAGGTTCCAGGATAAAAGGAAGGGCATTTGGAAGTAGCAGTAAGTGTAGCTGTGCCTTAGAAAGGAAGAAAAGGCTGGAACATAGAAAAAAGGGGCAAATATATGTATAATAGTCAATGCATATCTGTGACTTTGGTAGAACTACTCCAGTTTCCAATGGACAGAATGTGGACATAGAACTCTGATGGCAGGATTAGTTTGAAAGTATAGCCATTATCTCATAATTTTGTAAATCAATAATAAATAAAAAATGAGAAACACATGTATCAACAACTGCATTTATTCCCCCAATTAAAAAAAAGAGAATATAAAGATATCATTGTCCTAGGAAGGATTATCATACCCTGAAAACAACAAGCTTCAAGCATATCTTTGCTTGTCTTAACTTCTGAGAGTATGGGTCAGCTTTAGTTAGGAAAAGACATATTGCAAAGTTGTAGAAAGTTCATTTCAACTAGCTGGGCATAGCTATGTCTCCAGTCTGGACCTTGATTTGTGCAAAGTAGGGTCTGTTTTTTTCTTTTTCCCTTTTATTTTTATTTATTTATATTTATTTATTTATATTTATTTATTTATTGCTTGCCTTCAGGGTTATAGTTGAGGCTCAGTGCCTGCACTACAGATCCACTCCTCCTGTAGGCCATTTTCCCACATTTGTGTTTCCCTTGTTGTACTTATTGTTATTATTGTCATTGCTGCTGCTGTTCGATAGGACAGAGAGAAATTGAGAGAGGAGGGGAAGACCGAGAGAGGGAGACAAAGACACTTTCAGACCTGCTTTACTGCTTGTGAAGTGACTCTCACTGTAGGTGGGGAGCTGGGGATTCAAACAGGTATCCTTATGCCTGTCCATGCACTTTGTGCCACATGCACTTAAACCGCTGCTCTACTGCCCAGCCCCAACAGTTTCTTTCTTATCTTTGTTTAATTGCTATCTAGAATGATGTCTAGCCCTCATCAGAGCCTTACTAACACTTATTTGCTCTAATAAAGGATAATGTATAAATGTTAATGTTAAATAGATCATGCATCTTTCTTTATACTTTATATGTACAATAACTAAAATTTATATAACCAGTGTTTTGCTGAGAAGAGGAGTAAGAAAGCAAAGACATTTGTCAAAGGCCAACTGGACTGGAGGCTGGGCGGTGGCACATCTGGTTCAGCATACATACTACATTGCATAAGGACCAGGGTTCAAGCTTCCTCCAATCCCCATCCAAAGGGTGGAAGCTTCAAGAGCAGTGAAAGAATGCTGCAGGTATCTCTCTTTCCATCTTCCAATCTCATCCTTCTTTCTCAATATCTGTCTCTATCCAATAAACAGTATTTTAAAAAAATATATTTTATTTTAATGAAATAAATACTGAAAGACCAGAAAACCACTCAGTTATGGCTTATCATGGTGTGGGATTGAACCTGGAAGCTCAGAGCCTCACCATAAAAGTCTTTTTGCATAACTATTATGCCATCTCCTCAGCCTAAATAATATTTTTTTAAAAATCAGACAAATCAAATTTTAGAAAAAAAATTAATGAGAAACAAATGATAACTTCAAGTCATCCCCCCCACATCTATATAAAGATATTACTAAGTATTAGGTTTTAGATGAATTCAATACTTTCAAATGCACAATAGCTTGTAAAATAGAGGGAAAGTGATTTAAAACTGACTTTTAAGAGTTTAAAATCATTGGTTGATAGAGTATTATCAATTGATGATCTAGAGAATTTAGATTTTTATTGTCTATAAATTTAATTTCAGAAAATATTGAATGCTTATCATAAATAATGTGAGGAGGTAAATAGAAATAACAGGGATTCAAATAAAAACTTTAATTCTGGCTGCAAACAAAAACAAAGAGTGCAAAAACTCATATAATATAAAAACATAATTAAACATATACAAAGGCCCTAAATGGTTAAAAAAAAAAAAAAGAAGAAGAAAGAAAGAAAAGAAAAGATGACTATGTACATAGTTTTCTGCAGAGACTGAAGACTTAGACATGTAAAAAATTACCAGCACATAACAATCTGGTGACTAGGAAGAGTAAGTAAATAAATTCAACCTAACTCTCACTAATGCTGATTTTATTTTGGCTAACTTGTAATCCAGTTTCCCTGCTGAGAGTGAATATCCCTTTGTGCTGCCCACAGTGGAGAGGACACATGAAGTATGTAGTGAATACTTGCTGAATTGATGTGAACTCTACTTTTATTTCCCCTTAATCCTTTCTTGAAGTAAACTACACTCTTTCCCATAGATGCTGTAAGAAAGACATTCTTATGTGGGTTCTGGGAATTCTGCACCAGGGCAGGCATTTGTGGGTTTGAAAGAATTTCTTGAAAGGAGCTCTGGGCACAGTTCTTTTCTCCCCTGGCAGATTTCCATCAGGCCTCAGGAAGCCAACTTTGTGCACCCAGAGCCTGAAACCTCCACTGTCATTCTAATTATGCTCACAGAGAGTCCTTCTAGGACACTTTTGATTTGGCATGTGTGGAAGGTCATCAGCAGTGACTTAATTAGGTATCAAATCAAACCTTTAATCCAACTGTTGAAATCATTAAATGACTGTCATGCCAAATCCCCTTCCAACAGAAAAGTAAAACCACGATACCAAAGTAATGCACAGCATTAATATTCATTACTAGTGAGACAAAGGGGTGGGGAGAGAAGTTTGAAATTTATCAGAGGAGCGGAGGCATTTGGAGTGGTGTGTATACAATGAATGACATTTCATTAGGTGCGCTCACTCGGAAACCAGTCCTCCAGGCTTTATTTCAGCTCATTTGTTTACACCCTGCCTTTCCTAGAGTCTCACTACAGCTTAAGGAGATACAACTTCAAACAGGCAAATGATATAAGGCACTGGAAATGTAAACCAACAGTGTGAGTAAGAGCGAAGTTTGTCCATGGACTGTTGTTGTTCAAAACTCTTCTCCATTTGCCCTCCTGAGGCCTTTGGAAAAGATTAGAAAAATATGATTATGTGATTATGAGAAGAGTTTAAAAAATTGGACTTGCTAATGTTGATGCCTGACCTTTATCTTCTGGGTTGATTCACAACTAATGGTTAAAATTAGGAGAGATTGAGAGTGCAGTTATGTGGCAAAATGATCAGGGTTTCACTATATGCAAAAATTAGCTCATGCCCTGCTGAAGTAATAGAGAAACGTGTAGATGCCACTACTTTTGAAAAGTAACACAGTTACTTTCTGAAAGAATTCAGTCAGACCTGAATTATATACATATCGAAAGGCAGGAAAAAGACAAAGAAATGGTGCTGTGATATTTTCTTTCCTATCTCAACAGTAATAAACATGATTAAAAGTGGTATGGACTCAGGTATTAGAAACTGTTAAGAGCTCAGACAACAACAATTTCACATGCATGTAACTTCTGGTATCTCAATATTGCTTCTTACAAATGAGAATGTATAAAGACGAGTTGAGAAAGCCTTTTTGAAAATTTTTGTCATATGTAGTTTTTGTTTGCTCTTTCTTAAAAAGGAATTGTAAAATAATATACTTTATTTCTTTATATTTTAAAATATTTTATTGATTGAGATAGACAGAAATTGAGAGAGAAGGAGGAGGTAAAAAAAAAGAGAATGGGAGAGAGACTCCTACAGTACTGCTTCATTGCTTGTGATTCCTCCCCCCTGCAAGTGGGGCCTGGGGACTGGGGGCTTGAACCCATGTTCTTGCACATAGTAACATGTGCACTTAATCGGGTGTGCCACTGTTCACCCCTACTATTTCTTAGTAGGACACTGTCTTAAAGATCTTACTAAGAAAGAGTAAACAAGGAAGCCTACTCAGCCTGTTCATGCTAGTGGTGACATAGGCAAGAGTAGATAAACTGCCTTATGGAAAAGGATTTTAGCAGGTGGGGGTGTGTGTTGTGTGGTAGTGTAGCGGGTTAAGCGCACATGGTGCATAGCACAAGAACTGGCATGAAGATCCTGGTTCAAGCATCTGGCTGCCCACCTGCAGAGGGAACGCTTCACAAGCACTGAAGCAGGTCTGCAGGTTTCTATCTTTCTCTCCTCCTCTGTCTTCCCGTCCTGTCTTGATTTCTTTTTGTCCTATCCAACAACAATGACAGCAATAACAACAATGATAATAACAAGGGCATCAAAAAGGAAAAAATATCCTCCAGGAGCAGTGCATTCGTAGTGCAGGCACTGAGTCCCAGCAAAAGAAACATACTGTTGGGTGCAAAAGAAAAGAAAAGAAAGAAAAGTACTGTAGCAGGCAAGCTTTTCAACAATTCTGGATCTCAAATAAATAAGTATGGCACCCAATGACTCAGATAAACATAAGAATAACATGGAACTATACCATAGAATGGTTAGATTACATGTAGGAGATGCTAAGCTTTCTAAGAGATACTTTTTCGCATCTTCTTCATCTACCTTTTCTTCTAGATTCTGAGCATTGCTTCATTGACATTTTTCTTTCATTTGTAATCTTTATGCTGGTTTTCATGTACATGCCTGCATGCATCCACCCCCACCCCACATACACCTGTATGTCTCTTGTAAACATCACAGAAATAGTAAATCAACCCATATATATTAGATTACTGCATTAAACATGGACACAAGTTAAGATATTGGTTTTATAATTTTAATTGGGTAGATAATTTAAGTCTTGTGGAGATTGTTTTAAAATCACTTCTAATTTTAAAATATATAGAAATAATAAAAGAATCTAGTAGTTTATAGAAGTCATGTGCTATTATCTTTCCTTTATAATTAATGAAATCTTGGTAGTCACTTAGGCTGACAGGATTTTTTCCCTATGTGCTGGCATTACCTTCTAAAAATAGACTTGAATTAAAGTTATGGACATAGGCAGTTTACTAGAGCTTCTTGGTACATTACTAATTTATGATTTTCATATTCACTTGAACCTAAAAGCTTTTATCCATGATTCAATTCACTTAAATAGTTTAAAGCTTATTAAAAATAATTTTGAGGGCTAGTAAAGCACACGTGTTATAATGTACAAGGACCCAGGTTCAAACTATTAGTTCCCACCTATGGGAGAGGGGGAAATTAATGAGCAGTGAAGCAATGTTGCAGGTGTCTCTCTTTCTCTTTCCCTCCCCAAGCCCCTCTTCTCTCTCAATTTCTCTGTATGGAGAAGAAAAAGGGGGAGGGAGCTGAGGAAATAATGGCCACTAGGAGAAGCTCCTTCATTGGCTTCCTTGTGCAGGCACTGAGCCCAAGCAGTAGTTTTGGTGGCAGGAAAAAAATGGTAGGGCAAATTTCATTTTAGGTACTACTATACAGTGTGTGTGTGTGTGTGTGTGTGTGTGTGTGTGTGTGTGTGTGTGTGTGTGTAATTTTAAGCTTTCATATTTTTCTTAATGCTTGAAGATCTACTTTTGTTTCTATATAATTGTATAATGAGAAGAAACCCTTGTATAAATAAAATTAATGTCTATACAATATGAAATGTATTCCTATGTTGTTCTAAAATGACCAATTATTTGTCTTTGTATTTAGTTATGTAAATATAATTACACTGCATATATAACACTTTCTTACTTTCATTTTTCTTGGTCTGGTCACGGGGAACTCAACTATATCCTGTTCCAATGTCCCACTGACATACTTTCATCATTGGATCATCTTTCCTTTTTCTTTTCATATCTGAGTCCTTCCTCACTTTCTGGCTTCTGATTATACCAGTTTATCTTTTCTACTTCCTCTGTCCCCTCATGGAATCAGCTATTTTTATTCATGAAGCCCTGGCTCACATTCTTGGATACCACAATTCTAGAACAATTATTTTTTCTTTTAATATTTTTTAATTTGTTATTAATAATTTGATACAAACTAATAAGATTATAATGTATACTTCTACACCACACCCACAACCAAAGTTTCATAATCCCACCCTCCCACTTCCCAAAGATAACTACCATAGTTCTCAAAAGTCTTTCAGTATGCTTGTTTTAATTTTTTTTTGGCAAGTTCATGTAAATCAGATCTCTAGATTCCACATGAGTGAAACCATGTGGTAGTTGTCTTTTAGCTTCTTACTTATTTCACTAAGCTTAATCACCTCCAGCTCCATCCATTTTGCCCCAAAGGATACAATGTGATCTTTTTTGATTAAAGAGTAATTTCCATGGAATATGTATCAGTAACTTCTTTAGCCAGTCATCTGTTGATGGACATTTAGGCTACCTCCACTCTTTGGCTATTGTGAATAATGCTGCTATGAACATAGGGTTGCATATGTCTTTTCTAATAAGTATTAGAATAATTGAGTATCCACTGGATAAATGCCCTCACTTCTAATTCTCTCACATATCTTGCTTACAACCCCTTCTCCTGCATACTCACTCTCTTTATTTCATTGACATTTGTGGTAACCCTTCAACAAGAATCAGATCTTTTCTCCTACTAAAAACACTCTTTTATTTCACTGTATTTAGAATAGATACTGCCAGTTCAGCCTGAACTACCCCTTATCTCCTGTCCCTTACTTCCTTCAAGGGAAATTCCATTTTTTTAAATTTACTTATTTATTTACTATTGGATAGAGACAGAGAGAAGTTGAGATGGAGGGGGAGATAGAGAGTGAGAAAGACAGAAAGACATCTGTAGCCCTGCTTCATCACTTGTGAAGCTATTTTCCTGCAAATGGGGAGCAGGGGCTTGAACCTGGGTCCTTGCGCACTATAGTGTTTGTGCTTAATCAGATGCACCACTTCCTGGCCCCAAAGTAAATTTTCTAAAGGTGACTCTTAGATCCACTACACTGAGCCTCTTGTTTTTCTCTTGAGCCTCCCCAAGGGTATAACTACACTGCCTTCATATGCTCTGTTTCTGTCTCTCCCCTAGACCTTCACATAATGTCTCTGATTGTTCAAGACTCAATTCCATGGTCATCAGTTTTTATAAACTCTTCCTTGAGGCTTGGAAGGTGGCTCAGTGGGTAGATCAGTGTTAGACTTGTAAGCATGTGGTCCTAATTCAATCCCTAGCATTACATATGTCAGGGTGATGCTCTGTTTTTTTCTTTTATATTAATAAACAAATTCTTTTAAAAATAGATAGAACTAGAGGTGGTTCTGCTTAGGAAAACAAATTTCATTCATATGTGGAATCTAGAGATCTGATTTACATGAACTTGCCATATATATATATCAGAAGCAGCAAACTATAAGATTTATGAGAACCATGGTGGTTATTTTTGGGAGGTGGAAGTTGGAGATACAAAACATTGGTGGTGGACATGGTATGGAACTATACACTGTAATCTTACAATCTTGTAACAGATTATTAATAACAAATAAAAAATTAAAAAGTAAAAGTTAAAAATGAAAAAAAGTTACACTTGTCAGAACTTTCAATTTACCTAAAATCACTCCCTTGTTATAATAGGGATTATGAATCCAGTTAGATATCAATCATGTGCACAAGAGAAAGATTCAAAAATAATCTCAAAGGTAAAAGGTACACGGCTTTTCTAAGTGGATGAACATGGATTTGTGCTTGGAGACTAGATTTAGAGGTCTCTAAAGAGGTGTCATCTCACCCATAAATTTTTCCTTAAATTTTCTTTCTCCATCTGGATGTTCATCTATAGCTTCAATCATAGCCTTTCTTGAAACCATGTTTCCTTGAGTTGTTCTAGCCATATACCTTCTAGCAAATGTCATGGGCACCTGCTTTATAGCTATTCAGGTAAAATCTGGCAGTAATGGGCAGTAAAAATGTGCTACCAAGTTCTAAATGCTACCATCATGCCAACTGGACTTCCTTCAGCAGAGGAAGACACCATGTGTCTTGGAGCTCCGTTTCCCCAGAGCTCTGCCCCACTAGGAAAAGAGAGAGACAGGCTGGGAGTATGGATCAACCTGTCAATACCCATGTTCAGCAGGGAAGCAGTTAAAGAAGCCAGACCTTCCACCTTCTGCACCCCACAATGATCCTGGATCCATGCTCCCAGAGGGATAAAGAACAGGGAAGCTATCAAGGGAGGAGATAGGATATGGTGGGTACTGTGTGGAAATGTACCCCTCTTAGCCTATGGTCTTGTCAATATTTCCATTTTATAAAATAAAAAATAAATGTGGGCAGGGTCCCCCTCTTTTTTTGTACTTAACTTTAAAAAATATTTTATACTTTATTAGGATAGTTAATGGTTTACAGTACAGTTGTTGACACATAGGTATAACCTATCATCTCCCCATGATAGGTGTCTGCAATACTCTTACCCAACCTAAGTTCTTTCCATCATCATAACCCAGAACCCCAACACTCCATCACCCCACCCCTTTCCTTCATTTTCCATAGTTCTATGCTGTGGCGCAACACACTTGTGAGTTATTCTTCTGAAACTAATCCCTTAGAACCCTGGGAGGTAGTGGAGTGGATAAATCCTTGCATACTCAAGCATGAGGTCCTGAATTAGATCTCTGGCATCACATGTGCCAAAGTGGTACTCTGATCCTCTCTCTCTCTCTCTCTTTGCTATATATTATTTCAGTTAATGCTGAACCATTAACCCTTTGAATCTGATGCTATATAGGCAGTTAGTGACAGAATTGAGCTAAATTAAAGGACACCAGCTCTGTGGTCCAGAGGATTGCTTGGTGTGGGAAAAAGAAATCCCACATAGTTGACTCAACAGTTCTGTGAATGTGCTGTAAGTTTGAGAGTAAAGGAGAAATAAATGGAAAGAAGAAATTTGTTCCCAGCAGTTTGCATATGTACGACTTTCATCAATTAAGCTTATAAAGCATGTTTGCTCTAAGAAATGATATTTGCTATAAGAAGTTACTTAGTATCAAAAAATAACTTTCTTCTAGTCTTTTCAAATGTTGCCTTTGTTCTAGCATTGTGCCTAATTTAATGTCTGTGTTTGCCTGCCTATGGCTCTTCCTCACACTAAACTCAAACAGACTAGAGCAGAAGGTTTAGCTCTCTGATTCACATTTATGTGCACAGAACCTGCACAGAACTTCACATGCAGCGTAGTCCACAAACTGTTCATTGACTAACCAGACACACGAAAGGGTAAATGAACAGACAAAATGGCTTCAGGTGGGAAACAGAATTGCCAAGTAAAATTCAGTCTCTCACATGTAGATTCTTAGTTTTAAAGAAAATGTCCTATTGCAAGCAAAACTTTATGGCAGATGTCCAAAACTAGTCATCTGGCATGATTTGAGTTTTCTACAGCGAGAAAGTCTCACAGATTCCAGCATTCTCTCCCCTCTATGAGACATGTTATTATATAGACATAAACATCAAGCCCATAACATTTTAAAAAGAAATAAAATGGCCTTCATTTGAAAGAGAAGTTCTAATTCACCAAGTATGTAAGTAAGGGGGATTTCCCAACAATTGTGAGCAAATTTACTCCCTACTCAGAAAGGAACTGAAAGGTCTAGGTCATATGATTCTTCACAGGGTCTGAGCTACAAATACCAGGGAACTTCAGAACTTTTCCCATAAGATGTCAAAGTCCTCTTTGCCTTTATTCTCAAATATACTTCCTTGAGTTACAACAGCTTTATTGAAAGGGAGAACCAGGGAGGGGAAAGAAAAGGAGAAGAAAGGTAGTGGTTTCTTGTGAGACCTCTGCTCCAGACCTCCCTTACATAGGGAGCAGACAGGAACAATGCCAAACTTAGAGGATCCTTTCACAGTTTTACAGAACTGCATAGCAACCCATCCATATCTTGAGAGTGAAAGGAAAAAACACATTCTCTGGTAAAGTGAAGGTATTTGAAACTTTTTCTTTAAATTCTACATGTGCTGTAGGCCTGTTTAAATTCCATGGTGGGATGCAATTAAAGGAGGCTGCAGATTAAAAATATGACAAGCTAGAAGTTTGGTGGTGGTGGCAGTGGTGTTATCAAAAATACGACATACACATAAAACTTGTATACTATCACTATCCAGTATTACTTCAGTATTAAAAAAAATACTAAGTGCACTTTACATAAAGAGAAGATACTCCTTTGCTATTCTATATTCCTGTGGTCTAACACAAAATTCCATTTTAAAATTTATTATTTTATTTTATTGCCACTAGGGTTATCAGTGGGGCTAAGTCCCTGTATAACAAATCCACTCTTCTGTTGGCCATTTTTCATTTCACTTTCTTTCCCTCTTTCTTTTTTTTCTTCCTTCCTTTCTTTCATTCTTACTTACTTACTTCTTTCCTTTCTCTCTCTCTCTCTTTTTCTTTCTTTCTTTCTTTTTATTTCCTGTTATTTTATAGGAAAGATAAAAAAATGATAGGAGAGAAGAAATGAAAAAGAGATACACCTGCAGACCTGCTTCACCATTTGTGAAGCTCCCCCCCTGAAGGGGGGGAGTAAGAACTCAGACCCAGTTCATCCCTTATGGTAATATGAGAGCTTAGACTTTATTTATTTATTTATTTATTTATTTATTTATTTTACAGAGTGCTGCTCAGCTTTGGCTTATGGTGGTGAGGGAGATTGAACCTGGGACTTCAGAGCCTCAGGCATAAAAGTCTTTTTGTATAATCATTGTTCTGTCTCTCCAGCCCAGAAAATTCCATTTTGAATGAGCAGATAAAAGAGATTCAAACAGGGAGTCAGACGGTAGGTAGCACAGCAGGTTAAGTGCATGTGGTGCAAAGCACAAGGACCAGAGTAAGCTTCACAAGCGGTGAAGCAGGTCTGCAGGTGTCTTTCTCTCCCCCTGTCTGCCTTCCCTCCTCTCTCCATTTCTCTCCATCCTATCTTACAACAGTGACATCAATAACAACAATAATAACTACAACAACAATGAAAAACAACAATGGCAACAAAAGGGAAAATAAATAAATAAATATAAAAAATTTTAAAAATTAAAAAAAAGAGATTCAAACAACAGCTTGGCATTGCAGGTGGTCTAATTGTCTATAAATATGCAAAGGGGCCATGGTGTATATGTTTGTAGAAGGAACAGTATCTTAAAATAGAGAAAAAAGTATATTTCTCTGGTGACAAAATTTATCTAAGCAATCTACAAAGATGTTGTGGCGGTCTGGTGTCGGGCTGCACTGCGGAGAAGAGAGCAGACGTCCGGAGCAAAGGGGTACACAAATCTTTATTATAGGATGGGGGGGGTTGGTTCAGACCACGTGGAGCCAGCCGGCAATGGCCGACCACGGGGGGAGAGCAGGGAGCGAGACCTCAGAGAGGGAGAGCTGAGAGCCCAGAGGGGGGGGGGGATGAGGGGGCTTTTTATTGGGCGACAACCAGGAGTGACGTGTAGGGCCAGGATTGGTTGAAGGGGGCAATGCTAGGGTTTCGCACGGCGTAGTGAAACCTGGGGGCGGAGACTGCATCAGAATAACTCCTCAGCAACATCTCCTCCTATCCCTTTATATCTAAATGGACACAGTAAAGAAAAATGGAATGGAGCAGGCTTAAATGTTTTAGAGGAATGCCATGCTCAGGTGGGAAGATGTAGGACTTTCTGTGGAGGAGGGAAGGCTTAAATGGCTGCGAACCTTGTGAGATTTATGCATCCTCCTGTGCTCAACCCCTCTTTAGAGAGAGAGACTTACCTGGAGAGACTCATCTCATAGGTTTAAGCGCAGCCTGCTCAAACATCTCTTCACAATATCTCTACATCTTTTCTATCTTTCTATCTAGTAATTGCATAAGATGTACAAAGTCTGTAAAAGACTATCATGGGGCAGAAACCTTTTGGGCATAAGCCTAAATGATATAACAAAATAGGAAGGGACAAGTAGGGGAGTAGTAAAAGCCAGTGTGGTGTGAAGGGAAGGATTGTTGTGTAAAGGAACATTCCCTGCTTGGGTGGGGAAAGGGGCAAGGGTACATAATGAGGGGGAGGTGGGAGGCATGACCCACCTAACAGAGGAGCTATTTGGTATTGTATAGTCCTCAAGGCAACAGTCTGTAAAGTCTATGAATTACTCAGGATCAGTCTATGAAAAACCAGCAGCGTGAAGGGAAATAAGCTGTTTCAAAATTGTGTAAAATGTATATAGGGTATGTCAGAAAGTCCGATACAAGTTATCAAATGTTGGTAGAAACACCAACTCTGGTTACACTGTGACTAGCGTGTCATCAGTGTGGTAGAAAACAAATATTACTGAGAAAGCAGGGGATATGACAGATAGAAAACAGCCTGTGCTTTGACAGACTGAAAGATGCCATGCTTATAGGCACAGGAATACAACAATTCTGTCCATGTGATTTTTTTTTTTTTCACGTCACAATGATCTGTTGATTGCAAGCCCTGCATCGGGGCTCCAAGAGAAGATTGCAATGGAGTGAAAACTGCATAGGCAAGAAGTTGTGTTCACTGTAGGACTCTGATCCTTGCTAGTGGTAACCAAGACTGAGTTCACTATGGGAAAGGAGCTAATTTCACCAATGAAAAACAATTTAAAGATTTAACAGGAGGGGGAATGCCACATCCATTCTTTCTTGATACATATATGGACCAGCTTAATCAGTAAAAGCCACTAAGAATATGTCCACAGCACATGATTCCTATGGCATTCACCATGATAATAATACCATTATAATAACATGACAATATTTTTCTTACAATCACACAAGTTTCTGAGCAGTTAAATTTCATAGGTAGCATAAGGTTGATACAGAACCTCCAGATTTGCACTTGATCAAGATAATACTGCAGGGCTTACAGTAAATGACGAACCACTATGTTTTTAAGACTCTCATGTTTAGAAAAATTCTCAGTAACTTTTGCTAATAGGCTGAGTGAACTGAGAACTAGGCTGGAAATCAATTACTATGATTATGATAGAGGACTGTTGCGTCCAACGCAACGGTGACAACGAGACGGGAGAAGGGCGTCCGGATTGATTAACAGAACAGCAGACTCAGTTCATGGAGCAAGCAAGAAAGCCTTTATTTTTCTCTTGTCCCAGCTACTTATACTGTTTCACGCCTACACTGAACTTCTCTGTTCCAGACTCTTGGAAACAGAGTTGGCAGTCAGCTGAAGTAAAGAACAAACACCTCATCACAGACCCCTGCAGGCGTCAACCCGGCTTTGACCTAGCACGTTATGATTGGGCACTCCTCAATCGCTATCGAACAGGCCATGGCCGGTGCGCCGCTATGTTCCATCGCTGGGGAGCCAGAGACGACCCGAACTGCCCCTGCGGCTACAGACAGTCTATGACCCACATAGTCAACGACTGCCACCTCTCCAGATTCAAAGGAGGTCTCGAAACTACATCAGGCTCAACCTGACGCTGTTGACTGGCTACGGAAGAAGGGCAAACGCTAGAAGAAGAAGAAGGGCATGGGAATGCGGAACTTGCAGTTGGCTCTGCCAGGAAGTGTGGGCCTCCGAGAGGTAAGGTTGTTCTCAGCAAGCCTCTGTACTTTGTGTACTTCCTCCTGGCCTCCCACAGCAGGCAGCTCTACCTAAAGCCCCAGGGCGGGAGTGTGAGGCCAGGGACCCTTTGTCCCGACATCTCCCCCCTCTCTTAAAATTGTGCTGAAGGGAGCTCCTGTCTTAGGTCGTCCTGGTCAGGCAGATCCTTACCCATCTTTGGGAGGCCTCTAACCCTGTCTTAGGCCTCTAACCCTGTCTTAGGTGTCTTAACTTCCCTGACCAGGAAGTTGCCCGTCTTTGGGGCACCCTCAGTGTTCCTGCAGCATATTTAGCCATACCTGAGGAACTTTTCCTCTAGGATGGCGGGCAAGGCTGAGCATTACCTGCGTGGTGGCCCTCTGGTGATGCCTCTGGGAACGATACAACCTTTTGAGTCCCCAACAGGTTGTAACAGTAACTCCTGTTCCTATGATTTCCAGGGCCAGAGAGCCCGCCCATCGTTGTACCAAACCTCCCAGCAGAGCCATATTATTCCACCATGTTTCCCCACTTATGGGGGGTACTCTGGTCTCATTAATTCTCACAATCTGATTAGCAAGTTGATTGGTGAAATTTACAAATGTCACATTCCATGGACCCCTAAGACAAGTATTCAGCACGCGGAGCTGTTCGGAGGCATTTTGCACCTGTCGGGGGTGACACAGGTGGCACGGAAAAAATGTGAGCATATGGCATCGTGCATTTTCCACAATGCATCTACCTGCTCTTGGAGCAGGGCAGTCTGTTGGTTTAAGTTAAGAATGCCCATGTGTATCTGAGCATTAAGAGTGTTCTGCATTTGCAAGCCCTCGCTGACTCGCTCAGCCATCTGAGGACAACTAAACATGGCAAGATAATTCATTCAATACATATTCATTAATTTCTGATCATCTTACATTCAAAGGATATGAGAATCTCAGAGGTTGAGAGGCTCCTCTTTTACCCAGAGGTACCTCAGTTCTCCGTTTGTGGGAGATGGTCTCCTTGCTGCAGATGACCAGGAAGAAGCAGGCTGTGTATGAGTCCTAGAGGCTTATGGGCAGATGACCTATGCAGTCTCTAGGTTATTTCTCAAACCAACCTTCCCTTCTCTTTGGAACAAATCTCCCCCTTCCAGACCAAATAGGCATTTTCCCCTCCCTCTTTCATATATTAATATACTAATATATTAATATAAGCCTAAGAAGGGTTGGATCTTGAGAGCTGAGTCCTCAGCAATACATTAACTGTTCCTTTAAGAAAGAACTCAGGAGGTGGTAGGTGGTGTTGCACCCAGTTAAGTGCACATATTACTAAACCCAAGGACCTGACTTTGAACCCCCACTGCCCACCTGCAGGGGGTCTGCTTTACAAATGGTGAATCAGGTCTTCAGGTGTCTTTTCTTCTTTCTATCTCCCCATCGTCCTCTCTCACTTCTTCTCTGTCCTATCAAATAAAAGTTAGGGGAAAAAAGGAAAAGTAAAGCAAAAGAAAAGGTCAGAGTGAGCAGTGGATTCATAGTGTCAGTTGGTGCAGAGCCCCAGTGATAATGCTGGTGGTAAAAAAGAAAGAGTTCAGTATATCCTCCATATTTAATAAAGGTAGAATCTAGAAAAAGAGACCCTAGATTCTCTACTGTGTATTTTTTCAATTTGTAAGAAAAAATACCACTTTGTTAAACAAGGACATGCTAGATGTGACTGATTTTTTTTTTTTTTTTGGTTGTGGAACATTTGGATAATTGTAAATAACTGATTATACAGATTGTTTTTTTTCATTATCTTTATTTTTATCTACTGGAGAGAGACAGTAAGAAATCGAGAGGGAAGGGGGTGGTAGAGAGGGAGAGATAGAGAGAGACCTGCATTACTCCTTCACCACTTGCAAAGCATTCCCTCTGCAGGTGGGGACTGTGGGCTCAAACCTGGGTCTTTGTGCACTGTAACATGTTCACTCAATCAGATGCATCACCAGCTGGCACCCTATACAGATTAAATATACCAATAACTTAATATCATGTACTCACTGGAAGCATCTGCATGACTTTTACATGTCAGTTATTCATGATTAAGGTATCATATTATTGATACCTTTTATATTTTCTTTTAAAAATATTTTATGTATTTATTTAATGACAGATACAGTAAGAAAGAGGAGGAGAGAGAAAGAGGCAACAGAGAGCCTTGTTCAACTCTGGTTGATGGTGGTGCTGAGGATTGAACCTGAGACCTCAGACCCTCAGGCATGAAAGTCTTTTACATAAGCATTATACTGTCTCCCCACATCCCTTTATATTTGCCTTTAAAGAGTCATTGTAATTCTTTTAGCTTTTATTCATGGTGAGCATTTTGCAAATCATTTTCAGGCTAAAGTAAATAATATGGAATTGAAGTAAATCTCCATTATTCAAAATCAACTTTTTACAAATTTTGTTAGTTTGAAGTGTAGGACAATAAAGATATGTTGAAATTCTAAAAAGGAAAGAAAGAAAGATTCCAGGACAATCCCTCACCTCCTGTCTATGAGAGGATAGAGTGAGAAGCTGACCATCTGCACCTCAGAAGAGGGTTCTCAATAGCTGACCTGGATACATGCTGATCTTGGATTTGTACCTCAGAACTAGAAGAAATAATTGCATGTTGTATATGTTCTCCTATGTCAGAATGAAATGGCTGAGACAACTGAACATATGGACACAAAGAGAAGCATCAAATCCTATCTTTTTTGGCATATGGCAACGAACAGATGAGGATGTGAGAGCAGTAAGACAAGACGCAACAGGAAGTGAAACATGCAATTTCCAATTCCATATCTGGAAGCTGCAGAACTACACTCTTTATACCTGCAAGTAGGAAAAGGATGGGTAAGTGGTCTATGAATAGGCAGGTAGGACAGGACCCCCAGAATGGCCTGGAGTGAAAGATATGTGGAATGGAGTCACCTGCCCAAGCTGGACTTCTTCCTCACACTCTACTATTACACACCAGACAAGCAAACTTCCCAGCTTATGTTACTGTGTTTATCGTAAAATTATCACATTTGTTTGGTCCATGTTCTACCAAATTAAACTCGCATTTCAGAGAATTATAACTCTAAGGAATTTATCACACTAAGTGTGCATTGTAATGGGGATGGGGTGGGGGTATACAACTGATTTTTCTACCAGAAAAATCTATCTTTCCTACCTATAAAAATGCCTATCTATATAACTCATATAATTCCACATGAGGGAATCCCAGAATAGTAACTTAGAGGAAATATAAGCTTAGTTCATGTTAAATAAGTTTGGAAAATAGAATTCCTTAACTCAAATGAATATGCTAAATTTTTTCATAATATGTTGTTCTCTACAAAGATTCTGATATTATTTTCTCTAATAACTTTTTTGAAAGGTAAATATAATTTTTAGGCTAGGAAATCCTTATGATCATTTAAAAATTATCAATCATGCCCATTAACTATATATAGCACATGATATATATATATATATATATATATATATATATATATATATATATATATATATATGTATTTAATAGAGCACTGCTTAATTCTGGCATATGGTGGCATGGAGAATTGAACCTGGGACTTAGAAGCCTTAGGAAAGTCTGTTTGTATAACCACTATCCTATATTCCTCATTAATGTCCTTAATTTCTAAACATTCTCAAAGCAGGTCAACTATGTGAAGAGAAAATTATCGTTGATTTAATTATATTAAATACATATACAAAATAATTTAAACAAAATGCAATAGTATCTCATTTTAACAACTTTCAGAATTGCAATAGATATGAAATGGTTAATATCAAAACAGAAGCAATTCAATGTCATTTCAAATACCACCAAAATAGTAACAGCTGAATTTTAAAGTTATCATGAATTAATTGGATATGAAAATGTATTGTCATATATAATTGACATCGATACTTAATATCTGAATAAATAAGATATTTTTGAATTTTAAAGATTTATTTATTATGAGAATACAAACAAGAGAAAAAAGAGACCAGAGTCCTTCTCAGCTTTTGATAAGGTGGTGTCAGGAATTGAACCTGGAAACTCTATGAACTCAGGCAAGTCAGTGGTGCTCTGATAGCTGAGCTATCTCTGTAATCCTAAATATATAAGGCTTTTAATGAAAAAAATGGTAAATCAGTATTTTCATACTTTAAATTACTAGGAGCTTAACTGTACTATGCCAAGTTACATAGATACAGTAGATGAAGTAAAATATAGGTCATATAATTATAGTAAACTGCTGATCGTTAATTAATATTTGGACTTGCAAACACAAATATGTAATACGTGTCATTCTGTCTAGATGTTTCCCAATCAAAAACTCCTTTTCTAGACTATTTAGATTTTCTTTTGTGCCACTCTAATGCAGCCCTGGGACCTCTGTTTTGAAATTCTTTAATTGCTAACTACTATGCTATAATTGGAAGGAGCAACAATGATTTAAGGAGGGAAGATAAAGCAGGTGGATTGGTGTGGGTCACAAACACCAGCTAAGTACTAATCACTCAGATAATTAGACAGAAAATGGAATAACTCTCTTTTAGCTGAAAAACAATGCAATAGATACACTTCAGGATATGCCTCTATTTGGTAATGAAAGGAAAAAGTAAGATTAATTCTCTAATTCCCATTAGATTAATTTATGATGCTCCAATTGCCATCTGCATATGGCTTGTTTATTGTACTTTTATTGTTGTATTATTGTTTTGTTATGGTGAATGTAAACACACAAGCTTAGTTCCAGCCTCTACTTCCCTTTCCAATGTTTTCTCATACATAAACTGCTCATCTCAACTCTTCTCTCCGAAACTGTCAGGAACTTCATATTGACACTGGAATCCAGGTCAAGTTTACACAAATGTGGGTTGCTGACTTCAAAGACAGCGACTTAGATGTGAGGCCTAACCCAACAGAGAAGTGCATTTTACAAAATATAAAAGAACTAAAAAAAAAAAAGTCCATAAATGATTGATTCAGTTTGCAAAACTTCCCGATCTGTAGGACTTACACATGTCTCAGAAATGTATAAGAAACAAGAGAGATTGCAATAGAATTGAATTAACAGGGGGGAAACGAAAGGCAGGGAATGCAGGTCAGCCTGAGGTCAGGAAAATCAGTGGAAAATAGAAAACAAAAACAAGGCACACACCCCACCCCACCCCAGAATATGTCAGAGAAAATGCTAATTTTATAAAACCAGTGAGAGGACATAATAGCTATACAAAACAACTTTCATATCCCAGGACCAGTGATTCCTGTTTCAGTTGGTAACACCACCATAAGCTAGATGTGAGCAGTGCTCTGGTAATACAAACAAACTCCTCAAGGAAAAGTTAATTTCATAGGAGGGTTCCAAGATGCAGAATGGAGATGATCTTTGATATTTGGGCTTTCCCTGAAAGAATCATTGAGGAATGGATGGAACCTAACTGTACATTCGTGTTAGGTGAACATTTTTTTATTTTTTAACATTTGCTATTTATTTATTTATAAAAAAGAAATGCTGACAAAACCATAGGGTAAGAGGGGTACAACTCCACACAATTCTCACCACCAGAACTCAGTATCCCATCCCCTCCCTTGATAGCTTTCCTATTCTTTAACCTTCTGGCAGTATGGACCCAAGGTCATTGTGGGATGCAGAAGGTGGAAGGTCTGGCTTCCGTAATTGCTTCCCTATTGAACATTGATAGATCCATCCATACTCCCAGCCTGCCTCTCTCTTTCTCTAGTGGGGCTAGTTCTGGGGAATCGGAGCTCCAGGACACATTGGTGGGGTTGTCTGTCCAGGGAAGTCTGGTTGGGCCTAGACCTTGAATAAATCCATCTCTCCATTGTTACCAGTCATCTATATTAGGAACAACAGAACAGACCTGTTGTTATTTATCTTAAAAAGGGGTTTTGGGGGTGCTGGTGGCTGCCTGCGTGTAAAAGGATTCACAGCAGGAGCTGGGAACTGGTTTAAACAATACAAGATTTACTAGGGTGAAACAGGTAAAAGGCAAAATAAGCACTTATCATCAAGGGTTAAGAGTATACTAGGTCCATAAAATCTGAGTATAGTTATCAAAAGTTTAGTGCCATAAGATAAACAATTATCAGCTCTGGTAAAGGTTGCTCATGGCTGTAGAGGGGTCTAAAAGTTTACTGGCTAGCAGAGTCACATATGTTCAGTTCCCAGGAGAAGTAGCCATAGCACACCTCTGCTGAGATGCTTCTGACCAGGAGAAGAAGCAGCAGCCAAAGAGAGCCACATGCTCAAAGTCCCTTGCATTTATACATTCCCTTCTCTGAAGCACCTTCTCAGGGTGACATCATTTGTATGCTAACAGTCCCAAACTCCTGCTGGGATCACCACACAGACCCATTTATGGGCCCCCATAGGACTTTGTCCTCAACTTGTATCAATAATGGTAGAGAATGTTCCATCCTCCGAAGAGAGCATGGACAACATACTCTATGCTACACCTGAGGAAGATGGGTACTGATATTGGGGCAGCGTGGAATACTCCTACTCATGACCACAGAATGTGAGCTTGGATCTACAGGGATGAAGAGGTCACATAGGCTCCTAAGCTGAACACGGGCCCCAGATCAGATCAAATCGATGGGGTTTACAGTCAACAATATTTATACACTTTTCCCATATTTGGGAACAATTCTCTTCTCTGATCCAGTTTTCTGGTCCTTTTTCCAGCCATGACATCATTTCCCCAGACAATAACTTGGATCCACCTGCATATCAGATTTCAGGCTCAGGGAAAAAAAAAAAAAAACCAACTAGTATAGCCACAGGTCCTTTGGAATATAACTAAAATATGCCTACTAGCTATCTACAAAATGGAGACACTCCCAACTCTTCATCTGCACTACTCTAGCCTTTAGGTTCATGATTAGTCAGCAACTTGTTAATTCTCTTTTCAGCCACCAGGTTCCAGATGCTACCATGATGTCAACTAGGTGAACTTTCTAACTCTCCCTCCCTTTCTTCTTCCCAAAGTTAGTTTGTTCTCTCTCTCTCTCTCTCTCTCTCTCTGTATCATTCTTTTTTTTGAGTCATACATCTATTTCCTCTTTTTAAGTTATTTTATTCATTATTTAATATTTATTTACAAGATTATAAAATACTAGGGGTTATAATTCCATATTGTCCCCACCAACAGAGTGCTGTGTTCTCATCTCCTAATTATATTCCTCCATGAGGATAATTTCTGGAACTATCCGTTCCACCCTGGTTCCATGGCTCCCAGTTCTTAGCAACATCGCCCCGCCAGATATATATTCGTCGAGATGCGGCATCATCTAAGTTCATTTCCCACGTCTACGCTCGACCGGACCTGCCAATATACGCGGATATCTTCGCCCACCCTGTCCAACGCTTGACGTCTCGTCACCCAATCTGGTCCCCTATGCCTACACTGAACTTCTCTGTTCCAGACTCTTGGAAACAGAGTTGGCAGTCAGCTGAAGTAAAGAACAAACACCTCATCACAGACCCCTGCAAGTGTCAATCCGGCTTTGACCTAGCACGTTATGATTGGGCCCTCCTCAATCGCTATCGAACAGGCTATGGCAGGTGCGCCGCTATGTTCCACAGCTGGGGAGCCAGAGACTACCCGAACTGCCCCTGCGGCCACAGACAGACTATGACCCACATAGTCAACGACTGCCACCTCTCCAGATTCAAAGGAGGTCTCGAAACTTTACATCAGGCTCAACCTGATGCTGTTGACTGGCTACGGAAGAAGGGCAAACGCTAGAAGAAGAAGAATCTCCTACATTAGAAACTGCAGTAGTTTTCCCAAGGTCTCTGCTATGGGCTGGCTTTTATAATCTATCCTTATCTATCTATCTACCTATCTATCTATCTAATATCTATCTATAGATATATTCCACCCCTTTTATTTAATAATCCTGCTTTCACTTCCTTGCTAAGTCACACCTATAGCCATTACTTCTGAGTGTCCTTCCTTTTTCTTCTTCTCTCCTAGAGAAGAGCAACAGTGCCTGTCTTCCTCTGATGATTTCCAGATAAGCTTCCCTTTCAATGATGGCCTAAAAACAAAATTATTTCCTGATACTGGGCTTAAATTGCTTAAGCAATTCATATATATATTTGCTAAGACCATGTGAGGAGTTACACTCAATTTCTGGTTCTTCCATGTGTGCAAGAGGTATACATGTTATTCATAAATGTCTCAGGGAATAGCTGGTTGAGCTCACCAGTTACGATGCTCAAGGACTGGGATTTAAGTCCCTACTCCTGACCTACAGGGGAATGTTTTGTGAATGGTGATGTAGTGCTACAGGTATCTCTCTGTCTCTCTCCTTCTCTGCCTCTCTCTTTCCTCTCAATTTCCATCTCTACCCAATAAATAAATAAATAAAAATTAAAATGAATTTATTTTTTCTTACCAATGTGTCTCATATTTGTTTGATTGTCATAACTCAAAAGTGAGTATTGAGCTTTATTTCAATCTCAACTTTGACTTTCTACTATGTAACAAGTGCTGTTTTTTGAGACTTATACCTTTTTACCAAATTGTTTTTTAAAAGGAAGAACTAGTAATATGGGCTATGCCATGATGCATGGTTTTGCCTTCCATATTTTAAATTATATCAATCTTGATTTCTCACCAAATAAGTGATTAATATGTCTAACCCATCTCCAGATGCTCAGTATCTGAAAAGGTACAATCTATTTGGAATTTACTGATCTGTTCACTAATTAAATTTATTGAAACCTGCACTCCAGCTGAAAATAAGAGTGTGCTGTGTATCAGCAGGTCAAAATTTCCCTGACTCAACACTTCTGAGTGATGATGAGTTAATACCTAAATTAATTCTCATTTAATGATTAATAGAGATTTTTAATCACCACAAATCATTTTAGCCAGGGGATTTAAGAGGCCCTAATACTTTTTCGAGGAGCTCAGGGTCCAGCAGGGAGGAATAAATGAGATGCTGATGTTCATGTGGGTCTCTGATGGGAAAGGCACATAAGTCAGGGGCAGGCAAGGTAGCATCACATTAAGATATGTGCTTGTGAGTCTGAAGACCCACGACAGACATGGACACTGGAAGACACATGACCTGTCAAACAATAAGAGGAGAAAAGCATTCAAATACAGGAGACTACTGTATGATTATGATTTCCTCAGAGTAATCGTAGAAGAAATATTGCACAAAACCACTATTGGGAAAAAAATTGGCATCCTCTATGACGCCTCTAAATAGCATGTTCAGGGCAGAAGGACATTTTTCATTAAACATTTTTCTTCTTAAATACTATCAATAGTTAAAAGTCAATTGAGTGTAGATAAGTATACTGCACATTTCCCAAGAAATGCATCTATCTTAATGCAAAAACCTATACTGCAAATAAATGAACAGCAAGACACATTCTAAAGGAGGAAGAATAATTGAAAATCACCTGTAGCATTGATAGAAACCTTATAGAACATGGTAATTGGTAATTTCCTGAAATACGTTCTCCACAAATTTTAACTTAAGTATACTGGACCAGACCTTGAATCTCTACAAATGACATTCTTTAGGTTTATATTTCATAGTCATGCATGGAACTATATATTTCTTATGCGTGATCAATAGGATCAATGATGGCATCATCATATAGAGCAAATGTGATCACATCGTATATGGATAAGACTCTCTTGTTGAACTGGAACATCTGGGCATTCATGGCCATAATCTGAGGGTATTGTGAGTATCTATACTTTTGTATGCTTTGTGTATGATGTTCTATCAGTCACATGAGATGAAAACTTTTATCTATATACTACAAATAATGTATAAAATTGTATAAAGTACTTATTATTCATATTTAACAAGAACAAGATGCTGTAATACTATTCATCAAGATGACAACTTGAAAACACCTAGAATTGCCAAAACCATCTTAAGGAAAAGAAACAGAAATGGAGGCATCACACTCCCAGACCTTAAACTATATTATAAAGCCATCATCATCAAAACAGCATGGTACTGGAACAAAAATAGGCACACAGACCAGTGGAACAGAATTGAAAGCCCAGAAGTAAATCCCAACACCTATGGGCATCTAATCTTTGATAAGGGGGCCCAAAGGATTACATGGAAAAAGGAGGCTCTCTTCAATAAATGGTGCTGGGAAAACTGGGTTGAAACATGCAGAAGAATGAAATTGAACCACTTTCTCTCACCAGAAACAAAAATCAACTCCAAATGGATCAAAGACCTAGATGTCAGACCAGAAACAATCAAATACTTAGAGGAAAACATTGGTAAAACACTTTCCCACATACACCTCAAGGACATCTTTGATGAATCAAACCCAATTGCAAGGAAGACTAAAGCAGAAACAAACCAATGGGACTAAATCAAATTGAAAAGCTTCTGGACATCCAAAGAAACTATTAAACAAACAGAGAGACCCCTCACAGAATGGGAGAAGATCTTCACATGCCAGACATCAGACAAGAAACTAATCACCAAAATATATAAAGAGCTCAGCAAACTTAGCCGCAAAAAAGCAAATGACCCCATCCAAAATGGGCAGAGGAAATGAACAAAACATTCACCACAGAGGAGATCCAAAAGGCTAACAAACATGAAAAACTGCTCTAGGTCACTGATTGTCAGAGAAATGCAAATTAAGACAACACTAAGATACCACCTCACTCCTGTAAGAATGGCATACATCAAAAAGGACAGCAGCAACAAATGCTGGAGAGGATGTGGGGACAGAGGAACCCTTTTACATTGCTGGTGGGAATGTAAATTGGTACAGCCTCTGTGGAGAGCAGTCTGGAAAACTCTCAGAAGGCTAGACATGGACCTTCCATATGACCCAGTAATTCCTCTCCTGGGGTTATACCCCAAGGACTCCATAACACCCAACCAAAAAGAGGTGTGTACTCCTATGTTCATAGCAGCACAATTCATAATAGCTAAAACCTGGAAGCAACCCAGGTGCCCAACACCAGATGAGTGGCTGAGAAAGCTGTGGTATATATACACAATGGAATACTATGCAGCTATCAAGAACAATGAACCCACCTTCTCTGACCCATCTTGGACAGAGCTAGAAGGAATTATGTTAAGTGAACTAAGTCAGAAAGATAAAGATGAGTATGGGATGATCCCACTCATCAACAGAAGCTGACTAAGAAGATCTGAAAGGGAAACTAAAAGCAGGACCTGATCAAATTGTAAGTAGGGCACCAAAGTAAAAACCCAGTGGTGAGGGGTAGACATGTAGCTTCCTGGGCCAGTGGGGGGTGGGAGTGGGTAGGAGGGATGGGTCACAGTCCTTTGGTGGTGGGAATGGTGTTTATGTACACTCCTAGCAAAATGTAGACATATAAATCAGTAGTTAATTAATATGAGAGGGGGAAATCAATTGTATGTCTCAAAGTTTCTCAAAAGACAAACTGAATCTTTTTAATATATAGGCTATGTATTTGATATGCGGACTCTCTCAAAAGCCTAGACCAAGTAGATGAGAAGCATCCAATAGCACAGCTATATACAAGATACTGGGTACTGTACAGAAAACCATAACAAAGGGACTTTTCAAAGTTAACCCAATTAACAAATAATGTGATGATAATATTAACTATCGATTGTCTTTTTGAACCCTAAGACAGCAGGAACCTCACATCTTCACTATAGAGCCCCTACTTCCCCCAGTCCTGGAACCCTTGGATAGGGCCCACTTTCCCGTATGCATCTCCCAATCCAAACCAAATAATATTGCATCTGCCGATCACAACCTAACCAAAGCAACGATTGCCACCTCAACATGCTTCACCTCAGACTGTATCCAGAGACTTCACGTGTGAAATGACAACCCTTCAACTTCATTACTCGGGTGAGACCTTTCCTTTTATAGTACACTCTAATTTCATCTCAGGTAGTTCACTTTCTAACAAAGTCCCATAATCTAGATATACACCAGTTTCTGTGAGAGAGAGCTTATGTGCACACGTATCCATAAACTACTGCAAAATATATACCTGAAAGCAGAAGTACACTAGAGTTTGCAGTGAGTAACCCCCTAACACTTCCTCTCCACTATTCCAAGCTTGGGATCCATGATTGCTCAACAAATTGTTTGGCTTCATATGTTAACTCTCTTTTCAATCACCAGGTTCCAGATGCCACCAGGATGCTGGCTAGGCTCCCCTGGATTGAAGACCCCACCAATGTGTCCTGGAGCTCAGCTTCCCCAGAGACACACCTTACTAGGGAAAGAGAGAGGCAGACTGGGAGTATGGACCGACCAGTCAACGCCCATGTTCAGCGGGGAAGCAATTACAGAAGCCAGACCTTCTACCTTCTGCAACCCTCAACGACCCTGGGTCCATGCTCCCAGAGGGATAGAGAATGGGAAAGCTACCATGGGAGGGGGGGGGGGGTTATGGGGATTGAGTGGTGGGAATTGTGTGGAGTTGTACCCCTCCTACCTTATGTTTTTGTTCACTAATCCTTTCTTAAATAAAAAATTTAAAAAAAGAAAAAAAGATGACAACTTACCTCCTAATGTATAAGTTTTTGCCATTATTCAAATTTAAAAAATGTGGGAAAAGTTACTCCATACATATAGTGAAATATATTGTGTTAGCTTGATAATTAAAAAAAATTTTTCAGTGGGGAAGCAATTACAGAAGCCAGACCTTCAACCTTCTGTATCCTACAATGACCTCGGGTCCATACTCCCAGAGGGGTAAAAAATAGGAAAGCTATCAGGGGAGGGGATGGGATACAGAAGTCTGGTGGTGGGAATTGTGCAAAGTTGTACCCCTCTTATCCCATGGTTTTGTCAATGTTTCCTTTTTATAAATAAAAAATTTAAAAAATGTATAGCCAATACATGTTGCTTAATATACATATCACATCAAGCTAATAAAACATTCTTAATACAGTATTTCAACCATTAATATGATGATAAGCATGCTCTTCTCTTCACATAAATCCAAAGTAATTGAACTTCATTTACTAATGATCATGGACTAGAAGTAATAGTGCTGAGTTGACAAGGTTCTGCATAATAACCAATGTAAGGGTAACTACCACTCAGAATAGAAATAGTGACCAGGAAATCATGTTGAATATTCTTATTTCTGTTTTCTTCTTATAGATGTCACAGAAATAAGAATTTTTTAAAGAAATTTCAGAGGTTGCTTCTTATGCACAAATGGGAAAAACATCCAGATTTTCATGCACTTATTCTCACTGCAAAATAAACAGTCTTTTCCTTCCTGTTTGTCTAATGAATCAAAAACCTAGGAAGTATAAGTCAGATATACCTGAGGGGGTCTCTGTCTCATTGCTTCCCCTCAATTAAAGCATGGATGGCTTATGTTCTTACTAATGCACAGTATGGATTTCCAGACATTGACATGTAAAATAGAATCATCAAAAAGTTGCAAAAATTGTGAAAAACTCTTTAGGATCATCCTCATAGAACTTTTTTTTTTTTTTTTTTTTTTTTGCCTACAACATTCATTTCCATATTCTGGTCCTATAGCTGCATATATGAACTTTGTCTGTTATGGGAATTTACAGGCCTCCCAATTTGGGGGACTTTGTCTAGAATTTCTTCCTGAACTAGGTAACTCCCTCTTCTTTCATATGCCTCTGTCTCCCTCTCCTTTAATAGATCAATGCTTGGTTCTGGTTTATGGTGGTGCAGAGAATTCAACCTAGGACTGTGGAGCCTCACATATAAACGTGTTTTTTTTGTGTGTGTGTTACCCCTCAGCTATCTCCCCTGCTTCTTTCCCTCTTACCCTAGGCCACTTAGTCTAGCAATCACTTTCTACATTCCTATTCCGGTGCTACCTCAATGACTCAGGTATAACCAGTTCCTCTGCTAGAGAAAATTCCAAGCTTCTTAAGCTCTTTCTACCTTAGTTCATGTCATATGAGATTACAGTCCTGTTTCTCTTTGGGCTTCTTCACAAAGTAGCTATCCCACTCAGAGTAGGACCCATTGGCATAGTTTTCGTTGTTTCTTGATTTCAGTCTTTAAGTCAATCTTCTTCTAGCGTTTGCCCTTCTTCCGTAGCCAGTTAACAGCGTCAGGTTGAGCCTGATGTAAAGTTTCGAGACCTCCTTTGAATCTGGAGAGGTGGCAGTCATTGACTATGTGGGTCATTGTCTGTAGCCTCAGGGGCAGTTCGGGTCGTCTCTGGCTCCCCAGCGGTGGAACATAGCAGCGCACCGGCCATGGCCTGTTCGATAGCGATTGAGGAGGGCCCAATCATAATGTGCTAGGTCAAAGCCGGGTTGACGCTTGCAGGGGTCTGTGATGAGGTGTTTGTTCTTTACCTCAGCTGACTGCCAACTCTGTTTCCAAGAGTCTGGAACAGAGAAGTTCAGTGTAGGCATAGGGGACCAGATTGGGTGACGAGAAGTCAAGCGTTGGACAGGGTGGGCGAAGATATCCGCGTATATTGGCAGGTCCGGTCGAGCGTAGACGTGGGAAATGAACTTAGATGATGCCGCATCCCGACGAATATATATCTGGCGGGGCGATGTTGCTAAGAACTGGCAGCCATGGAACCGGGGTGGAACGGATAGTTCCAGAAATTATCCTCAGGGAGGAGTATAATTTGGAATTGACCAAGTGGACATAGGGGCTACGGAACCATACTGGGGCACAGTATTCTGCAGTGGAATAGCATAATGCCAGAGAGGATGATCGTAGTGTGGAAGCGCTCGCGCCCCATGAGGAGCTGGCCAGTCTTGCAATGATGTTATTCCTCGCGCCCACCTTTGCTGCAGTTTTTATGAGATGTTCGTGAAATGACAGAGTGCGATCGAGAATAACGCCAAGATAGACTGGCTGGGCTTCATGCCGGATTCTCGTATAGTCAAGTTGCACATTAAGCTCATGTGAGGCCGAGGCATGGTGTAGATGGAAAACAGATGATACCGTTTTTGCAGTGCTAGGGATTAGTCGCCATTTTTTACAGTAATCAGATATCAGAGACATGTCTTTCGTGAGTGTTTCCTCGAGGATGTCAAACTTGGATGCCTGAGTTGCACAGCAGATGTCATTGGCGTAGATGAACTTCCTTGAAGAAGTTTCTGGGAGGTCACTGATGTAAATATTAAATAGCGTAGGATCCAGAACAGAGCCCTGGGGGAGGCCACTTGAGACAAGTCTCCATCTGCTAGACTTGTCACCCAGATGCACCTGGAATCTTCTGTTTTGGAGAAGAAATGATATAGTGTTGGCCACCCATGGAGGCAGGCATCTTGAGATCTTGACTAGGAGACCACGATGCCAGACTGTGTCATAGGCTGCTGTGAGATCAACAAAGACAGCACCCATCTTAAAATTCTTCTGGAATCCATTTTCAATGTAAGTTGAGAGGGCCAGGACTTGTTCGCAGGTAGATCTTCCTGGGCGGAAACCAGCTTGGGCAGGTGATAGGAATTTCTCTGTAAGAGGAGAAATTTGTGACAGAAGCAGCCTCTCAAGGAGTCTGTAACACACGGAGAGGAGAGAAATTGGTCTATAGCTGGCGGCCAGTGTTGGGTCTTTCTTTGGTCTCAAAACTGCTATTATCTTTGCAATGATCTACATACTTTTACCCCAATTGCACTAAAACCACGTGACTCACTTAAAAATTACACACACACACACACACACACATATATATATATTTAGAGAGAGAGAGAGAGAGAGACTATTAAGCTATATTAGGTAAAAATTACGATGTTTCAAAATATAAAAGACTTCCCTGGGCAGATAACCTCATTAATGTGTCCTGGAACCCCACCTCTCCAGAGCCCTACCCCACTAGGGAAAGATAAGAGACAGGCTGGGGGTATGGATCAACCTGCCAATGTCCATGTCCAGTGGAGAAGCAATTATAGAAGCCAGACTTCTGCATTTCATAAAGATCCTGGGTCTACATTCCCAGAGGAATAAAGAATAGGGAAACTTCTAGTGTAGGGGATGGGATATGGAACCCTGGTTGTGGGAATTGTATTAAATTGTTCCCTTTATCCCACAGTTTTATCAATCATTATTTAATCAGTAATAAAATAAAATTTAAAAAAGTAAAAAATAGTGACACTTTATAAAAACAGTGACAATTTGAAATGTTTGTTTCCAGGAACCAGGCAATGGTGCACTTAGTTCACAAAGATCAAGGCTCAAGGCCCTAGCCCTTAAAAATTTCCTTTCCTAGTCCTCTAAATTTCTCTCTGTCCTATCAAATAGAATAAAGTTTAAAAATCCAAAAATAAAATGTTTCCAGATATTTCTTTCATTGAAAATTACATTTTATGACACTATTTGCAGAAAACACCCACCTTAATGTCACAAACCATTCAAAAACATCTGAAAGGCAATAACTCCCAAATAATCAAAACTACAGTACAGTTAACATTTCAAGAGCTGTTTGTAAATACTTACTCTGTTTGTAAATACTTCTCCATGTTCTTTAATAGCTAATGAACTTAAATTTAACAAGAAGATGGCCAATGTGGATTAAAGTCAGGATATGACGAGTGGTTAGCAAAAGCTTATCATCCCAAACTTCTAATTTTAGAAATTTGGCAAAACTGCTAAAGAATAATTACACCAATTGAATAGAGAAATTTGCTATTTACTAAGTGTGTGTCTTAACATCACTCTAAAGTGCAGGTATATAATGAGCTCACATATGTCAACAATTTAAAAAAACAGTATATGTGAATGAAAACAGAGCATTACATATTAATTTCTCAGGCTTGAGAGTCCAACCCCTTACTCACTGTGCTGCCTCTCAAGCTACATATTCATTTCTCAATATCATTACAGAAGAATCCAAGCTGGACTCTGTGATTATACAGTTTCTAAAACTTATCTGAATGTCATTTAAAAACTTGTTTCAGAGGACTTGATAGTTATGGGTGTTCATCTCTTGAACTGATGAAAGATACAACCAATCATTCTCCAGGAAATTTTTTTGATTACAACATTTCACATTGTACATCCTCTTTTCTTGGTTTTGCTGCTTATGAAAGTTGGGACCACAGAATGTTCACTGGCTCCCATCTTTGGAGTTGGATCATTGTATTCAAATTCATAATGTGGATATAGTAGCGAGGATGAAGTGTCCACGAAGAAGGATTGCATTATTAGGAACACAGGGGTAGATACCTGCTCCAATAAAATTGCATTACTCTCGGTACAATTTTGTTGACTTAATTGGCTATTTCAAATAATTTTCCCCCATTTATGACTACTAGAACCCTTAAGAGGTATGATGGAAGTGTGTGTGTGTGTGTGTGTGTGTGTGTGTGTGTGTGTGTGTGTGTGTGTTGTTTGTTTTTTGTTTTTGTTAAGAGGACCGAGTGAGGAGATGGAGATAAAACAATGGAGAAATCTCTAGAAGAATTCAGTACCACTAGATAGTTTACAGTTAAGGTGGAAAAGTAGGGGTTTGTTTAAAGTAATAATTAGTAAGTCACTTGTAAATTTAAAGAAAAAAACAACAAGAGTTGTAGAACAAGTAGGTTTCCAATTAGTTATTACCATTTATATTTGAGAAAGAGTCCATTTATAGAGGGAATGTTCTATCTTTTCTTGATGACTTCTGGGTCAGGTGAGAAAGTGGTATTTTCATATAAAACAGCAGAGCCCTCTTACATGAGAGCTACCCAATAATAGTTACAAAATGCTATGAACATTAACTAATCCATTGGCTTGACAGCCAACAAATTGGATGTGTTCTTAATTTATCTAAAATTTTGTCACTAAAGATTCATTATATGAAATGGTAATCGTCATTTTGATGTAATTATACCCAGAAGGGAAATGTACTATATTTGTAATCATTAACAACTCTTAGTGAATGAGTTTATTGTTTATCAACTCAAGGGCATTTCTATGCTGTAGGAGTCTTACTCTCTCTACCTTTCTATGTCCTCCTTCCCAAATAATCTCTCTGTCTCTTTCAGAGAGAGAGAGATCCCTAATTATTAAAAAAATTGTTCTGCTCTATATCTTACTTATTTTTCATCCACCAAGTTACAGATGCTACTATGATGACAATCTGATTTCCCTGGGCAGACGACCTCACCAATGTATTCTGGAACCCCCACCTCTCAAAAGCCCTGCCCCACTAGGGAATAATAGGGACAGGTTGGGGATATGAATCAACTATATTTCCATGTTCAGCAGAGAAACAATTGCAGAAGCCAGACCTTCCACTTTCTGTACCCTACAATGATCCTGAGTCCATACTCCCAGAGGGATGAAGAATAGGAATGCTTCCAAGGTAGGGGATGGGTTACAGAATTCTGGTAGTAGGGATTGTGTGGAACTATGCCTCTCTTATCCTACGGTCTTGTTGGTATTTTTTACTTTATAAATAAAATTTTAAAAAATATTCCAAAAAACACAAGTAAAACAAAAAGCCTGCATTGTTATTTAAAACTTTGTTCAGGGCAATTTCTCATTTTCTCTAGAATTATGAATGCTACATTTGTTTAATCTGGATTCTATTGTGTTTTTCCAATAAGCGTTACTATATCTTCTCTCCTACACTTCTTTTTTTTTTGGGGGGGATGCTTGTTTTTATTTTAAAGTGGTAAGTCAAATCTCAGTTCAATTTATATCTTTAACTTCGTATTTTGAATCTCCTGCTCATACCCATGGTTTCAGAGTCAGTAGAGTTGTTGGACGGCAGAACTGAGAATAATTTGGAGTCCCTCATTCTCTATCTCTCCTCTTTGTGACACCACTTTCACTGGCCAGGGGCTGTGGTTTTCCCCAAAACCTACTTATCCAGTTCTTAAGTTCTTAAAGTGTGTAGAGTTGACACCACAGTGTTCTACTCTCTCACACAACACACTCCATCTTGTCACTGGGATGGAGCCAGAACATGGAGCATCACCAAGGATGCTGTAAGCTGCCACAGTCTCCAAGTAAGGTCCTCTGACTCTTTTTGCTTTATTGTCTCTCTAGTGCTAGTGTTGCTGTTTTTTCTAATTTCTCTGCTTCATTCACAACTACATCTGCAGGGGGATTGGGTCCAACCAGAGTTTATTCAGCTACCTTCAATTACATTGTTAGGAAAAAATATTGTACTTCATCTTCAGGATGTGTTTGTTTATATCTAACACAAAATCTATACTTCAAGACTATTCATTTTAAGTTTTTTAATTCCGCATGCCAATCATGTTATATAACCATATCATTTTAATTCTTATTTTTTTAAAAATATTTTTATTTATTACTTGCCAGGCTAGCTTCACGGGAGAGAGAGAGATGATCCAGGAACCAAGCTTTATTCTTTATTCAGGCAGACACCCAGAGTCAGGCATGAGCACAGTGGGTTAAGTCAAACCTCAATGGCTGCCTCCCACTCTGCATGCCAGCCTTTCTCCAGGTCGGGACATGGGAGAGAAAAGAGAGTGAAACCAGGAACAGAAGTGGGTTTTATGGGATAAAACTGGAAGTGGCAAGTCAGGAACCAAGAGGGCTAGGAAAGGGGGTGGAGAAAAGAAAAAGGCACACTGGAAACTTCCTTAGCTACAGTTGCTATTGTTTTAGCTGTCGGGAATAAGCAATACCCTAAGGGGATAACATGGTGGGGAGGAGACCTTTAGTCATTTATAAGACATATTTTTTTTTATGCAGCAGTAAAAGTCCTTTATTTATATGGAGATATATCTTAACAATCTTTGTATACAGAAGTTTCCAATCTGCTTATTCTGTGTGTCTATTGGTTATCAATTTTCAGTGAAAAAGATTCCTTGAAATCCAGAGTCAACTTCACTCCCTTCAGCCTTGCTCCAACTGTGTGTCATCTTTTGACAGTAGTGGTTGGGTTTACATGGAGGCACAAAGATGTTAGATTGCATTATCAGAATACAAAAGACACCTTTGTAGAGTGCACAGTGAAAACAGTATTGCATCATCTCCCAGTCATGAAAACTTACTACACAATAAGGACAGGGATTAGGCCTCAATATAATGGTTCTAGAGTGTCCTAAGTCCTGCAGGATCTTTAAGAATTGAGAACAGAATTCATGAAGTGACACAGGACTTATTGTCCCATGAGAGCTAAAACTCTCCAGAGGGACAGGATATACTTCAAAACCTAAACTGCTCATCCCAGCAGTACAGCGCAGTAGCTTCTCCAGGGTAGCCATGGACAGCTGATTCCCATGGAGACGAAGCAACCTGAGCTGGAAGCAGCAGCTCAAGGCAGGAAGCATGGCCTCAAGGTTGGAGTCATTGAGTCCACATAAGTATAAGTCCAGGTACTGGAGGGTGGTCGCACTTTTCTCCAGCAGAGCTCTCAAGGACTCACTGAAAGAGGTCAAGGAGACACCTCGTAGACACAGATCCTTCAGTTGAGTGATGTGTGGGCTCTGGAACATGTGTATCATATCTGATTTAAGAGCAGTAGAGTAAAGTATTGAGAGGGCCACCAAGGGAGTATTGAGGCACCTGAACAGCATGTCCATATGGCCCTCAATGAAGGGAGATAGCATATACAACTCTCTCAGTTGGCTCAGATGCTGGAACTGAGAGATGAAATGAGTGATAATCTGCTTCCTAGCTCCTTGCTCTTCAGAGAATATTCCAGTCTCTCTGTTCATGTAAAGAGTCAGCCTTGTAAGATTTCTCATCATGCCCAATAGATAAGCATACATTTTCAGGGCAGAGAATGACCAGGTGCCATATATGTTCAACTCATTGACACACAATGGCTTTATACACTGAATTATAATATTTTTATTTTTATGGATCTTTGAAAATATTGTCACTTTCTTATGGCACAGGTGTACAGCTTTCCTCTTCTTTGCCCATGTAGTGAGGTAGGTTGAGAGTAAATCTGAGTACGAGTCATTGATCTCAAGGTTTATGTACACTTCTATGAGGTATAAGGGCTCTTTATGCTCTGAACATCTTGTAGTAACCAGTTCCATCCTCGATGAGTCCTCATCAAACTTGGCTCCAGCCCACCGACTCCAGAATTCTTTACCAGTACGAGTATCCTGTAAATCCAGTACTCGCAGTTTATACCTCCTGGGACAAACATTCTGGGAAAGAAGGACATCAATTCCATCCAACACTGCTTTCAAACATGGAATCTCAGGACACAGGAGACCACCCAGAGGGAGACAGGTGAAGGGCCAGACTGGCACCATGGCCTTCAGGATTTCCTTGCAATGATAATTATAGGCTTCCCAGAATAGGTGTGGGAAGAGATCCTTGGGAAGGTCCTTCAGAACATGGATGACCAAGTCCTTGTCCCTCAGCAGGCTCTCTACTGACAGTTTCAGAAGACTAGGTGGTCCCAAAGTACTCATCCTGAATCAGCTGTGTTGAAGTTGTACTTAGACGTCAAATCTCAATGAACCAATGGAGATACTCAAGAGCTGGAAGATTCTGCTTCTCTGCTTTGGTAGGTTTTTCTTTTTTTTTTTTTTTTTTTTTTTTTTTTTTTTTTTTTTTGGTGAAGCAGGTCCACAGGTGTCTGACATAGCAGAAGATTGGTATGTAGATAAAGGGACTGGACATACTAGCATAGGGTGGTTTGTGGGGCCTGCCTAATTCAACCACATCTGCACAATTTCCCAACAATTATTGGATAGAGACAGAAAGAAATCGAGAGGGAAGGGAAAGGTAGAAAGGGTATGAAATAGAGAGACCCTTCTTATCCTATGGTCATGTCAGTGTTCTCATTTTATAAATAAAAACTTTAAAAAAGAGAGAGATAGAGACACCTATAGCACTGCTTTACCACTTGTGAAGCTTTCCACCTGCAGGTGGGGACTAGAGCTTGAACCTGCATCTTTGCATACCGTGATGTGTGAGCTTAACCGGGTCTGACACTGACTGGCCCCAATCATTTATTTATTATTTTTTAAATATTATGTCATTTTATTTTTTCTCCAGGGTTATCACTGGTGCTCAGTGCCTGCACTAGGAATCCATGGCTCCTGGTGGTCATTTTTTTCATTTCAATTGTTTATTTATTTTATTGGATAGGACAGACAGAAATTAAGAGAGAAGGAGGAGATAGAGAGAGAGAGAGAAACACACCTGCAGACCTGCTTTATCACTTGTGAGCCATCCCCCCACCCCATGGGAGGGGCCAGGAGTTCTAACTTGGATTCTTGTGTGGGTCCTAGCACTTAGTATTATGTGCACTTAACCCACTGTGCACTACCTGGCCCCTAATTCTTATTTCTAAGTACTCATAGTAAAGAAAGTTGAACCTATAACCCATAAAGTTTATGAACATAAAATGAAACTGAGGTTGGTTTAAGTCTTATGCCCATTTTTGTATATACAAGAAATCCATGTGTAAGCCTATGTGGTTATGTGATGTGTAACTATTTTAAGGAATAAACAATTAAGTTTCTTTTCACTTCAATTACTTTTCTAGTATGATCTCAACATTTTAAATTGATAATACAGAAATGAACGAAGTATTGGGAACATTTCCCTTGCTTTCTGTAATTCCCTGTGAACTTTATCTGAACACAGAGTTTTGTGATTTCATAGTATGAAGCTCATAGGATTAAATAACATACAAAATCTATTTTCACTACAATTTACAAGTCTGAAAATAAGCTCAGATTCTTTAATATTAGTGATAAGTCAAATCTACACAATTATGGCTAAATAATGACTTAAGCTGTACTCTTTCAAGAATCCTGTTGAAACATGAGACAGTGCCTTGAATTATCCATTATCTTCTATATGTAAGCACCATAAAATTATTTCTCTACATGTAGTACAGAACAATATTCACGGGGGATGGGAGACTGGTTAAAAAGGAAATAATATTAATTCTTATTTTCTCTTTAGTATCAACTGGTCTTATTTTCTGTCATATCGTTGTACTGGGAATTGGCAAAATATGCACAGCTAAATGTTTTCGAATCTCCACAAATTTGGACTCGAATGCTTCAAAGAAAACACACAAAATATATTTTATTATACATAAAAAGAAGGCCCATTAATGAATGGTAATGAAAAAGCAGGCCAAATTAGACTTAAAAAAAAAGGGCAAAAAATTTCTTAAAATCATAGATAATAGACTATTGTGAAAATTGATAGTTCTTAGTCACTTAAGAGCAAGGTCATTCTTAATGAAGCTTAAAAAAGTAAATGTGGAAGAAGCCAAGGGAAATTTTGGGAACTATTTGTTATTCTGTGTGATTGTCATACTTCGATTCTATTTTCTCCTCATTTTTTGACTGTCCTCATCCAGTCTTTTCAGAGGCCTAGAATGTGTCTGTGAACCACTTGGCCCAAAAATAGCTACTCTATTAATCCTACAGTGTAAGGATCTAGATATTCACTTTTCAGTATTCAAATAAATAGTTAAAGGAAAAGGGACTGAATCTTAATGAATTTATTCTGGGAAGTAGTTCATTGAAGTGTGATTATATTTTGATTATTTCTATGTAACTTTCTAAAGTGCAGATATTGGTTTCTAGGTATAATTGCTTTATTTTCCATTTTGGCAATTTATAAACTTGAAAAAGAATCCAAATAAAACATTTTCATAAATTATATATTTTACTAGTAATTGGGTTCACATACCTTTTTAGTTGTTGATATGTTAAACTGTTTAAATTCAGTCACATAATTGAAATGAAATCTTGACACTTGAATATGTGAAACATCCTTAATAAGGAATATGTCTGGTGATTGCAATTGTTGATGAATCATTACAGTAAAATGATGCTGGCTTAGAGAAGCTTTTAGAATCCTATGAGAAGGTATATGTATGACCTCTAGTCTTGCATATTTAATTTCATTATAATATGGATAGTGATTAGAATCATTAAGTGAGCTTAACATTTTAACTTACTCACTCTAGCCAAATGTGTACATAAATTTAATGTAGATTTTCCAAGGTTCAAATACTTTATGTCATTATACTGAACTATAAACAAATCCTGCCACTGTTTTTAGTCCACTGGAGGGGGGAATTGTATTAATAAAGCCCAGATAGAGTCCATCAAATTATCAAAGAAACTAAAGAATGAAATTGAGCAAAATTCAACTTCTGAACATAAACTGTAATAATAACCAAATAAGATGCTATGTTTAGCCAATAAACCATAGGAATTTTTTCCAAAGCTATGGAGTCAATATTGAACATACATTGTACATAAGTATTTCTCAATAAATACTTATGCTCCATTAAACCAATCTGAAATTTAGTGATTTGTACAGTGTGAGAGCTGAGAGTATATGTCATAAATAGTTCCACAGAAAGCTAAACTCTAACTACAAATCATTTATTTTATATATATATATATATATATATATATATATATATATATTTTCCCTTTTGTTGCCCTTGTTCTTTTGTTGTTGTTATTGCAGTTATTATTGTTGTTAGATCATTACAAAAAATATCATCAAGGCTTTGGTCACAAATACAAAAATCAGTAAGGCTTTGATTATTAATACAAAAATCACCAAGTAAGAACACCTCCTGCTTTGTGGAACATTCACATTCCAGGGGCACTTTTCTCCCTAGAGATCACATCACAGTTTCTATGTTTTTTGTTATTCCTGTACCTGTGTGCTAGGCAAATGTCTTATTGATTAAGATGAATATTCTACCTGTATGTTGATGCCATTCTCTTGCCCCTATGCATCAACAGCCATGGTTCATAGAAAGTTCAAGCTTGTTATGTTTCTAGGGACCTCAAACAAACTGAGCAGCCCATTTTTCATAAAAACTGTTCCATTGTTTGATCAAGGAGTTTTGTTTTGTTCCTTACTGAGAAGGCACCAAGGTGGTGCTGACCTGGCCAGCTTCTCCATAAAGTTAAGCTCTCTAGCTGGAATCCATCTACTGTGTATGCTCACTGTGTGACCTAGGTTGTTGTGTACTATGTCTGCATAAGGAAGTGGGAGCATAGTGGTGGGTGGTAAATTAAAAGGCCCATTGTATCTAGGCAGGTGCCATAACTTTCCATTGATTACTTATGCTATGTAAGGTGTCCCCTCCACTGTGGAAACCACCAATCTTTCACTATATTTTAGGGGGAATACTAAAGGAAGTGGTGTAGATAAAGGAGAAAACTTTTTTTTTCCTATTGGAGTGTCCTGAAAAATTCTTCATTACTAATATTGCTTATTCCATTATGATCAATCTTACAGAGTGTAGTGCAGGTTTTGTCATTATTTTTGTCATTGGTCAGGCTCTGAGCCTGGCCATAGGTAAATATTATTAAGACCACACAGAGCTTAATCTTAGGCCCTGTACATGGCAAAAGGCAAGATAGTTTCAGCTTAGCCTGGAGAGTCTGGCCGTGCTGAACTTCCTGTGAAACTGGTACCTTATTAAGCAGCTTGCATGGCAGCGCCTGTGGCAAGTTCCTACCTGAAAAATCTGTAGATAGTGAGATGTTGAAGTCTGTACTTCAATCATTGTAGCCTATGGGATGCATTGGATCGACCTTCTCGTGGTGCATCCCATAAGTACCCATTCATTGGGGAAACTGACGATCCTTTCTAGCCAACTGAATCCACATGGATCCCAGTCACTTTCAAAGCCAGCAACAAGCAGCTCCTGACAGCTTTCAACCTGACGCTGTTGACTGGCTACGGAAGAAGGACAAACGCTAGAAGAAGAAGAATGTAGCCTATTGATTAAATATAGCATATTATTGGCAGAGTCCTCCGACCTGTTTTTTTTGTTTGTTTTTTTGTTTGTTTGTTTGTTTTTGGCCAGGGTTAACGCTGGGGCTCCATGACTGCACTATGAATTCACTGCTCTTGGACACCGTTTTCCCGTATCTTTGTTGTCCTTATTGCCCTTGTTATTATTATTGTTATTGCTGTTGCTGTTTTGTTTTGTATAGGACAGAGAAAAATAGAGGGGGTGGGGAGACAGAGGCGCGGCAAAGATAGACACCTGCAGACCTGCTTCACTGCTTGTGATGCAAAACCGGTGCAGGTGGGGAGCAGGGGCTCAAACTGGGATCCTTAAGCCATGTGCGTTTAAGCTGCTGCACTACTGCCCAGCCCCTTTGTCCTGATTGCTTAGATACATGATTACCTACTATTTTCTCTTTTAAAAATATGTTATTTTATATATTTAATTTTGTTTATTTTGGGTAGAGACAGAGAAATTGAGAGGGAAGGGAAGCTAGAGAGGGAGAGAGATACCAGCAACACTACACAGCTCATAAAGCTTTCTCCCTGAAAGTGGAAATCTGAGGTTTGAACCAGGGTCCTTGTGAATTAAAACATGTGCACTCTACCATGTGCCACCGCCTAGCTCCCCACTATTTTTTTTCTGATAGATTTTTGAAAAGTTTTTCTTTTCTCCCTACGAGGGTTCTCAAGGAAATAGAGAATAGCTGTATGTATGTATGTATGTATGTATGTATGTATGTATATATATATATACACATATATATGTATATATATATATATATATTACTTACTACATTTTTAAAATATGCTGCTTTTTTGTGTGGCAATTTTGCATCTTTCCTAGTAGATTATAGTTTCTTCAGAGAATGATGATGCTTGCTTTTTACTTTCTGCAATAGTCCCAGTGTGAATTCTGAGTGATAGTGAGTTGAAATGCTTTTAGAATTATTAGACATGTACCTTAATTGTAAACTCTATAGAAAATATCAGAGAAAATAAACAGGGCTAACATATTGCTAAGATGGAAATCTTTCATGACAGCATATTAAACAAGTATACATTATATTTGATTTAATATTTAAATATTTAGAATACTCTAAAAAATAATGTTATATGATAACACCATAAGACTAAATCGCTAATAAAAATGTATTTTATAAAACTGATATGGATATCCTTGGTAAGTAACATGCTGAAATGTGAGATTTTTTTTTTTTGCTAGAAAACAGATGAAAAGCAGAATCTCTTATTTTTAATGCCAAAGTATTTCATAGCCACTAATGATTAGCAATGCAAATGATTTGTTCAACAATCTGTTACAGGTAAAATAAAGTGACTTGGGAATTTCATAAGAATAGATAATTGAAAGTGTCATATATGCCCTTGGAGGATATATGTAATTGGTAAAATATTAAACAGTGATTCATTTGTTTCCATTTTCTCCCTATTTTGCATAGTGAAGTTAGTCTGTTACTATAGCATAGCTCACACTCTATTAGGGAAATTACCTTGATTTTCAGGACATTTTATTTGCAGTTTCAGGCACTCACACATTTGCAGTTTCATAGCTCTAGGCCAACATCTTGTTTATTTATTTATTTATTTATTTTTAATTTTAGATAGAGAAAGACACCTCAACACTAGAGATTCCTTCAGTGCTATAACACCCCCTTATGGTGCCAGGGCTGTAACTTAGATCAAATTTTCTCATGGCAAGGCATATACCCTCCTTAGTAAGCTAGCTGTTGGCCCTGGGGGTTGGGGGGCGGCATTGTAAAGCTCTTGATTCATTCAATAGACACAAGATTGTCAATGAAGAAATGGTTTGCATGTTCAGTATTTTTTCTGTAATCCAATCTGTAGGTTTCCTGCATGTCTGATTTATTTTGTTTTTAATTTAATACTTTAATGAGAGAGAGAGAAGGAAGAGAAAGGACCACAGCACTTCTCAGCTCTAGCATATATATTATATATATAACTATAATTATATATATATAATTTTTTTGAAGTCATATAATTTCATTGTCAACAGAGCCAGCAGAGTTCTGATTTGTGAATGAATTCTAGCTTATATTTAACCTAGGATCTTGGAACCTCAGACTTGAAAGTCTTTTTCACAACCGTTATGCTGTCTCCCCAGCCCCAGCACATCTAATTTCATCTGGAAGTTGGGGAGGAATTATGTGCACTGTTTATTCTCCGAGTGGATAAGTGAGATGGCTGTCCTATCCAGTTCTATTCTGACTCACAGATTTTACACAGAATTATTCATTAAGTAATATATAGTCATCCAAGAAAACAAGTCAAGATGCTTTCATCTAAAATGTGTAACTGTTTCTTTCATGGGTCTTGGGGGATTATTCTGACTGCAACACTACTAACATAGATTAGTAGATTAACATAGATTATCTCTGATTTGTAGAAGACTACTACAATGGACTAAATGCTTGTATTCTTCCAACATTCACAGGCTGGAACTCTACCTCTCTGGTGAGAAGTCATTAAGAGGTTAAAAAGACTGAGGGATCATGGAGGAGAACCTCCTGAATTGGATTGGTTCCAATGGGAGAAATCAAGAGAGAATCTCCTTCTTACCTCTGCTTTGTGTCACATGCTCGGGTTAGGGTTAGGGTTAGGGTTAAGGTTAGGGTTAGGCTTAGGGGATGGACTTTTTAAATTTCTTTTTCAGAGAGTGGATGAGAGACAGAAAGAGGAGAATTACAGGCAGCACAGCACTGTTTCACTACTCATGAGTATTTCCCTTTTTCTAATGTTCCCTTATCATGACTAAGGTCTCCATTCCAGCCTCTTGGTAAAGTATGTTCTCATTGCTTCTGATTCCTAGCCCAGCCCTTTTTTTTTTTAACTGTAAGAACTAGACTAAAATATGAATGAGCAGAATAAAAACTGAACCAGTAAAACTGAAATATCTAAAATTAAGAGTTGGGATTTAAGGAATATAGTATATTCAGTATGCAAATAGAGTTAATACCTAAGGTTCTAAAGTTCCTGGTCAATTCCCCACAATATCATAAGCCACATCTGAGTAGTACTCTGTGAAATGAAAATAATTATAAGAAGAAAATAAAGAGTTCGTAGAAAGTTTAACGTTGGGTATGGCTTTCCTGTGAGGTCCTGGATTTGAGCCTCTACATCCATTTGTAGCAATATGCGTATCATTGTGTAACTCCATGCATGGTGGAGTGAGGCTTTTGTATCTTTAATGTCTCTCCTCTCTATCTCCTTAGATAAATGAAAAGTTGTTTACGGGAAATTCCTCAGTGATACTGCATAAGCACAAGGCCCTAGGTTCACTTACTAGCTTCATATAAAAATGGACAGTTTTAAAAATACTAATTAATTATTTTTAATAATTCATTTTGGATAAGACAGAGGAGGAAAGAGAGTGAAAGATAAAAAATTGCACCTGCAGCACTGAATTACCACTTGTGAAACTCTCCCTCTTCAGGTGGGAACCAGGGGCTTGAACCAGGGTTCGTGAATATTATAACATGCACACTTAGCTTTAAATTCCAACCTCAGCAATTAAAAAAAAAGCAAGTAACTAGAGAAACTTCTCAACCCTGTGTGGGTTCCTGCTACCTATACTATAAAGACAATTTCCTAGCAAAATTCTACTCATTCTGCTTCACAAAATATGTTTTGATGACTGTATCTTTTTTTTAAATTTATTTTACTTATTTATTCCCTTTTGTTGCCCTTGTTTTTTTTTTTTTTATTGTTGTAGTTATTATTGTTGTTGTTGTTGTTGGATAGGACAGAGAGAAATGGAGAGAGGGAGGGGAAGACAGAGAGGAGGAGAGAAAGATAGACACCTGCAGACCTGCTTCACCGCCTGTGAAGCGACTCCCCTGCAGGTGGGGAGCCGGGGCTCAAACCGGGATCCTTATGCCAGTCTTTGTGCTTTGCGCTTAGCCCGCTGTACTACAGCCCAACTCCCTTGATGACTGTATCTTATCTTTTCACCCACCCAAGCTGACTCCCTCACTGCACCAATCACATCAGGGTACATTTAGTTCCAAGGAACCCTTGTTTTAACTTCTAACTTACAATATACTTCTTTCACTTTATCTCCTCAGATCCTGAATATCTCTGGAAATTTCACCTACCACTTTTGAATCATCAGATATTATCAAAACTAACAAACAACTACTTTATTCTTGAGATGCCTTCAGTGAAGGAGCTTACATACAGATGGCATATTTTTCCTCTAAAATATTAACATTACACCCTAAAAAATCAACCCCAGTTAATCTTAGAGTCAGTGGAGCTTAACACCTCCCTTTACTCTGTAGCAGATACAATTATTCTTTTTTTTTTTCTTCTAAGGTTGAGATCACATTAATGTTTTTATTTTAATTTCTTTATTGGAGAATTAATGTTTTATATTCAACAGTGCTGTGCAGATGTCCCCTCAGGCTCTGCCACTTCCCACAGAGTTTTTTTTTATTTATATATTTTTTAATTTTTTTTATTTAAGAAAGGATTAATTAACAATTAATACAATTATTATTAATGTAAATTGGTTTAAAGAGATGATCTGTATGTTAAGGCACCATTTTCTTTTAAGGATGTGACCAAATGAGAACAGTAGTAATAGATAAAGTGATCATTTCTGAATTCAGAGCCCAGAACTAGAATCCAGAATAAAGCACTCATGTAAATGCTCAGGTGACATGATTCTGTATAGACCCTCCTACATTGAGTGTAACTTCTAATGGTTCTCACCATAAGAGCTTTTCACTGGTTCTTGATTCTACGTAGACAGAATATATAACTTGATTTGCTACTGGAACTAATATTTATGACTATTTTGTCTATATATATGTATCCCTTGTTTTTTGTTGCTGCATGTGTCTGTACTATTATTTAGAAATGCATATATACACACTTCGTGTTTGTAAATGTGTATATAATTGCTATTTGTCAATGTTTATATGCATTTGATATTTGTCAATAAACATATGCATTTATATTTTATAAATGCACATATATGTACTTATCACTATGTAGATGTATGCATCAATTACTTATGGATACATAGGTCTTAGTATAATGTGCAAATGCATATATATATATACATTGATATTTGTGAATATGTACAGGACTAATTATTACTTTTAAATGTTCTTATATGCTTACCAATTGTTATTGGTAAATGTAGGATTTATTATTATCTGTATGTGCATATATTAGGAGTCTCTACTACATAGGTTTACATTTTCCTTCTCCCACTATTACATTCAGGTAGAAACGAAAAATGTAAGTCGCTGTGGGACCACTGCACTTGCCAAACCCCTAATCTCTGTGATCCACTACTGACCCTGGGAGTCTGAGAGACACAATAAAATTTTAGTTGACCTTTTCATAGATTCTTTTCCTAACTCACAAAGTTTAATTATTTCTTTTCGTAATTCTCAAATATGTTCTTTCTTCTTTGTTCCCAAGGATATACCCCTGCTATAAACTCTGCTCAGCTCATTCCTAAAATTATTCTCACTGTTCTAGGGGAGCATTCAGAGACATAACCCAAAATGAGCCTAAATCTGTCTCTTGTCCATTTTGATTGGTAATTGACTACTAATATAGCAATGTCATTCCAGAAGACTTTGCATGTTCAAACAATAGTTTCCTATGACCCTATTACCCTAAATATGTCTCTCTAGGCTCCTGGATTCTTTTTTTATCTCTCTGTTGGAAAGAATTTGTACTATTTGAAGAAGTGCTCTCCACCAGTAGGGAGCAGGAGAAGAAAATAAGTTTGTAAGAATTGCTTGTATGCTGAAGAAAGAAATTTACAAATAATTATCATGGAAATGATGTCATGGTATTTAAATCAATTTACATATTTTCAATGGCAATTTATCACATTTTACTCCTTCCATTAGCTGCCCATTACTTCATTTTTCTTTTAATGTTTCTTCTTAAGAATTTCAATTTATTATGTAACTGAACCACGAATTTATAATCCAGAGCTAATTCTGTCATAATGATGGGCATGACATTAAAAATTTTAACATAGTATCTCAGGTGTGACCTACAGTGCTTCAAGTGTCTATAATTCATGTGCACTTTCTAAGTTTTTATTTATTTATTTTTTATTTATAAAAAGGAAACATTGACTAAACCATAGGATAAGACAGGTACAACTTCACACAATTCCCACCACCAGAACTCTGCCCATCCGCTCCCCTACTTTCTAAGTTTTGAGACATATGTTAGAACACATCTTGGTAGATTGTTTTGAAGCCATGCAAATGCTTCCCTGTTGTAAATGAAAGAGTGCACAAACAGTTTTATCATGTAGTAGTAATAGTATCATTATGTTAGACAGTTTATTTCTGGCAGCTAGATTGCTCAGGAGAAGAATTACCATGTGATCTGCAAGAGTTAGATCAAACAACATAGAGGTTGATAAAAATTGTAGTCCAGCATCACATATTCTAAGAAATGAGCTGTAGGAAGATTTAATCTTTGTTGGGACAACATAGAGAGTAATTAAACAAACCTAGGTGGTACATCCTACCACCTAGTACATGTACATATAGGATCTATGGTACAATATGTTGGTACTTCCCCTGTGTATTAGCTATGTCTGTCATATACTGAAACATTATCAAATGTCATGTGATGGTTTGTTCAACTACTGGACCTTAGTGAAAAGAGAGGCACAATGTTTAAAAAAGCAGAAATTTCAATTCTAAAACATCATCAGTGGCTGGGTGTTGGCTCACCCAGTAGAATGTGCATGTGGTCATGTGTGCAAAGATCATGGCTCAAGCCCCAGGACCCTCCTTGTGGGGGGGAGAGGAAGCCTTCACTAACAGTAAAGCAGCACTGCATCTCTCTTTCTCCCTTCATCCCTCCCTCCCACTGAGGTTCTATAAAAATAATGACCATGATACTATATGGGGGAAGAGCCAAGATAGTGACTTGGAAGCAACTGCTGGTGTGACAACAACAATTGCAGGAAAGGGTAGGATCCTGGCCTTCAGCAGGACGGGGAACAAGACATTCTAAGCGTGACACCAAGGAGGTGACTATAGCTCAATTTGGGTTAGAAAATAGAGCAACAAAAAAGGAAAAATTTTTATTATTTCTCTCCCCCCCATAACCAGACCACAGGGGTAGGGAGCTGCTGTTAGTAGGCTTCCCACCGACCTTTTTTCAAGATTCCTGGCTCACCAGGGGTGCCATTCCAATCTTGTTCCTTTCTGAATCCCTTGGCTATTTTTTTTTCTCTGAGTAAGTGACTTAGGCCCAATTGGAGTGACAAATATCTGACCAAGCAAAGCCTCACCTCGCCTGGGAGAGACTGCCTAGAAGTTATTTATTTATTTATTTATTTATTTATTTATTTATTTATTTTCAATCAGTTGTCTAGGCTCACTATGCCAGAGCTAACCAGGAGCCATCCAAGCTGCAGACCCACTGTTAGGGCTTTTTAACCTATTCTGTTTTATTATTAGTATTATATATATATGAATATCCCTTTACCCCTCTCCCTCAGGTGGACCAAAATTAACTCTTAGTATATTTTCTATTGCTAGGGGACTAGGTGTCTTATCCATTGTGAGAGGAACTTGTTTCACTCTTCATACCTCCTCTATCCACTCTCTCCCTTCTCCTTCCTCATAGCGAATTAAAAAACAAGCAAACAAAAAAAAAAAAACCAACTATCCTTTCACTGCTCTTTTTTTCTTACTGTTTTTTTCTTTTCTTTTTTCTTTTCTCTCTCTTTTTTTCCCTGTCTTTCTTTCTTCCTTCCTCCTTCCTCTGCTTCCTGAATTCACTGATACTCCTTTGTGAATTATTTTGTGGAAGAACTATGACTCAGAGTGGACTCTCTCTGTATGTGTCTCTGCTCTACTTCCCTTTCTCCTCTTGCTACCCCTAAAATTTACAGTGGACAGTAGATTTGCATAATTGTCTATTCCTGCTATCCCTTTTTTCGTAACTCTTTCTTTTCCATTTGGACTTGGTTGCTATTTTTTCACTGACTGGAGACATTGTTGGGCTAATGGGTATTGGTTAAACTGCTTCAATCCTTGCTTCAGTTGCTATTGTAATTTCTGAGGGTGGTGACTGCATTTGTCATAAAGGTATTTAGTAGAGCATGGCTTGTACTCAAAAAACAACAACTGAGGAGCAACAGCACATAAAAATAAAAAACACATTCATAAAAAGAATGTTTAGATAAACAGCAAATAAAACTGCTACTACAATGAATGAAGACAAGAGACAAAGAAACTACAAATCAGCCAGAAGTAACCATAGATAAGAAAAGTATTAAAGAAATAATAAACTTATTAATCACAGAAATGAAAACAACTTCGGAGGAAAGGGCTAGCAGTATTAGGGAAACAACAAATGAGATCCTCAAAGAACATACTACCTTGAGGCAATTAGAGAACTGAAAGCTGAAATAGCTGAACTGAAGAAAGAAGCTGAGGGAAGGGAAAGCAGACTAACAGAAGCAGAAAACAAAATTAGCTAGACAGAGGATGAGGTAGAGAAAACTAATAAAGAGGTAAAAGAGCTCAAAAAGAGATTGAGAGACATTGAAAACAACAACAAAGATATATGGGATGATCTCAAAATGAGTAACATTCATATAATTGGCCTGCCAGAGGAAGAAAGAGAGGAAGGGGAAGCAAACATTCTAGAGGAAATTATAGAAGAAAACTTCTCAGACCTGAACAACAGAAAGGACATTAAGATTCAAGAGGTTCAGAGAGTCCTAAACAGAATCAACCCAGACCTTAAGACACCAAGACACATCATAGTTATAATGAAAAGAAGTAAGGATAAAGAAAGGATCCTAAAGGCTGCAAGAGAGAAACAAAAAGTCACGTACAGGGGGAAACCCATAAGACTATCAGCAGACTTCTCTACTCAAACTCTAAAAGCCAGAAGAGAATGGCAAGATATCGATCAAGCCCTGAATGAAAAAGGGTTTCAACCAAGGATAATAAATCCTGCTAGACTTTCATTCAAACTAGATGGAGGGATCAAAAATCTTCTTAGACAGACAACAGTTAAAGGAAGCAACCACCACCAAGCCTTCCCTGAAAGAGGTTGTAAAAGACCTCTTATAAACAAGAACATCACTATAATACTTGCAATATATCAGAGCAAATAAAAATTATTGAATAATGGCACAACAGTATATTAAATTAATAATATCAGTAAATGTCAATGGTTTAAATTCAACCATCAAAAGGCACAGAGTGGGAGGATGGGTCATAAAACATAACCCAACCATATGCTGCTTGCAAGAATCCCACTTGACCCAACAAGATAAACACAGACTTAAAGTGAAAAGATGGAAAACTATCACACAGGCTAATGGACCACAAAAAAGGCAAGAATAGCCATTCTCATCTCTGACACAATAGATTTTCAATTAAATAAAGTAATAAAAGATAGGCAAGGACATTACATAATGATTAGAGGATCAATCAGTTAAGAAGACTTAACAATTACTAACATCTATGCACCCAATAAGGGACCATCTAAATACATCAAGCACCTACTCAAAGAACTTCAAAAATACATCAAGAGTAATACAATAGGATGTGAGGGCGATCTGGCTGCGACATCTGTCACCCCATTGATTGCCAGGGTTGATTCGGCTGATCTGGCTTTCTAGGCGGGTGTCCCCTTCCTCCCTCACCACTCCATGTGCGTCCCTCCCGAAGCTGCGCGCTCGGTCGAAGAGGATGGCCTTCCCCGAATAGAGACGGACCGGTCTTCGGTCGAGGGTATACGTGTAGCTGCACTCCCCTGCTAGAACCTCCAAACAAGCTCTCAAGAGTAATACAATAATTGTGGGAGACTTTAACACCCCACTCTCACACTTAGATCAAAAAAGCAGAGAATCAACAAAGAAACAAGAGAATTAAATGAAGATATGGACAGACTAGACCTTTTGGACATTTTCAGAGTTCTTCACCCCAAAAAACTGGAATACTCATTCTTTTTAAATCCATACAATACATACTCAAGGACAGACCACATGTTAGGCCACAAAGACAGCATCAACAAATTCATGGGCATTGAAATCTTCCCAAGTATCTTCTCAGACCACAGTGGAGTAAAGCTAACATTTAACAACAAACAGAAAATTATTAAAAGACACAGAATTTGGAAACTCAACAACATACTGCTTAAGAACCACTGGGTCAGAGAGACACTCAAGCAAAAAATTCAAATGTTCCTGGAAACAAATGAAAATGAAGACACAAGATATCAAAATACTTGGGACACAGCTAAAGCAGTATTGAGAGGGAAACTCATAGCCATACAATCACATATTAAATAACAAGAAAAGCTGTGGTATATATACACAATGTAATACTATGCAGCTATTAAGAACAATGAACCCACCTTTTCTGACCCATCTTGGATGGAGCTAGAAGGAATTATGTTAAGTGAGCTAAGTCCAAAAGATAAAGATGAGTATGGGATGATCCCACTCATCAACAGAAGTTGAGATAGAAGAACAGAAAGGGAATCTAAAAGCAGGATCTGATTAAATCGAAAGTAGGGCACCATAGTAAATACTCTGTGGTTAGGGGAGGGTGGATATTCGGCTTCCCAGGGAGGGTGTGAGGGGTGGGGTGGGTGGGATGGAACACAGTCTTTTGGTGGTGGGAATGGTGTTTATGTACACTCCTATTAAATTGTAGTCATATAAACCACTATTTAATTAATATGAGAGTGGAAAATTGATCATATGTCTCGAACTTTTAAAAACACAGTCTTTTTAATACATAGGCTGAGTTTTTGATATGTTGACTCTCTCAAAAGTCTAGACCAGGTAGAACAGAAGCAGCCAGTGGCACAGCTATATACAAGATGCTAGGTATTATACCCCAAACCCTAACAAAGGGACTTTTCAAAGTTAACCCAATCATCAAATAATGTGATGATAACCATAACTATCCATTGTCTTCTTGAACCCTAAGACAGCAGGAACCTCACATTTCCAATATAGAGCCTATATTTCCATCAGTCCTGGAACCTTAGTGGGTGAGGCGCACTTTCCTGCATGCTTCTCTCAATTCATATCAAATAATATTGCATCTGCTGATCACAACCTAATCAAAACAATGAGTGCCACCCCAGCATGCTTCACTTCAGACTGTGTCCAGAGACTTCAGGTGTGGAAAGACTACCCTTCAGCTTCATCACTCCAGTGAGACCATTCCTTTCATAGTATCCTCTAATTCTATTCCAGGTGGTCCACTCCCCATTAAAGTCCCCAAACCTAGATATAGAACAGGTCCTCTGAGACAGAGCATAATATGTTCACAGGTGTCTATAAACCAGGGAAGAATATATACCTGAAAGCAGAAGTACACAAGAGTGTGCAGTGAATACCCCCCAACACTTCATCTGCACTATTCCAGCCTTTAGGTCCATGATTGTTCAACAATTTGTTTGGCTTTGTATGTTCACTCTCTTTTCAGCCACCAGGTTCCAGATGCCAGCATGATGCTGACCAGACTTCCCTGGACTAAAGACCCCACCAATATATCCTGGAGCCCTGCTTCCCCAGAGACCCACCCTACTAGGAAAAGAGAGAGGCAGACTGGGAGTATGGATCGACCAGTCAATGTTCATGTTCAGCTGGGAAGCAATTACAGAAGTCAGACCTTCCACCTTCTACAACCCACAAGGACCCTGGGTCCATGCTCCCAGAGGGATAGAGAATGGGAAAGCTATCAGGGAAGAGGATGGGATATGGAGATCGGGTGGTGGGAATTGTGTGGAGTTGTACACCTCCTGTCCTATGGTTTTCTTAATGTCTCCTTTCTTAAATAAATAACTAAATAATAAAAAAAATAATGGACACTAGAAATGATGGAGTCATGTAGCAATAACCTTGGAGCAAGATTTAAAAACAAAGTATAAACCATTTTTAGTGGTTGCTGGGAAACTATCAAATGAAATGTTATAGCCTTTAGGGTGTGAAGCACAGGGATTTGTTAAATACTATATACCATGAGCAAACAAAACATAAAAATGAAACTCTATACTTTTTGGAGTAAAATATATTATCCATAATTTATATAATCAAGCATTCTACTCACTCCTTCAAAGTCTATTTTGATTTTGGCTCAAAGTACCATACAGATATGAGGAGCCAAAGCATTCTTCTACTTTCTGTCATTATAGTGACAGATTATCAGACAATGAAGCCATCTGTAAGACTGATACCCAAACATTGGAGATTTTTATGAATGTATCTTACTTTAAGTGAACTGTGTTGGGGGAAGCATTAAAGATTTCTCTATTGGAAGTGAGCTGGATTCATATACAGAGATGATACACGCAATGCTTCTGTGGGATTTTGTTCATTTTTATAATAGCCTGACTTATAGATCAAAGTACTAACAAATGAATATAAGATTAAAATTTGTGAATAGGGGGCTGGTTGGTGGCACACCCAGTTAAGTGCATATAATACTATGTACAAGGGCCTGTACAAGGAAATGAGTTTGAACCTCTGCTGGTGTGCTGATGCTTTACAAGAGGTGAAGCAGGCCTGTAGGTGTCTTTCTCTCTCCCTCTCCATCCTCCCCTCTCTTCGTAATTTCTTTATCAAAATACAATAGAAAAGGGGAAAAATGAAAAAATGGAAGCCAGGAGTGGTGGAATTGCAATGTCAGCACTGACTCCAGCTACTGGAGGCAATTAATTAATTAAAATTGTGAACTGTGGAATCCTCAGATGTTCTTACTGTCAGTGCATTTTTAAAGTAAGTATAGGTAATGGGAAACGTTGACCAACCCAATGTGGAATTTAGCCATTTTCCTACCATACCAAAGACTGGTGTCAAAACTAGATTTCCCTCTAGGTCATACTTCTATGATGCCTTTGCTAAACTCCTTTCTTTGGAGAACTTTATGGAGTCAAAGAATACGTACACATGATGGAAATGAAGTAGGTGCAACTGAAGCTCTCCCACCTATTACAAAGTTGGTAGAGTTAGGAGTCTGTCACTAACATCTCCTGTTATAATGACCAGGCTTATTTCCTCACTCCCTCTAAATATGTCCACCATGAATTCTAGATTCTCCCACATTCTCATCAGTGATCACTAGGAAACTAGATATGCATGTTTGCTGTTTAGATGCCAAGTTTCTATTAAACTTTTAATTATAAGTCACTGGCATTATTAGCTAAACATATAGTTTTTCAAATATATTTCTTGTGAGGCAGTGGACATTCATCTGTATGGTAGTTCATCCATAGAAAACAAACATGGTGGACATCCTCCTTTCATTTTGAACTTATTTCCTTGAACAACTTGGCCTCTTGGCATGGGCCAATGATTACAAGAATCTGAATTATCCAGGGGCCTCTGGGTTCTTTTTCTTTATATATATATATAAACTTTAATTTTTATTATCTTTATTTATTTATTGGATAGAGACAGCCAGAAATTGAGAGAAGGAGGAAGAGATACAGAGAGACACCTACAGACCTGCTTCACCACTTGCAAAGCTTTCCCCCTGCAGGTGGGGTCTGGGGGCTCAAACCTGGGTTCTTCTGCACTGTAGCATGTGAACTCAACCAGGTACACCACCACCTGGCCCCGTTATTTTTCTTTTAAGCCTAAAGTATAAAACTGTTATTACTTTGACTTCTGCTGCACTAGTTTGATTTTTTTTTTTTGCCTCCAGGGTTATTTCTGGGGTTAGGTGCCTGCACCACAAATCCACTGCTCCTGGAGACCATTTTTTCCCTTTTGTTAACCTGGCTGTTTTTTATCATTGTTGTGGTGGTTATTATTATTGTTGCTATTGATGTCATTGTTGTTGAATAGGACAGAGAGAAATGGAGAGAGGAGAAGACAGAGAGGGGGAGAGAAAGATATACACCTGCAGCCCTGCTTCACCACTTGTCAAGTGAAGACCTGTCGGGAAATTGTGAGGATGTGGTAGAGACTGGCAGGGCTTGACCTGAGGAATGGCGTCTATCCTATCAGTCTCTCTCTCTACTGAGAGGTTGAGCAAGGAGGGACAGGAGTAACCCCAAAGGTTTGCCCCATCTTATCATAATCCCCACCTCACAAAGCATCCTGCATTCTTGATACTATGGCCATTAGATAAAAAGAAAGGAGGAGATGTCAGGAAATTGTGAGGAGCCTCACAAAGCACCCTGTATTTTTCTGCCTCCAGGAACCCGGCATTCCTTAAAACATAAAACTAGCTCCCCCTGCTCCACCCTGCATTCCTGATACTATGGCCTATCTACATAATCATTGTTTTCCCATAAAGATCCCCACCCATTCCATTCCTTTGATCTATCTTCTTTCTACCCTCAAGACCCTCCTTGCCTCCAGGGTATTATTAATCCCACCAGTTAAAGCCCTTGCAACAGTTGTTAAGGAAGTTCCTACCTTTCCAGCTCCTTTTTGCCTTTCTCTGCCCCTTTCCTAGCCATTTATGTTTCCGACTTGCCACTTCTGGGTGTGCCCTTTAAAATCCTTGGATCTCTGATCAATAAAGAATTGAGTTGTCTCGCCACCAAGGATCTGTTCCTGAGTCATTTCCCTCACGTTGCTGAGTGGGCAGCAGCCCAGGCTGGCTCCGGTCAAGTTCTGTCCTTGTACTTTGCACCAGATGCGCTTAACCGGCTGTGTCCAACCCCCAGTTGTTTGATTTTTTAGAAGCAATTTTCACTTGACAAGCAAGGCTAGAAATTACACTGTGAGATAAACCATAGCATGTTATACATACTATAGTGAATTTGATTTATGAGATCTTGACAAAGCATGTCTTGCCTAGGAACATTTGTGTCCTAAAACTAATAGTCTGTTAAACAATTAGAAATCATGAGTCCACAGAGATTTTACAATATTATTTACATTTAATTCCTTTACTTTTGCATTTAATAAGTGCTTTTTTCAACTTTCCTATCACTTCGTTGATGAAATAATAACTGATAGACTTGTTATAGGGGGCAATTCCACTTTTCCCAAAAATAGGTATTAGCACAACTCAGCATCATCAAATTTTCAACTGTCTTCCCATAAATAATGAGTAAAGAACAATGCAAGGTACTAATATAATGAAATCATAAACTACAGGAAGCTAAAATATAGCATAGTAACATATGTTTATAAGATACTGGTTTTGAACACTGGGACTGAGAGCAGCAGGGGGACTTCCATATCAGTAGAGGAATGCTGTGGTACCTCTCCTCTTTGTGCCTTTCCCTAAAAGTAAAAGAATGAAAAAAGAATTTGACCTGGGAGGTTTTTCAGAGGATGGTGGCATCAGTCTTACTCAAGGCCCTTAGATTATTCTTTAATATAATAAATTAATAAATAACCACAATTATAAAAATGTCCATGTGATGCAGGGTTAGCACACAACAATGAGCAGACCCTATGGCAGTAAACATGATAGTGATCAAATAAACAAACAAACAAAAAAGTATATAGCAACATCATTTGTAATAGTTCAAACTTAGAAGCAACTTGGGTTTCCAACAACAGATAAATGGCTAAGAAATGTGTGGTGTATATACACAAGGTAATACTATTCAGCTATTAAGAATGATGAATTTGGGAGTCGGGCTATAGCACAGCGGGTTAAGCGCAGGTGGTGCAAAGCACAAGGACCAGCATAAGGATGCCGGTTCGAACCCCGGCTCCCCACCTGCAGGGGAGTCGCTTCACAGGCGGTGAAGCAGGTCTGCAGGTGTCTATCTTTCTCTCCTCCTCTCTGTCTTCCCCTCCTCTCTCCATTTCTCTCTGTCCTATCCAACAATGACAACAACAATAATAACTACAACAATAAAACAACAAGGGCAACAAAAGGGAATAAATAAATTAAATTAAATATTAAAAAAAATGAATTATGAATTTACCTTCTTGGCCTCATCTTGGATGGAGCTTGAAGGAAACATGTTAAGTGAGATAATCCAGAAAGTGAAGGATGAATATGGGATGAGGTCACTCATAGACAAAAAGGGGAAAAATAAAGTAGAACTTGGACTGAGTTTGGCGTATTGCACTGAAGTAAAAACCTTGTGTGTGGGGGTGGGGGAGGAAGATTCAGGCCCTGCCACATATTGACGGAGAAACACTTAGGCTGGGGTGAGAGTGTTTTACAGGAAATTGAGAAATTTTATATATGTATCAACAACTGTATTTACTGTAAACCATTAATCCCCACATTCAAAGCAAACAAACAAACAAATGACTATAATTTTCACAGGACTGAAACCACAGAAAATGGTACACAGCCTGGTTTGGCAAATGAACCACTTCCATGAGGGTAGTGGTGCACTTGGGTGGGCACACATGTTGCAATGCATTAGGACCCAAATTCAAGCCCTAATTCTTGCCTGCAGGACCGGTGAAGTCATACTGCAGGTCTCTCTCTCTATCTCTCTCTCTCTCTCCCTTTCTCCTCCTCCTCCTCCTCCTCCTCCTCCTCCTCCTCCTTCTTCTTCTTCTTCTTCTTCTTCTTCTTCTTCTTCTTCTCTCTCTTTCTCTCTCCTTCCCTCTCCATTTCTCTCTGTCTCTATCCAATATGCACTAAGAAGTAAAAACTATATTTTAAAAATGAAAGTGGCAAACTACCTAAATATCCTATGTGTCATTGTACATTGTATTCAACAATGGCCTGTGAAGTGATGGTTACATAAAAGAAAATCTTAAAGGATAAAGTCCTGTCAGCTCTGAGAACTACAAACCTCAGTTCACACAGTTCAGAAGCACAGGCCCTTTGCCACCAACTTGGTCACTTGCACTTGCCCACCTGCTCCAGATACTCTTTTAGGGAATAGATAGTTGATATATCCTGGCAGTTTTGGGCACAAAGTGTCAGTCTTGGTTTTGTATATGTAATAGATGAGCTAGATGTGCAGCATTGCATGCAAAGTGCTAGATATACCCAAATCCGAGAAACAGACAAGGTTTTACAACAATCAAGCACCACAACTCTGCACAGTCTAATTTTCCTTGCCTATTCTAATCTTCCTGGTGAATCTTTCACAGAACAGCACAGACCTCTCCTGGCCTAGGAACATGTGCTCCCTCCTAAGGCCCCCAAACCTGGTGTTTTGCAGGCAACTCTCTTTCTAAAGAGCTTCCTGCCACATGTATCTGAAAAAAGCTAGCCTGATAAAAAATAATAATAATAACAAAATAAGATAAAATAAATCAGACAGGGGCGACCCTCCATCTGCCAGCAGTTATGACAGCCAACGGAAGAAGGCATTATGTATCTCAGTAATCACAGCAGCTGTTTATTGCAATGTAGGCTTTTCATTTATAAAAGAGCTCATCTAGGTGAACAGAAACATCTGTAGAGAGAGTGAGCAGTGTGAATTCATTATTCACCAGCCTATTCAAAGCAGTTGCAGGGTCATAGAGGTAATGGAAGAGAATGTTAGAGGATGTCTTAGCTTTGCCTCTATAGGCTAGCAAAAATGCATTTCAGGTCTTAATATATGTGACTTCAGCTTCTCCAGGAGAATGTTCCTGTCCCTACTTGTGGATGATGTTTGACAGGGAGAAAATAAGGTTCTTGGTACAGTGAGTTGCCAGCTCTTGAAGAAAATACAAGGCGTTCTACTAAATATTGTGTTCTCCTCATCCTGAATTAGTAATCTTGGAACATTATTATTCCTTTGTTGATTAATTAAAACAATTAACAACCAATTTCATTTAGAATAGACTCCCAGTTTATGTGTGTTCTCTGGCAAAATACCTTCAAGGTTCGCAGTGCACAAACAAAAGGGAAAAAATGAGATACCTTTTCTGACTTATTAAAGATAAGTTATGGTTCAAAAAGACAATGGACAGTTTTGTTACCATCACATTATTTGGTAATTGGGTTAACTTTGAAAAGTCCTTTTGTTAGGGTTTGCTGTATAGTACCCAGTATCTTGTATATAGCTGTGCCCACCGGTTGTTTCTGATCTACTTGGTCTAGGCTTTTGAGAGAGTCTACATATCAAATACACAGCCTATATATTAAAATGACTCAGTCTGTGTTTTAAAAACTTTGAGACATACAATTAATTTTCCCACTCTCATATTAATTAACTAGTGATTTATATGACTACACTTTACTAGGAGTGTACATAAACAACATTCCCACCTCACCCACCCACCCCTACCCCCACCAGCCCCGGAACCCTAAGACAGCAGGAACCTCACATCTCCACTATAGAACCTATATTTCCCCCAGTCCTGGAACCTTAGGACAGGGCCCACTTTCTCGCATACCTCTCCCAATCCATAGCAAATAATATTGCATCTGCCGATCGCAACTTAATCAACGCAACGATTGCCACCTCAACATGCTTCAGCTCAGACTGTGTCCAGAGACTTCAGGTGTGGAATGACAACCCTTCAGCTTCATTACTCGGGTGAGACCTTTCCTTTCATATATTCTCTATTCTTTCCTTTCATAGTATTCTCTAATTCCATCCCAGGTGGTTCACTTCTAACAAAGTCCCAAAACCTAGATATAGACCAGGTTCTGTGAGAGAGAGAGAGCATATGTTCACACGTCTCCATAAACTACTGCAAAATATATACCTGAAAGCAGAAGTACACTAGAGTTTGCAGTGAGTACCCCCCACCCAACACTTCCTCTCCACTATTCCAACCTTTGGGTCCATGATTGCTCAACAATTTGTTTGGCTTTGTATGTTCACTCTCTTTTCAGCCACCAGGTTCCAGATGCCATCAGGATGCTGGCCAGTCTTCCCTGGACTGAAGACCCCACCAATATATCCTGGAGCTCTGCTGCCCCAGAGACCCACCCTACTAGGGAAAGAGAGAGGCAGACTGGGAGTATGGATCTACCAGTCAACGTCCATGTTCAGCGGTGAAGCAATTACAGAAGCCAGACCTTCCACCTTCTGCAACCCACAACGACCCTGGGTCCATGCTCCCAGAGGGATAGAGGATGGGAAAGCTACCAGGGAAGGGGATGGGATATGGAGATTGGGTGGTGGGAATTGTGTGGAGTTGTACCCCTCCTATCCTATGGTTTTGTTAATTTATCCTTCCTTAAATAAAAAATAAATTAAAAAAAGAAAAAATAAAAAAATAAAGATAAGTTATGGCATTTACAGATAGTTACATTGTTTATTATATCATTGGTGCACAATTACATTAATTCTTATATGAAAAGACATCAACAAAATGTATAAGAAAAATAACAACTCTCTTATTAAAGTGATGGACCCTATTTGGCAAACCTTCTGTATAGCTTGGGTGACCATCTAAATGGACAGCTTTCATTCATTCTCCATTTTTTCTCCCCTCCCATTACCTGCTTAACTGCATGTTGTAAAGTGCACTGGGTAAGCAAGTCCTATATATCTAACTCTCACACTGACTACTTATTAATTACACAGCTTCAAATGTCTTAAGATCTCTGGTCTTTAGAAATCTTACATATAAAAGAAAATAAAAACTGTCTTTATACATAGTTTCTCAGCATGGTGATATGGCATTGGAAAACACTGAAATACTGGCTTCTCAGAAAAGTCATGACATATTTTTGCATAGAAAAATAGCTCATGACTTTTCCAACAGTCCAGTAGTGCTTCTGTATGTGCCTGTCATCTTCCCATTCCTTCCTGGAGTCTAGGAACTGCTTTGGATCTGCTGCATTGTGTCGGTTTTAGAGTTTGCAACACTGGAGCTGAGAGATTCCATGGCAATGAGTGTTTCTTCTTTGAGGGCTACTGTCGTAAATCTATTACAGAAGATTCTAAGTGAGTCATCTGATTATTAAAGATGCATCTTTGGGGCTGGTTGGTAGTGCACTTGGTTAAGTGCACATGTTACAATGTGCAAAGACCCAGGTTCCAGCCCTTAGTCTCCACCTCCAGAGGAAAAAACTTTGAGAGTGATGAAGTAGAGTTGCAGGTATCTCTCTGTCTCTCTCCTTCTATATCTTCCCCTTCCTCTCAACTTCTGGCTGTCTTTATCCAATAAATAAATAAAATATAATTAAAAAATTTTTAAAGAAAAGTTTTTTAAAAAATGTATCTTCAACTATGGTGCTGTGGCGCTACATATGTTCAAAAAGGAAGTAACCATACCCCTCTCCAAATATTTGACTCAACAGCTATAAGAAACAAACAACAACAACAACAAAAACACAGAAAGACTCTGTGAGGTCCTAGTGGTCAGGTCTATGTGTCTCTACCCTGTATCGTCTGAGCTGGTGAAACAAGGGATTTTGTATAAACAACAGTGGCTTCTGAATACAGACCCAGATAGATATTATGCCTCCTAAGGAAATAGTCACAGGTGACAATTCTTACCTGCCCTGAAAGAAAGTCCCCAGGACACAAGGAAGAGAGAGACTTCCAGTCAATATCAGGTGGAATTTCTGTAAGTGATGTTTTCTACCATGATGCTTCAGTCCCAAGCCCACATGACAGAAACCCTGGCTAACAACACTCTGAAGCTTGCTGACAGTTTCAATTGCTTACAGTTGCTAAACTATTAGGTATGATGGACAAAAGCAACAATAAAGCTCTGAATGATGCTCCATCACATCTATCTCCATAGTCACTGCAGGACACTGCATTCAACAGTTCACAACACATTTTTTTGTAAGAAAAGATTAAGAGCTTCACTAAGTAGCGGCCACAATAGCACAGTCTATAGCTAATAGAACTGTGATGTTTAAAGGCAGAGTTCAAATACACTTTCCACAAAAGCAGAAGCACAGATGCATGGGAAAGATTTGAAAGGTGGTGGAAAGGTTTAGTACTTTACTTGTGATAGTTTCACAAATGTATTCATGTGTCCTAAGTCAGTGATATGCAGATATTAACTATGTGCATTCTTGGTAAAAAGAAATGAGTGAATACATGAGAAAAGAAATTGCATGTTCTCTACATATTTAGAAATCAATAATAATTATATATTTAGACACACCCCAAATACTTGTCAAATTAAATGGAGTACTACTAAATATGCCAAGTATCAAAGAAACAATTATAAGAGAATAAAATAATTCTAACCAAATTACTAGAGAAGTGAAATAGATGAACACTTCTGTAATTCAGTTAAAACAATGATTGAAAGGAAATATGTAATGTTCAATATTCCCTATGACAAGAAAAAATATGCACACTCTACTGAAAGGGAAGAGATACTGAAATGCAGAGTAATGAAGAAAGGAAATAAATTCAGAGATTATAAATTTTTTCAAAGATATAGATGAAATTCATAAATTATAAAAAAAATTTTCCTTAGTAACATCAAGGAAATCAGTAATTCCTTAGTTAGATTTACTGAGTAAAAGAGAAGTAGAAACAGTCTGACAGTACTAGGAATGAAACTAGATCTATCTCTCTGTGGACCTTCAAATCCGTACGAGGACTTCTTCCCCCAATGACCATAGCAAATATATGAAATAAACGCAACCTAGTACATCAGAGTCCATTAAGAATGAAACAATATGAGAGCAAATGTCTAAGTAGATCTGTATCTATCAGAGAAATTGGGGTTTGTTATTAAAAACCTACCAGCAAGAATAATAGACTCCATGATTTCAGTGAAGAATCTTGTCAAACTTTTAGAAGTGAATTAACACTAATTTTATCTAAAATCTTTTAGAATGTAGAAGAGTCTGGGGGCCGGTGGTGGCGCACCTGGTTAAGTGTATATATCACCATGAGGACGGACCCAGGTTTGAACCTCTGTTTCTCACCTTCTGGAGGGTGCTTCATGAGCAGTGAAGCAGGTCTGCAGGTGTCTTTCTCTCTTCCTCTCTATCTTTCCCTCTTCTCAATTTCTTTCTGTCCTGTCAAGCAAAAATTGAAAGAAAGAAAGAAAGAAAGAAAGAAAGAAAGAAAGAAAGAGAAAAAGAAAGGCAAAAATGGCCGTCAGGAGCCATGGATTTGTAGTGCTGGTACTGAGTCCTAGTGGCAAGAAAGAAAAAAAAAAAAAGAAAGAAAATAGAACAGTCCTCAATTAGTTTTGTGAAAGTAAAATAATGTTGATATCATCTGTTGAAACTATTATGAGCGAAATTTTAAAAAAAAAAGCAAGTGGGTGAATGTGGGGTGATCTTACTCATAAGCAGAAGCTGAAAAACAAGATCAGAAGGGAAAACACTATGCAGAACTTGAACTGGAGTTGATGTATTGTACCAAAGTAAAAGACTCTGGGAATGGGGGGGGGGGGGGCAGTTCACTCCTGGAACAAGATGACAGAGACCTAGTGGGGGTTGTATTGTTATGTGGAAAATCGGGAGATGTAATGCATATACAAACTACTGTAGTTTACTGTCAACTATAAACCATTAATTCCCCAATAAAGAAATTTTTAAAAGTAGAATGTATACCACTTATGAACACAAAAGCAGAGCAAATTAAAATATTAGTGAGTTAAATATCAATATATGAAAAATAGATACTAAAAGGACAGCAGGGAGGAGGTATAAGGGCATAAGAGGCCCAATTCCCTCTGTATTCATGACAGAGGGAGAGGAACCTGATGTGCATGGGATTTTGATAGTGGGTAATATGTGCTGACACTTACTTTTGGGAGATGGGAAATTGTAATCCTGATACTATTATAGTTTTATAAAACATTTTCTCAATAATGAAATAAATGACAGCTCTCATCAGACCTATATATTTTAATGTGTTTATTAGTGAATTTATAAATGAGAGCATCACTCTGGTACATGTGATGCTAGGGACTAAATTTAGGATCCCATCTCTGCAAGTAGACGTTCTACTACACCACTTCCTGGGTTGCAGACCTGCACAGTCTTGATTCTGTTTTAATGTTTTTCTTCCTGGGTGGAAGAAGGATTAGTCGGATAGGAGGAACCTGATTTCTCAGTGGACCTCAGTGGCAGATGCAAAGTAGCAATAGTCACAGTGAACAGAAACAACATAATAGCCTGCCAATTCCTCTCCAATGATACAGTCACAGACTCCCAGGACCAACAGTGACAACACCAGCACAGAGACACTAAGTGGCAATGACAACAAGGGAAAGTCTAAGCCATACTTGCTGACTACCCCAAATGTCTCTGTCCTGTAGCTTTTTCTATCCTGTTCAGTAGAAAATTGTCCTCTTGATGCAGTTATAACTCACCAGAGTAGGAAGAAACCATGACCTAAGGCAAATTCATCACCAGAGTAGGAAGAAACCATGACCTAAAGCAAATTCAGTCACAGAAAAAGAAAAAATATATACCTCAGTAGTTTAAAAGAAGATACTGCACAAAAGAATATGTGGACCACAAAACAGCAAAAGATCATATCAGTCTCATAAGCAATCTATTTCAGGTTGGAATTTTTCTTTTAAGATACAGAAATAGAGAGGCAGAGAGAGTGAAAGAGATCACAGCACAGCTTTCTTAATGCTATGAGGGTTGGACTTGAGCCTGGGGTGCACATGTGGCAAAGCAGCACAATATCAAAGTGGACTATTTTACACCCCTCAAATCGACATATCAGGGAATGATATTCTGGTCACCTAAGAGCCCAAGTCTCAGTGTGAACTGAGTTTAATCAGGAGGAGGTTGGAGGGCCTGGTAGGTGCCAGGGTAACCAGCCCCCTAACACAGCTGAAAGGAATCCTCTACTTACACATCCTGAAGAACTTTTGCTCAAACTGCCTCTGTGAACACAGCTATCAGCTATTGCCTGTGTACACAGCTATTGCAGTGAAAGTACTACAGAAGAAACTCCTTGTCTGGCTAGGAATTTTGGTGAAGCTTCTGGGAATGAAGCAACAAAATGGAAAAAAAAAAACAATAAAAAAATAAACCCTAACAGCTTTTTGTAACACACACACACACACACAAACACACAAACACACACACACACACACACACACACACACACTGTATATCTGTAATATGTACAATTTTTCTGATGGTGAATAGAATTTTGAAACTCAATAGGAAAAAAAATTGGTAGGATGAAATTCCTTTGACACTTTAAAACCTTTTGAACACTCACTCTCAGTAATGAAATTAGTTTTTTAGTGTTTAGTCACTTTCAGTTACTTTTTATTTGGAAAGAGAACCTAGCACTACTCAGTTCTATCATATGAGTTGCCACATTGAATCAGAGCTCTCTTGCATGCATGTCCTGTGCTCTACCACTAACACATCTCCCTAGCCCTATAACGTAACTTTCACCTACTTCATATTTTGTGCTTTAAGAAACTGAAAAAGCTTAGAGAAAGTGAAAGCTGCCAAAGCGGGTACAAACAGCCTTCTGTGGGGATCACAAAAACTATTATATCCAGTAAGAAACCCCAAGTCCAAGTTACAAAATATGTGATCCCAGTACAATATTCAGCGTAAGTCTAAAATTTTCATGTGACATTCTAGCAATGGCAAAACTTAGGCAATAAAAAACAGATCTGGAAGTCAGGCGGAAGTGCAGTGGGTTAAGGGCACGTGGCACAAAGCGCAAGGACCGGCATAAAGATCCCGGTTTGAGCCCCCGGCTCCCCACCTGCAGCAGAGTCAAGTCACAGGTGGTGAGGCAGGTCTGCAGGTGTCTATCTGTCTCTCCCCCTCTCTGTATTCCCCTCCCCCCTCCATTTCTCTCTGTCCTATCCTACAACAATAAAGAACAACAAGGGCAACAAAAGGGAAAATAAATAAATATTTTAAAAAAACAGATCTGTGGCTTCCTGGAGGTATAGTTTATATACAGTAGATTACCTAGTATGTCTGTAAAAGTATGCCTGTATTTCTTCTTATCACTGCATGCCAATCTATAACTATCTTAAAATACAACTCAAATTTAGATATGAAACCAGAAACAATAAAAATTCTGTTCAGTATTTAACATAAATTTAAGGGACCATAAATTATAATCATATTAGGATACACATTGGATGCTTTCCAAACTTTATCGTAATTTTATTCATTTATTTGAGAGACACAGAGAGAGGCATACAGAAAGAGAGAAACTTTGGAATATAGCAATACCTCAGATTCAAGCTGTAGCCCCTAGATTTCAGGCATAGAAGTCTTAATCTTGAATGCTGAGCAATTCCACTAACCATTCATTTATTCTTAATCTTTAAGGCAGGTTTTATATAATCTATAAATGAAAAAATATATAACTTATAGATGAAGAGTTAAGAAGTGTACCCAAGGATAAAAAGATTTAACCTGTAGAACACTGCCCTTATCCAGTAGTACACACTTATAAACTCATCAAGAACCCTCGGAGGGTGTGACTTATGCTAGGTTACACAATCTTCCCCAGAACAGTTTTCTTTGAATCTTATAGCAAACAAAACAGATCTAATACTGAAACCTAAAATGCGAAGGCAACAGAAAAACACAATAGAAGCACACTTCTCAATCACTTTGGAAATCATCTTTTCTCAGAGTGCCACCACTGAATTACACTTGTTTTCTTTCTGGCTATACCTCAGACTCAAACTGACACTCTTCAGCATTCTAACAAGTCACCTCCAAATGTGTTAGCTCTTAAAATATGGACCAGAACTGGGGGAAGTAGGGGCTCTATAGTGAAGATGTGAGGTTCCTGCTGTCTTAGGGTTCAAAAAGACAATCAATATTTAATATTATCATCACATTATTTGTTAATTGGGTTAACTTTGAAAAGTCCCTTTGTTATGGTTTGCTGTACAGTACCCAGTATCTTGTATATAGCTGTGCTATTGGAACCTTCTAATCTACTTGGTCTAGGCTTTTGAGAGAGTCTGCATATCAAATACATAGCCTATATATTAAAAAGATTCAGTTTGTCTTTTGAGAAACTTTGAGACATACAATTGATTTCCCCCTCTCATATTAATTAACTACTGATTTATATGTCTACATTTTGCTAGGAGTGTACATAAACACCATTCCCACCACCAAAGGACTGTGACCCATCCCTCCCGCCCACTCCCACCCCCCACTGGCCCAGGAAGCTACATGTCTACCCCTCACCACTGGGTTTTTACTTTGGTGCACTACTTACAATTTGATCAGGTCCTGCTTTTAGTTTCCCTTTCAGGTCTTCTAAGTCAGCTTCTGTTGATGAGTGGGATCATCCCATACTCATCTTTATCTTTCTGACTTAGTTCATTTAACAATTCCTTCTAGCTCTGTCCAAGATGGGTCAGAGAAGGTGGGTTCATTGTTCTTGATAGCTGCATAGTATTCCATTGTGTATATATACCACACTTCACAATAGAGCCCCTACTTCCCCCAGTCCTGGAACCCTTGGATAGGGCCCACTTTCCCGTATGCATCTCCCAATCCAAACAAAATAATATTGCATCTGCTGATCACAACCTAACCAAAGCAACGATTGCCACCTCAACATGCTTCACCTCAGACTGTATCCAAAGACTTCACGTGTGGAATGACAACCCTTCAGCTTCATTACTCGGGTGAGACCTTTCCTTTAATAGTACACTCTAATTTCATCTCAGGTAGTTCACTTTCTAACAAAGTCCCATAACCTAGATATACACCAGTTTCTGTGAGAGAGAGCTTATGTGCACATGTATCCATAAACTACTGCAAAATATATACCTGAAAACAGGATTACACTAGAGTTTGCAGTGAGTACCTCCCTAACACTTCCTCTCCACTATTCCAAGCTTGGGATCCATGATTGCTCAACAAATTGTTTGGCTTCATATGTTAACTCTCTTTTCAATCACCAGGTTCCAGATGCCACCAGGATGCTGGCTAGGCTTCCCTGGATTGAAGACCCCACCAATGTGTCCTGGAGCTCAGCTTCCCCAGAGACACACCCTACTAGGGAAAGAGAGAGGCAGACTGGGGGTATAGACCGACCAGTCAATGCCCATGTTCAGCGGGGAAGCAATTACAGAAGCCAGACCTTCTACCTTCTGCAACCCTCAACGACCCTGGGTCCATGCTCCCAGAGGGATAGAGAATGGGAAAGCTACCATGGGAGGGGGTGGGTTATGGGGATTGGGTGGTGGGAATTGTGTGGAGTTGTACCCCTCCAACCTTATGCTTTTGTTCACTAATCCTTTCTTAAATAAAAAATATATATATATGGACCAGAGCGTTGAAATTCAGTATTATATGTCAATAAAGTTTAACCCTGTGTAATGATGGCATTGACTCCAGGCTTATTAAAGCACTGTGACAGTAGACTTTTTGGCTCATTTGTTCATCAAATATTTAGCACATATCCATACATGTAGGGCTACTGGAATTTCTTCAAACCAACTATCTATCTCCTCCCTGTCAAGTTATATCGGATTTGTGGTCAATTAATCCCTATTATATTTTTCAACTCAACTAAACCTGGGGCACACATTTCTTAACTTAAAACCCAGATTATTTACTCATCCTTGTCAGACTGCATCACAAGTCTTATTGCTTAAGAGGAAGGAAAGATTGGCAGCAAACAGACAGAAAATTAAATATTTTAAATCCGCTATTCAGGCTTCTACTTCTTTCTTTCTTTTTTTTTTTTTAAGAATTATCTTTATTAACTGGATAGAGACAGCTGGAAATCAAGAGAGAATGGGGAGATAGAGAGGAAGAGAGACAGAGAAACAACTGTAGCCTTGCTTCACCACTCACAAAGCTTTCCCCCTGCAGGTGAGGAACAAGGCCTCAAACCCAGGTCCTTGGGCACTGTACCATCTGAGGTCAGCCAGGTGCACCACTGCCCGGCCCCCTCTCAGGCTTCTATTTCCTTCTGTATAAAATGGCAACTAGGCCTCTCTCTCTCAAGCTGCCATTGACTGGCCAGGAGAGGTGTCATTTAGAGCTACTTTTGGTTTCCAGTGTTGCCAGTGTCACCCCTGCAAGATAGGAGTGCAAAGACTCTAGCTATTTGTTTCAGTGAGGGCTTCTCAGCTCTCTGGAGCAGTTCAACTCCAGACTCTCCTGGAAGGTCAAGGCCACTCCTTCATTTGCAACTCAAACACAGTTCTCTTGATTTGGGAGATGATTTTCTCCATCAGAGAGACTCGGAACTTATTTGGACACCTTCACTTACATCTACACTACAGCTTTAGCTTTGCAGCTTAAAGAACACAGAAACGGAGCCCTGGGCACCATCTTGAGCAACAGATTACCTTCTAATTAATGCACAAAGTAGTAACTCCTATGTGTTTCCCTTTGCTTCTACCCTATCCACCACACCTATGTGCTCCATAACCTTACAAATATTCAGCTCTAAACTGACATTTGTATATATCTGTTGCTTTTTTATGTTTTTAACTCCAGAAAGCTTATGTCTAGACAAGAATCAAAGAAGAAAGAAGCTATGTATAACATGAAGTGCTGCATGGGATTTGAGTGAGGACTTTTATTTCCAGAGTTTTTATTAGGCAGAAATAAACATGAGCAAGAAGCACATAAGTAGTAGTTTTTTTTTTTTCCATTCATGTCTCTATCCTCTTATTCATACAAAGCTTAAAAAATGATAACAAAACATCCAAACCTGTGATATACTCCAGATACCCAAGCCTGGATGTAGTTTAGTTAAGTGAATTTGAATTCAGACTTTCATTAATTGACTATAACTGTTCTCTCATAGATTAAATGAAGATAATATAATTTACTTTATCTGACACTAGAAATAATCAAGCTGGCTTCCAGAGGTTTAGGGAAGTGCTAAGCATACTGATTGGACCAAGTAAAGAACTAGCCCTAGTGGTGCTATAATAATGTACTTTGCATTCTTTATTAATTTTAAAGAGGTCAAATTTATTTATTTTATTTATCTGTCAATGGAGGATGAGGTCACTATTTTCAAGCAGCAGTATCACCCAGTCTATGTGCACTCTTCTTGGGAGAATATCACATTTGTTATTGTCTAATACTTTACCGAGCTTCAGATAGGTGACATCTACACCATTAATCTACTCTAGTAGCCTAATTTGAGGAAGAGCATTGATTGATAGTGTAAAACAGCAGTTTACAAATGACTGGAGTTAAGTTTATATTTGTATATATCTCATGCTACCTTATGCTGTTAGCTCCAGAAATTTGCTACTAATCAAGGACACCCATAATAGATCTGTTATAGATTTGAGTGGAAAGTTCACCTTGAACAAAATACATACAAAGTAACCAGTCATCACATTAAAAAATATTTTTCACTTGTTTTCTAAAGTTACCATTTAAGCCCTGTTGTCAAGCAGTTCACATCTTAATTAGGGAAACTTAAAGCAACAAAGAAATGTTTATTTAAAAAAAAGCATTAAACATGAGTCATTATCTATTATGCATTAAAAATAAATTACCAAGTGTCAGATTTTCCACCTTTTCTCCTCTTTAATTAACACCCAGGTCTTGATTGAATGTGTTTAATTTTTTAAGGACAAAAATGGAAAGACTTTGAAATAGAAAACAAGACCAAAGAAATAAGCTAGAGATAACTCAAATTGCATCATGGAAAGCTTTAGAAATCTTGGTTTTGGGATTATTTTTCTTCAATAATACAAACTAAGAAGTTTTAGGGGCAAATTAGCAGAATCTTACAGAAGTCTTTTGAACTTAATGGTTATGGTTAGAAACTTAGGAAGAAAGTATGTTGATTTCCTCATTTCTAATAGTTTCTAGTAGAGTTTGAAATGGAGTTTCTTTCATTAAGATTTGTTTATTAAAAAGAGAGAGAAAAAGAGAGAGAAAGGAGAGAAAGAGAGAGAGAAAAAACTAAAGCATCACTGGCACATGCAATGCTGGGCATCAAACTTGGGATCTAACACTTGAGAGTCCAACATTTTATCCACTACACCACTTCTAGGGCCCAGAGGTAAATTTTTTAGAGTTTAACTAGCCCATATATACAAAAATTAAGTAGTGTTTTATTTATATCATTATTGAGGCTTTGTGGGGGTTTTGCTACTAGAGTTATCACTGGTGCTTGGTGTTGCACAATGACCCTACCTTTCCTGATGTCCATTTTCCCTCTTTGTTCTGATAAAGATAGAGATAAATAGAGAGAAAAATAAAGTATCAGATAGAAGGAGATATCTGCAACACTGCTCCACCACTCATGAAGCCTCCCCATTTCAGGTAAGACCTTACTCATGGTAACATTTGTGCTCTACCAGATGTACCACTCACTGCCTGATCCCCCACAAAGAATATTATTCCAAAATGGTTTTGAACTAGAAATATTTAGGAGAGTATTTCCACATGATTATGCTGACAGACATTATTTACATTATATCTCAGAATGGGAAAGAATCTTCAGAATAATGACACAACATAGAATGAAAGTTATAAAAGAGAGTTTAGAATTTAATAAAGCATACCATCCACTTATGATAAATGAGATATAATTATTGTGGAGAGTTGTAGTTGAAATGTTTTCACCATTGAATATGAGAAAGTTTTCATGGAAGAAGGGGGCTGGGCGGTGCAGCAGGTTAAGCGCTCATGGTGCAAAGCACAAGGATTGACAAAGGATCCCAATTGAAGCCCCCAGCTCCCCACCTGCAGGGAGGGGTCGCTTCATAAGCGGTGAAGCAGGTCTGCAGATGTCTTTCTCTCCTCCTTTATGTCCATTTCTCTCTGTCCTATCCAACAATAATAACAACCATAACAAGGGCAACAAACTGGGAAAAATAGCCCCCAGGAGCAGTGGATTTGTAGTGCTGGCACTGAGCCCCAGTGATAACCCTGGAGGCAAAAAAAAAAAAAGTTTTCATGGAAGAAGAGTTCACCCGGAAAGAAACTTATTTTAATGAGTACTGCACATGTGTCTTCACTGGAGTTAGAATTCGCAAATTTTAGTCATATGACACAGCAAAAAACTGAAGTTTTGAGTCAGGTGATCATGTTTAAAGGGTTGGAAGATAGTTAAATTATAAACAGGTTTCTATCAGCTATATATATAGTAACATACCACACAGAATAGTGGCAGACCCTGATGTTTGATTCCCTGTACTACATGTGCCAGTGATGTTCTGATCTACTCTACTTAAAATAAATAAATAAATAAAAAGTGAGTAGTCCTGGGACAAGCTCTTTATGGTGTGAGCCTTTCCCCCTCCCCTTATTTCTTTTCTTTCCTTTTCTTTTCTTTTCTTTTCTTTTCTTTTCTTTTCTTTTCTTTTCTCTTCTCTTCTCTTCTCTTCTCTTCTCTTCTTTTTTTATTTCCTTTTCTTTTGTGATCTTTTCTTTTTACTTGATAGGACACAGAGAAATTGAGTAGGGAGAGGGAGATAGACAGGGGTAGAGGAAGAAAGACACCTGTAGCCCTGCTTTACCACTTAGTAGCTTTCCCCCTCCAAGTGGAGACTGGAGGGCTTGAAGCCAGATGCTTACACATTGTAACATGTGTGCTTCACCGGGTGCATCACTACCCTGTCTGTAAATGATATGTCTCACACCTATAAATACTTCCAGAAGTGGGAGTCAGGCAGTAGCTCAGTGGGTTAAGTGCATGTGGCACAAAGTAAAAGGACCAGCGTAAGGATCGCAGTTCGAACCCCTGGCTCCCCACCTGCAGAGGAATCACTTAGCAAGCAGTGAAGCAGGTGTGCAGGTGTCTATCTTTCTCTCCCCTCTCTGTCTTCTCCTCCTCTCTCCATTTCTCTCTTTCCTATCCAACAATGACAACATCAATAACAACAATAATAACTACAACAATGAAAAACATCAAGGGCAGCAAAAGGAAAAAAAAAAAAAACTTCCAGAAGCTGACTAAGGAGCAGATTTCTTCTAAGGTGTTGATGGATAAGAATGCAATCCCTGTCTGAATTTTGAAATTTTGATTTGCAGTTACATGGTAAGGAAGTCTACTAACAGAGCCCTTATTCTCAGAATGGGAAATTTTGTAAAATGGAAATGAATGATGTAATTTCAAGCACATTAAAATTTGCCCTGTAAAAGGTGTGTTGTTTTAAAAATATGCTGACCCCAATTCTCCATTTAGAGATCTCACCCAAGAATAGGAATGTATGTATACTCTGGAGGCCATTCATCTTTTTAAAAATTAAACTACTTTTATATGATAATATCTGCAGAGTCCTCAGGGCAGGGAATTAGGGGATTTTTTTTTCATAGTTTGTCATACTTAGAGGTTTAAGATTGACAGAATTATAATCATGCTGAGGAAAAATGTTCCCTCTTAGGAGCTTAGAATGCAAATTCTACCAAAGAGGAGAATTTGGAACTTCACTGCTAATTCATAGATAAGTTATGAATAAGTACTTAAAGTCATCCTAGAGGGTAGGGTAGAAACACAGAAAGTCTATCCATCTGTACCACAGAACTGAATATGACAAATCCAGGGGAGCCCTCATTCTGGTTTCTGGTGGGTTGCTGGTGTTCACTGAAAAACCTTAAGGTGATGTTCCACTCTCCTATCCCCTCACCCTCCACTCTTACCTACCTCAAGCACTCCCCTCCCCTGCCTTTAGCACACACCTTTATGTTAGTGCAGAGTGAAATCAAAGGAAGCCCTCTACCAGCCGTTCACTAACTGAAAAGCAGAGAACCAAGACTCAGAACTTCTACCAAGACTTAGCTCTGGCAAAGCACTAATTAGACTTACAGTTCTTTATGTTTTAAGTGAATGAGAGGATATGGGAAACTGATTTTAAAGAAATGCGATTAACTATTTTAAGGAGGCAGATAATTACCAGAACATCTTTAGCAATTATGAGAACAAGTTGGATACAGACCATATGATATCTTTTCTTAAAGCCACAAAATAATGTACTTGGTACTTTATTCTAGGGAACGTTTTACCTTAATCCAATTAAACAAAGGCTTTTAATTTTTGAACTTCCTTCTTTTCATTCATATCAACTGCCTCTTATTTTAAAACATGGAATCTTTGAACTTTAATAGGCATTTCTAGTAAAAACAAACAAACAAAACCTTGGTCTGATTACTTTTTATTATTATTATTTTTTTAACCAGGGCACTGCTCAGTTCTGGCTTATGGTGGAGTGGGGACTGAACCTGTGAATTCAAAGCCTCAAGCCTGAGAACTTTCTGCATAACCATTATACTATCTCTCCCACCACATTCTAAGTGGACTTTAGATAATTATTTCTGGCATTTTCCTTTTTGTGTATGAGGAGCAATTGCTACAGTGGATAGGATATGCTCACAGAAAAAACACAAAGTTACACTTACACATGACCTGTTGAATGGTGCTGAGTTTGGACAAGTCCTGCTTTGAATATAAATATGTAATTAAGTCAAATGCCCTTGTGTCTAGCATCCCTAGCCATAAATTATGCAAGACCTACTGACTGTTTTCAGGTTTATATTAGCAAGTAAACAGAAAACTTTAAATTTCACATTATGTAAATATTTAAAGTTTAATTAACATATATTTACATAAATTTTTGCTAATTAAACTAAACTCACACTTACATGGAAAAAAATTTTATCCTACACAATTTAAATTAACCAGCATTTTATCCTACACAATTTAAATTAACCAGCATTTAATTTCCAAGAGATAAGTACAAATGTAATGGATAAGTACAAATGTAATGGATAATTCAGAACTTGATCTTTAGAAAGACAAACTTATGGCTTAAAGCTAACATGCACACATTTTTTCAAAGTTTTTATTTATAAAACGGAAACACTGACAAGACCATAGGATAAGAGGGGCACACAATTATTATCCAACCTGCTTGAATTTGAATTGAGAAATACAAGTTGCACAGATGTACATATTGACTAAGTTTTTATGTTATGAGAGTTTTCTTTTAAAAAATATTTTATTTATTTGTTAATGAGAGGGATAGGAGGAGAGAGAGAGAAAGAGAGAAAGAGAGAGAACCACATATTACTCTGGTACATGTCAAACTCAGGAAGGACCTCACGTTTGAGGGTCCAACACTGTATTCACTGTACCACCTCCTGGACCACATCTTATGGGAGCTTTCTATTTTATATAAGAAGGCCAAATTGGGGAAGAAAATAGATAGATAGATAGATAGATAGATAGATAGATAGATAGATAGATAGAGGTCTTTGTACATTTAAAATAAAAATTTAGCCTGTTCTGATGAAGAGAAGATAACAGTTAATAATAGAAGGAAGAAAATAAATGACAGCGCCTGTGAAATCTGAGCTAGAAGGACATGCTCTGAGGACTGAGAGAACATCCCTCCAGTTAGGTGGGGCTCTGGACTTTGCACACACACTTAGGGTTGAGTCCTGCTGCACTGATTACCAGTTGGATGAGCAAACCATCTGCAGGTCCTGGTGAGATTGTCAGGATGATAGTACAGAGGGAACTGACTCTTGGTACGGCTGTGAATTGGCCAGGGGACAAAACCATTTGGAAATTTTAAGACTAGTCCTAGTGTGACAGACTGACTGTGGTGAAAGGTAGAAGGTGGAATCTAGGATGACTTGCTGTGACACGAACTTAATTAGTGGAATTGTTGGGACATGAATGTAATTAGCATGTGGCTGACGTCAGCCTGACAAGGAATGCCACAGACTTAGGCAAACCCACAAGGGGTTATGGGTTTATAGGAAGTGATTTAAGCGAGTATCTGCTCGAAATAGCAATCTGCTTCTACTAGTTCTCCGTTCCTACACTCTGCTCTCTCTGTTCCTGCTGCCCCTGTCCTTGACCACCTTGCTGCTTCCCCTGGGAGCTGAACATATGTAGCCCAGTGCTGGTAACAAGCTTATGGATTCGTGGCCGCCATCATGACTATCCCATTTTTGCCCATTTGCCTATTTTGCTGCCCCTAGGTAACCCCCGATATAATACACCTCCCATTTGTTAAAATCTACACAAAACTGATGAGCAAGAGTGCAGGTGAAATCACATTATTAAGATGTGGGTATCTGAACATAGACACACATGGGTGGCAGTCACCATGACAGGAGCACTACCAAACATAACTAGAAAGGCTGGTTCCTAGAGAGTCCAGGTTTAAGAGACTTTCTCCAGTAAGAATGAGTATCTAAGTGAGATGCTGATCTATCACTGGATACGCAGGCTTGGTATATTAAGGTTTTATTTTGGAATGAAGGAGAAAAGTAACTGAAAATTTGCTTAGGGTCACTGAAAATTAATGTGAAAAGGGCAAAGTACATATTTATAGACATAGGGGTGTGGCTAGAGGTTTCAAACCGAGTTTGAAAATACAATGAAGGAACCTGAATAGTATAACATCGTGACTGATTAGAAGAGAAACCACAGGAATGGAGATCTGTAGATCTATGAAATCAAGGCAATAGATAGATATGGATAGAATCTTGGAGGAAATTCCAGGAGCTCCACAGATGAGAAGAACATGAGAGAAAATGACAAAATGGGGAAAGTATTTTCAGTGAAGATAGAGTTCACACAAATTGGTTTGGGGACAAACCATTTTCTATCCCAGGCACAGGCTGGTATTTTGCATCCCCCAAAAGTTTCTTCCCAGAATACTCCAGTTTATTATTTGTCACTGTTTCTGCTATAACATTTGCCTGACTGTATGTGGTTGATGAGGAGAAACACACACACACAGCAAAGCAACAAAGCAACTAATTGTTATACTCCTCATCAAATGAACATTGAATTATTTTCTGAAATTTGAAGATAAGGAAGTGCCTCCCTTCATATCATGAAAAGACACATCTTTTGAAATATTGAGAATAAATTAATTTAGCAAGGTAAAAACAAAATGTGTGCACACTCAGAAATACATATGTTAAGACATATACTGATAACATTAAACAATAGAAAAACTCCTTAATACTCAACATTAATAGAAACTACAGTGAATTCCATCCATGCATGTAATGATAACATATGACTTTATTTCGTTTTCCAAGTCGCAGATGTGTAATACTCTCAAGAGGAAATGCTATAAGATGAATTCAAGGAACAATTTATGTCTGTATGTACATATTGTCATTAAAAAAAAAGAAAAGAAAAAAGAACATGAATTGAAAGAGTAAAACAAAATATTTTCCAACTTAAAAAAATATATATTTTCCAACTAAAACTTGAAAGCTGCCAGGGATATATGAATGATAATAAAATAATTGGATCTTTATGAAGTAATAATAGGCCATTTTCAAAGTATGAAAGGTTAGATAAGAACATTTGTTATTTTAGTGTTTCATTCCCCACCTCTCAAGTGCTTAATCCAGGTTGTGAGTACATCCATCTTGCACAAAGAGCTTATCTTACAAAAAAAAAAAAACAAGAATCCAATAAATGTCTTTATTTCTGCCTCTCTTCAAGTATCTAGAATCTGTTGTGAGGCTGAATAGGTTGAATAATGTCTAAGAGTGATCCTCAAGCATGTGCTAGTGATCCTGCAATAAAAAGGGTTGCTAGCTTTGAGAACTTTTTTTTTTTTGGTCTGTTCAAATGCTATCACTGAGATGAAACTCTTATTAGTGTCCTAGGATCTTAGTCTCTCCACCTAGAACTCTGAGAGGAATGAAAGAGAATTAGCCCTGAGGAAGGTTGCTGTGTTTGAATGACCACATTTTTTTCCCAGCTTGGGTCACCCTAGGAAGAGGGTGGGGCTGAATTTGCCTGGGGAGATTCCACACTGGCCCTAGGGGATGAATGCTTGTAGCTCTATACCAAGCATAACCTGCAAACAGAAAGGGGAAGAGCTGTATATAAAAAAAAAAAAAAAAGTGAGATTCCTGTGGCAATGAAAATAGACTTTACATTTAAATATATATATATATGAAAGTTTATTTTTTTAATCCAGATTTTTAAAATTATTTACTAAATGCTTACTTAGACTAGCACATAACTCAAACCAATTTTCCTAAAACACAGTTACCCAATTCTCTGGGGAAAGTATGAGAGCATGATGTACAGCATCTCAGTGAAATGTAACTAGGTTGCATTGCAACATCACTGCATAACAAAATTATTGTTAAGAAATTCTACCTTGTTAAGCTCATACATTACAGTGCTCAAGGACCCAGGTTCAAGCCCTTGGGAAATGGGAAAAGCTTCTCAAGTAGTGAAGCAGGGCTGCAGTTGTCTCTCTGTCTCTTTCCCTTTCTACCCGCTCCCCTTTCAATTTCTCTGTCTCTATCCACTAATAAATAAATAAAAATACGTTTTAAAAATTTAAAAAGAGAAATTAGGGAGTTGGGCAGTAGTGGGTTAAGCGCACGTGGTGCAAAGTGTTAATCAGCATAAGGATCCCGGTTCAAGCTCCCGGCTTCCCACCTGCAGAGGAGTCACTTCACAGGCGGTGAAGCAGTTCTGCAGGTGTCTTTCTCTCCCCCTCTCTGTCTTCCCCTCCTCTCTCTATTTCTCTCTGTCCTATCCAGCAATGACAACATCAATAACAATAATACAACAATAAAACAACAAAAGCAACAAAAGGGAATAAATAAATTAAATAAATATTAAAAAAGAAAAGTTAAACAAAAAGAGAAATTATAGCTTACATCTTTAATTGTTAAGGAAAGAAATTTAGTTTGTATCTATTAGAGTTAACAAGAGGAAAAAAGATGATAAAGGTGAAATAATTTCAGAGGCATATAACCCCCACACACAACACCCCCCCATCCCCACAAGATTTCTGTTGTATGTGATACTTATTCTGGGGATATACTTTCTATGTTCTTTTTCAACCTTGTGACCATTAACCTGGATACATCTGGTGTTACATATACTAAGTCAATGACCCACTCAAAGTGATCCTATAGTTCCAGGTGTTCAGGCATCTCAATTTCTATAATAACAGAAGAAATACTTCATAGAGGAAATAGTGTAGATCATATGCCAAGACCTCAAAGCCAAGAAACATGCAGAGATGGAGTATCAGGCAATTATTTTATACTCCCTCATCATTTTTTCTTAATTGAGTTAATTAATCATGAATTCATCATGAGTTATCAGTGCTCCTGGTTTCTATATAAAGAATGAATCTGGCCATCTACTGTGTACCTTTGTATTTAGCCAAAGGAATTGAAAATTTATGTCCACACAGGAGTTTGCAACAGCTTTCTTTATAATCACCCAACCAGGCAGCAACCAAGATGCATGTTCTTCAGGTTGAATAAATATACTGTTGTCTATCCATTCATTGGAATCATATTCCAAAAAATAAACTAAGAAGCCATGAAAAGACATGAAGGAACCACAGTGCATGTGACTAAGTGATAGAAGCCAACTGGAAAATGCTGCAATATGTGATTCCCTCTCCAGGGCATCCTGAAAAAGGTGAAACGATACACAGAATAGATGATTAGTAACTTATCTGGCGTTTCAGGGAAAGGGAGGGATAAACAGATGAAGCAAAGGTGTTTTTTTTTTTTTGTCTCCAATGTTATCACAGTGGCTCAATGCCTGTACTACAAATCCACTGCTCCTAGCAGCCATCTTATTTTATTTTATTATTAGATAGCGGCAGAGATAAATTGAGAGGGGAAGGGGAGATAGAAACGCAGAGAGACAAAGAGGCACCTGCAGTCCTGCTTCACCACTGGTGAAGCTTCCCCCTGCTGGTGGGGACTAGGGGCTTTAACCTGGGTCCTTGCACACTATGACATATGCACTCCACCAGATGCGCCACCACCTGGCCTTTTTTTTTTTTTCTTCAGTGTTGTTATTGCTGGTGCTATTGTTGGATAGGACTGAGAGAAATTGAGAGAGGAGGGAAAGTCAGAGAGGGAGAGAAAGATACCTGCAGACCTGCTTCAGTAAGTAAAACTATTGCTGGTGGGAAGCCAGGGGTTCAAACCAGGAACTTGGTGCTGATCCTTGTGCTTTGTACTATGTGCTCTTAACCCGGTGGGCTACCATACAGATTATTATTTTTTCTTTTAGGGAAGTGAAACTATCTGTATGATATTAAAGAGATGGCTAAAGGTCATTATACATTTATACAACCCCAGAGTGGCCCTAAAGTCAACTGTGGACTTTGGGAGATAACCTGTCAGTGGAAATTCATCCATTGTTAACACGTTTCCTCTGGTGGTGGGTGTTGACAGTCTGGGAAGCTATGCACTGTTTATTTTCCCCTAAATTTTTGTTATGAGCCTAAAACTGATATAAGCATTAAAATTAGTTGATTTATTTTTAAAGAGGTGAGACTATTCCCCTCACTAAGGCCTACACCATGAATCTGCTTATGCAGTTCTTTTCATTGCCTTCACCACTTAACCTCAGCACATATTGGAGTTTCAAGGTACACAGTCAAGACTGACATTGAACACGCTATCGTGGAAACAGTGAGCACATTCTACTTCCTGTTTCCCTTTCTTAGTGAGCAGAACTTGGTGTCAAAGGGTGAGATTGCAGTTTCTGCTCTCTTTTTAAAACCTGGTGACACAGAAGCACTTATTTCTATTTGCCTCTGCTGACTCATTTATACAACAAGACAAGGAATAATGCTTGCTTCAGTGTCACCAAAACAACTGAACTAAGCACATGAGAAAAGATGTATGAATGCCTGCTAGAAACAGTAGTTCTTGTAAGAAGTCATTGTAATGTTTCATACTGATGAAGATTTAGATTCTGTTTATAATCACTATTGTTCCTGGTGGAGTCAAACTTAAACCTGAGTAAAGCAGACAGATATTCAGTGTAATATGATCCTAGGAACACCCATATGTATTGTTTTTAGAAGGGGTGTTGTGATAAAAGCATTGTCTCAACTACCATAAAATGTAGAAAAATGATCTCTGTGTTTACATAAAAAAAAAAGGACCTTGAAAGGTAGCAAGCACATTCAGCAACTGGCTAAAATTTGATAAGAAAATAAGTAAAAAAAAAAAAAAAAAAAAAAGAGTCCATTTCTGCTGAAGTGCAGATATTGTTTTTTGGTGTGGCTAAGAATCTATATGTAGACAACACCAAACAAATATATCCTTATATAAGCAATGTGTTATTATACTGGTATGTGACTTTCTCTCTCTCTGCCAGAATTCATCAACTACAATTTAGAAAGAAGAGAGTACACAGTACTCTCTTAACATAGTTGCAGTTCAATCATAGGAAGTTCTTTTCTGAAAACATAGAAATCAACTAGAAGTGTTATTTACATTGCAATGAATCCTGTGGGGCCACAGAGATTTTTATCCAGGCTTAATTTGTTGTTAAATAAAAAAAAAATCCTCAACAACAAAGGCAGAATTAAGATTCTGCTATGAATCAATCAGATTTCAAGCCAAGTCTTTATCAATTAGCATGATGTGTTTTATAGCTTCAGAATGAAGCTGATTTTAACACAATTTCACACACATACTTTGAATAGAATCTAGTTCAATGAAAGCAAATACAATGTATTTCAAAGGCAATCTCATTTCAGAACAAAATGTAGCAAATTCTGTACTAACAAAGTACTTCGTGAATAATCACATCAATAAATCACAAATCTTGGGGCTAGATGGTGGCACATCAGGCAGAGCACACACATTACAGTGTGCAAAGATGAGGGTTCAAGCTTCTGGTTGCCACTTATAGCGAGGAAGCTTTATGAGTGGTCAAAGTGTTGATCTCTCTCTCTCTCTCTCTCTCTCTCCCCTCTTCCTTCCCCTCTCTCTCACTTTCTCTCTTCCTCTCTCTTTATATCTCTCTCTCTCCTTTATTCTCCTTCTCCTTTTTCTTTTTGCTTTCAGGGTTATCAATGGAACTCAGTGCCAACACTACAAACCCACAGCTCCCAGCAGCGGTCCCCTGCCCGTCTATTTTATTTGATAAGACAAAGAGAAATTGAGACAGGGGAATATAGAGATGGAGAGAGAAATATAGACACCTGCAAATCTGCCTCACCATTTGTGAAGTACCCCCCTTGCAGATGAGGAACAGGAGCCTGAACCCAGGTCCTTGCACATGTAAAGTGTATGCTTAACTAGGTGTACCACTACCCATCCTCTCCCCTCTGCCTTTTGATCTCCCCTTTCTCCTCAATTTCTCTGTCTCTATCCAAAATACATAAATAAAATATTTCTACAAAAAAAGAAACCACAGAGCTCTAATTATTTTTCATTGCTACCACTTTTTTCTACGAAATTTAATTTCTCATACAAGTTTATAATTTAAGCAGGGTCAGAGTCCATGAGACATGCAACACACCTCAAATGTTGCTGAGAAAGGTGGCCACTTTCGGTGCTTGATACCTATTTTAGGGTAACCCTCAGTTAGAAAGTAACCACCTGGGAGTCCAGCGGTAGTGTAGCAGGTTAAGCGCACATGGCATGAAGCACAAGGACCAGCATAAGAATCCCAGTTATATCCCCCAGCTCCCCACCTGAAGGGGAGTTGCTTCACAAGTAGTGAAGCAGGTCTGCAGATGTCTATCTTTCTCTCCCCCTCTCTGTCTTCCCTTCCTCTCTCCATTTCTCTCTGTGCTATCCAACAACAATGACATCAATAATAACTACAACAATAAAATATTGTGGGCAACAAAAGGAAATATAAATAAATATTAAAAAATAAGAAAGTGACCACCAAACCAAGAAGTAGACACAAGAATCAATTGACTTGGGTTTGAAAATTGAAAATCTAACATTCCCTAAAAGTAAGGTCCAAAAAGTAGAGGTAGCTGTAGACCCACTTTGTCTATTGGTGGTCCCTTCTGCACTCACTCTCTGAATTTTTGTCTATTTGATAGCACTCGTTCATCAGGATTTCCACTTTCCAAACAGATAGCAAATGTAGCCCAATAGAAAAAGAATACCATGGAAAATAGTCTCCCATCACTCTTAACATTATATTATCAAACTATTCACTTAAAAATTATTAGTGGTTTAATAGTGGTTTACAATATTGTGCCAATATATAGGGATAATTTCACACAGCACCCACCACCAAAAATTTAGCCACTGATTATTTCCACAGCTAAGCAATTGTAAGATAAACATGTGTTATGGACTGGTCCTTAATGGAAAAATAATAAAACTGCTTTACAGATTTCAAAGAGACAAAGTCACCAGTAACCTCTAGTTGACTCATGCAGTAGTTCCTAAGTCTATGATAGTTATCCAGAACTGAAAGAAAATGTAGGAATGAAAAAGGTAAAGTATATAGAGAGGTGTCAAAGAGCAGGGCATCTTGTATGAAGAGAAGTCTTTGAGATAACAATTACAACAATCTGTAAGTACAAAGATGGAAGTATATCTTAGGGACAGTATTTCTTAGTATTCTAAGTATTTCTTAGATTCAGGAGAATGGATGGCATCAATTTAGGAACCTATAGGTGGTCCTGTGCAAGTGATTCCAAACTTGTGTTAACATTTGGAATTAATGTACTAAACCCTTCTCTTAGGCAAGATAAATAGCACAAGGGCTATGCAAAGAGATTCTCAGTCCTAAAAGTCTCAGGTTCACATTATAAGCCAGAGATAACCAGTGTGCTCATTAAAACAAATGAAAAACATGCATTTTAAAAAATTTTTTAATATTTATTTTATTTATTTATTCCCTTTTGTTGCCCTTGTTTTATTGTTGTAGCTATTATTGTTGTTGTCGTTGTTGGATAGGACAGAGAGAAATGGAGAGAGGAGGGGAAGACAGAGAGGAGGAGAGAAAGATAGACACCTGCAGACTTGCTTCACCGCTTGTGAAGCGACTCCCCTGCAGGTGGGGAGCCGGGGTTCGAACCGGGATCCTTATGCCGGTCCTTGTGCTTTGCGCCACCTGCGCTTAACCCGCTGCGCTACAGCCCGACTCCCGAAAAACACGCATTTTTAAAATCTCTTTTCAGAACTCATTTTCTCCTTTCATTCTTTAGAAGTAGAAATTATCTGGAGTTATACCTTCAGCCTTTCCCCCTTATCATATCACTACTGTGAAGAGCTTTCAAAATATCCTTGCCCCACAATGTTCCCCCTCTATGATACCCTTCTTTCCCATCTGGTCAGCTTCTATGTGCTCTTGCAGAACCAACTGGGAAGAACCTATTCATGAAGACTTTTCTGACAAAAAAAAAAAAAAAAAAAAGCAGAAGGATAGTTCTCCATTTGAATAGAGGCATCCTGTGACTTTCATTTTTTGCTCTGTGAATTTACTAGATAGATTGCAGTGAGAACAGATAACAAATCTATCCAGTGGACAATCTTCAAGTGTTGATTGTAAGAATAATGTCCTATAATACCTCTCTGCAAAGGATTCATCTTGCTATATGAATTTACGCCCTGTGATTGGTAATTACCATTTTACCCCTTCATCAGCCCCAGCTAGCTTTTCTTCACTATGAGCCTATGAATCATGATTCTAGGTTCTGTATATAAGTGGAATCCTGCAGTATTTGTCTTCTGGTCACTAGTTTATTTCAATGAGCATGGTGTGTTGTAGCTTCACCTATTGATTTTTCTTTTCTGTGGATAGATCTTGTCATGAAGTATATTTACCACAATATAAGCTACCCCCCAAAAAAAATCACATAGATATTTGGTAAATTTAGTGTAACATACCCAGTTGATGATCAGAACTATTAATAAGGCTTATTATTTTTTTTTACTAAATATAAAGCAAAGATAGGATGTAATATAGAGTAAGCACACCATTTAAAATCAGAGAAAACTAGATGAATACAGACTTTTTACTGAATGACTTTCTGAGAATGGGAATATTTTATAGTTTTTCCAATACTGGGTTCTTATATGTATAAAAAGGCATATTATCATCTTATTCATATTTAGGATAAATTGAGAGAAGATAAGACTGGCATACTAACTGAGCTTTGTATACATGAATAACATTTCATTCCTATATCTTCTTATCTTCTTAGTGTCTCACATCATTTACTGTGGTTTACAAGATAACTCACCTGGGAGAGACTCTGCATTATAATATATAGGACCTGGGTTCAAGCTTGGCCCTGCACTGGGGGAAACATTGATACCACACACACACGCACATGCACACGCATATGCACACCCACACGCACACACGCACACCCACACACACGCAAACATTGTACTTCTCTGTCTGAGAAAAAAAAAATCAGCCCAAAGCATTAAACCCCCAGGGTCACAAAAGAGGGAGAGGGGAGGAGATGTTGTGGACTGGCAAAATAGTTCACTTGGACCCTGTGCTTGCTTTACCATTCTTGCCACCTACGTTCAAGCCTAACCCCCATTTCACTAGAGAAATCTTCAGTGTTGGGAGTCAAGTGGTAGCACAGCAGGTTAAGCGCAGGTGGCGCAAAGCACAAGGACCAGCACAACGATCCCGGTTCGAGCCCCTAGCTCCCCACCTGCAGGGGAGTTGCTTCACAGGCAGTGAAGCAGGTCTGCAGGTGTCATCTTTCTCTCCCTCTCTCTGTCTTTCCCTCCTCTACGTTTCTCTCTGTCTTATCCAACAATGATAATAATAATAACTACAACAAGGGCAACAAAAAGGGAATAAATATTTTTTTAAAGAAATTTTCAGTGCTGTGGTGTCTGCTTGCCTCAAACCACCATCTATAAACAATGAAGCTAGAGTGGTAAAAACCCCTTTGTAGACAAAAATAAACAAACAAACAAAAAAACCTTTACTAAGGAAAAGCAGCACATTCACTGTAACTATTAGACCTTGTTCATCAGAGCATTATTTGGCCTTGCTAAGTCTTGGTCACATGGATATAAAATATATTAAAGTTACTGATCTCATAGAACTGTGGAGGAGTAATGAGAGAATACATAAAGAGATCTGCCTAGGTTGGCAGAGAGTAAGAATCTCAAAACATAGTTTCAATGGTGATAAAGAAGATGATAATTTTGATGATGGAAAAACACTATTTGGAATCATCAGTAAAGCCAGAAAGATATTTTTATATTAATAAACTACATTTCTGTCCAGGATGGGTGGGGTGTAGGATATGGTATCTTACTTTTAGCTCATGGTTCTCCAAGAAGTAAAACCAAAGTAAATTATAGAAGTGAGAATGCTTTGATATTTAAAAAGAACTTAGAGAAGGACAATTATGAGATGATTTCAGTTGTATATGGGTCATATGGGAACAAAGCAAGGGAACAGACTGAAAAGAAACTTTTTTTTATTGTTGTAGTTATTGTCATCATTGTTGGATATAACAGAGGGAAATGGAAAGAGGAGGGGAGGATAAAGAGGGATAGAGAAAGACAGACACCAGCAGACCTGCTTCACTGCCTGTGAGGCAACTCCCCTGCAGATGGAGAGCCAGGGGCTCGAACTAGGATCCTTACGCCAAACCTTGCGCTTTGCACCACGTGTGCTTCACCCGCTGTGCTACTGCCTGACTCCCAAAAAGAAACTCTTAAGACTGACTTTGGAACTGAGGTCACCAAGTGGAGAGAGGGAAGAAGGATAGAAGAGGATTAATAGACTTTGCTGGACAGTTATGGTATTTGGGTAGTGAGTGTGGTATAGAAACACATCAAGAAGAGGTATGAAGTAAACCAATACAGTCCTGTAAATCAACCTCAGTAAAAAAAAATAGAAGTTGGAATAAGCAGACAGAATTTAGAAAGATGTTTTTTAATTTTATCTTTCTGTCTGCATGTCTGCTTTTTTTTTCTCTCTCTCTCTTATTATTGGATAGGACACAGAGAAATTGAGTGAGGAGGGCAAGGTAGAGAAGGGGAGAGAAAGACACCTGCAGACCTGCTTCATCTCTTGTGAAGCGACTCCCCTGGCAGGTGGGGAGCTGGGGGTTCAAAATGGGATCCTTGAGCGGGTCCTTGCACTTTGCACTATGTGTGCTTAATCGGGTGCCACCACCAGACCCCAGAAAGCTACTTTTTTTTTAATTTTATAAATTTTAAAATTTTTTAAATTATCTTTATTTATTGGATAGAAACAGCTAGAAATTGGGAGGGAAGGGGGGATAGAAATGAAGAGAGGCAGAGAGACACCTGCAACACTGCTTCACCACTCATGAAGTTTTCCTCAGTAGGTGGGGACTGGGGACTCAAACCTGGGTCCTTGTGCATTGTAACATGTGCACTCAACCAGGTGTGCCACCATCTGACCCCCAGAAAGCTACTTTTTATACTAAAAAGTCTAAACATTCAGAATAAAAATAAAAGTCTGAAGAGTTGATAGCATCCACTACAACTTCCTTCACAGCACAACACTGATATCTAAACAGCTCAAAGCCCTAGGAAGTTATTATATGCCTGTAATTACAGAGTGACGCAGAAAGAGGCTCAGGTTTGGGTTGAAACAAGGTCAAACACAGCCATCTGGATCTTTCTGACTTATTTACTTACCAACAAATACTTTATCTCTAAGGGCCTTATAATTCAAATGCAGATTGCTCCGTACTCTTTCCATAAATCACTTTATGTATCTTTATGAACGTGGGAGCATTTGTATTTGTTTCAATTATTTTTATTTTACCCAACTCATTTCTTGAAGTTTCTCCAATGTTTTATGTTCAATGGATTTTCTTACTTTGGGGTAGAAGCACAAACAATTTGAACCCACAATAAAGGGGGCAAGAACATGGGTCAGGTGGTGACACACCTGGTTGAGTGCACACATTACAGTGAGCATGGATCTGGGTTTGAGCCCCTGGTCCCCACCTGTAGGAGTAAAGCTTTACGAGTGGTGAAGCAGGGCTTCAGGTGTCTCTCTGTCTCTATCCCTCTCTATTACTCACCCCGTTCCCTCTAGATTTCTGGCTATCTCTATCCAATAAATAAAGGTAATAAAAAGAAAGAAAGAAAGAAAGAAAGAAAGAAAGAAAGAAAGAAAGAAAGAAAGAAAGAAAGAAAGAAAGAAAAGTAAAAAAAAAAAAAGGGGGGGGGGAGGCAGGGACCTATCACCTTATCCTGCTGTGATCTCTTAGGTGGGTGCACACTTCCGCCCTTTACAGGGATCTCTGCTTGGATACTGTGGAGGCAGGTCCCAAACTGACTTCTAGCCCTGCAGCAGGAGATACATAGAGTTGAGACTGGAAATATAAATACATTAATTAGTGGAGAGTTGACTGAATCATAAGGATATACACTGAAAAAACACCCTAACTCAGTAACTAGGAAAACTTAAAATAATAATGATAATAAAGCATCAGATTACTTACAGAAGGGTTTGAATGTAAGAAAAAAAATGAGACCATCAACAGATCTTTTCAGAAGAGAAAAGTGAGCTGATAAAGGGCAGATGGAACCTGGGATTAAGACAAAGTCTTCACAATGTAGATGAAAAATGACTCATCCTGGACATATTTTCAATTGAATCAGAACAACCCAGGTGCTATTCTTCATCACCATGTCCACATCTACTTTCTATTGTCATTTTAGGAACTGCTAGCAGCACACTTAATATTATTTGGGGACTCGTGAATGCCATCATTTGGAGGAGATCAACCTTTGCTTATAAATCTCCCCCACAGTGGCTGGTGAGGGCTATTTTCAGCTGAGTAGAAGCCCTAAGTTGGCCTGAGCTGAGGAAGTTTCACTTAAGTTGTGATTTTTCCCAAAACTAGTGCTTTGAAAACAACCCATGTAAGTGGCTTCTTGATTTTCTTTTTCTGCACTGAATGACTTCTTTCATTTTAAATTTAGGATGAGTGCTTCTTGCTCTTTTGCAAATCAGCAGAATTGTAGCCTTAGCCTTTTAGTGTGTGTATGTGTATTTTTTTCCTACAGAAAAATCTTGACATTGGTAATTTTGTGAGGTTAACCCCTTGGAGGATGTCCTCCCTGATTCTGTCATCATACATTTAAGAAAGTGCTCGGTGAATTCCAGGCAGATATCAAATCTGCCAGCTGAAGAGCAGAATTCTTTGAAAATTCAGTGACAGCAGGGAGGCTCATGACCACTGAAATGTCAGCTTATCATGAGAGGATGACTCCCAGGCTTGAAATAATTCAATCCATCTTAACTCAATTGCACTCAAATGCCTCCCGTCCTTTGTCCTCCCTCCCTGTTTAAATTACCCAGTATTTAGGACATTAAGTAGTCATGCTCTTCTAGTCTAAAACAGTTCTAAAATGTCTTGGGCCTGGTATTGTGAAATAGATCTTTTACATTCTAATTTGTCTACAACAACAGTGGGTAGATTTTCATTCTAGTATCCATATACTTTGTCCCTTGATATCTCTCTTGGAATCTAAGTCAGTGTCCTTAAGTCTGTATTTTAAAGGTTACAGCAATGTGCTGACTTCCAGACTTGACAGCTAACTTTAAAAATAAATGACACACACCCTGACAATTTTAACAGGTGTACAGTCAGCAATATTTGTATTATGAATCTTTTACTTTAGGACATTGTCAGTTAACTGGCTGGTCTTCTTAGAAAGTTATGCCAGAGGTCATGCCCAGTGTTCCATGCACACTTAGAAGGTGGGTTCCATCTCCAGACACCAGATAATGTGGTCTGGTGGAGTGGACAAAACTGCATACATACATATATGTATATATTCTATATATTTTAAGTAGACATTACTGAATTTAAATTGCTTCTATATAAAGTATCTATCTTTTCTGTACAGTGCAGATTTGGTTTTAAACTCTGCCCCCTTCAAATAGTCTAGGAAACCATTAGCCACATTGTATAATTCTAAAGTACATCAGCTTTCTCCATAAAAAAATACGATTGTAATTCATTTTGCATAAGTATTAAAATAATTAAAGTATGAGAATGAGACTTTTGGAGGTAGTGAGTGTGTTATAACTTGGTGTTGATGTTTTTGTGACTGTTTAATTATTCCAAAACCCAACCACTTGATTTATAAAGTATTATAGATATTTACATATCAATCATAGCTGATAAGTAAGTTAAAACATTTTGAAGGGGAGTGGGGCTGTAGCGCAGCGGGTTAAGCGCAGGTGGCGCAAAGCACAAGGACTGGCATAAGGATCCCGGTTCGAACCCCGGCTCCCCGCCTGCAGGGGAGTCGCTTCACAGGTGGTGAAGCAGGTCTACAGGTGTCTGTCTTTCTCTCCTCCTCTCTGTCTTTCCCTCCTCTCTCCATTTCTCTCTGTCCTATCCAACCACGACAACAACAATAATAACTACAACAATAAAACAACAAGGGCAACAAAAGGGAATGAATAAATAAATAAAATAAATTTAAAAAAGAAAGAAATAAATAAAAAAACATTTTGAAGGTTAAATATATACTTACATCTTATATAATTAATGCTACACATCACTAACCATATAAATAACAATTTAACTTATATAAATATATTGATGTTTGTTTATTTTTATTGGTTAGAGTCAGAGAGAAATTGAGAAATGAGGGGGAGATAGAAAGAAGGAAAGAGAAAGAAAGACACCAGTAGCACAGTTTCACCACTTGTGAAGCTTTCCCCCTGCAGGTGGGGACCAAGGCCTTGAACCTAAGTCCTTGTGGACTGTAATGTAACCCAGGAGCACCACCACTTGCCCCCCACTGATATGATTATTAATATATATATATACATCTATCTAATTTTACCAGCAACAGCTGGAGTTATTAGATGAATACATTTACACTTACACTTTATTAGATAAACTAGATATTTTAAGTTAAACATTCATATAATCTTTGAAAAATATCTGATCTTCTTATTTTACTGAGGGAGCTATAGGTGAAAGATACAGAAAGAGACCAGGGCACTGCATATCCTCTATGATGGTATTGGGATCTCAGAGTCTCAGGCATGAAAGTCTTTTGCAGAGCCATTATGTTATCTCCCCAGCCCTATTCCTTGGATAAGTTTTTTTCAAACTACTCTCTTCAAAAACTTGAATTAAGTGAATAGTCAATCATTTCCTTCTTATGTGGTATCAACTAGATTATTAGCATAGGTCCTGCTATATCTATTTAACATACCTGTGTGGTACATACATATGCACACAGGTATACACATACACAGACATACATTTGTTGACTATTTATGGTAAGTTTATAGATACTACTCAGTCATACTTTGTTTTCACAGGCAAAGTCCTCTACATCCCATTCCAAAAATTTACAGGCCTTTCTAAGAAGGAACTTTTCTCATAATAAATATTTGAATTAGTCATAGTATCACATAATACATATTCAATCAGAATGCAGGAAATTAGATGGCATAGCAGATAGAACATGAGTTGAGCAAAAAGAACAGTAAGGAAGCAACCTATCAGTTTCACACCATGACCAAGAACAGCCCAGTATCAGCTGGGACAAACTCAGAAGAGAAGCACAGCCCAGCTACCCTGCAGGTTATACAGCTATAGTGTGCTGGGCTTGCATGCATGAAGTCCTGAGCCTGATCCCAGGTAACACAAATACAAGAGTAGTGCTCTTGCCTCTCTACCCCTTTGTAGCTTCTTAAAACTAATGAATCATAGCTTAACATTATTAAAAAAAAAAAAAAAAGAAAGAAAAAAAAACACAACCCAGTTCCAGTTTCCTGGGAAGTGTTGGCTATTTGATGACCTCTACAAGGAATGTTTTTAAGTACTTCTTTAGATCAAAGCTTCTGAGTCTTAGCCTCACATTTCAGTTGTCTTTTCTCTTGAATCTCTTGAGATCCATCCCACAGTGAGTGGGAACTGTAGAACAGTTATTTAAACATGTTTGCTCATAGCTGCTGCAATCCTGCCAATTCCATCATAACAGAACATTTTAACACAGGAAAAACTGAAGCAATTCAATTAAAAACTACATTATAGAAATGCTAAGTGTCTAATTTCAGCTCAGGATGGCAATAAGATTTAAAGTAAAGACAGCTAGTGTGTCTTTTAGTGGGCTGTTCGCTTTCTAGATGTAATACACAATCACTAAGAATTGAGTCTGTAAGTCAGATGTCCATCATGGTGGTGAAGATGCCAAGAAAGCTCCTATTATGTATGTGATGAGGAACCCACTCTATCTTAGAACCACATCCAATTACGAGGGATTTTCATGTTCATTTCATGCCATGTTATGTCATAACTTTAAATTAGTTCTGTAATATTTTGGAAGTACTATTCTAAGTGAGTTCCTATATAATAGTTTAAGAGCAAAAGTGTGGTGACTAGGGAGGTGGTTTAGCAGGTAGATCACAGGACTTGGCATGTGTGCTTATCTCAATACCAGGCTCATTACAACAATGCACTGGTTCTTTTTAGTAAAAAAATAAACAATTAAATAAATTAATTAATTAATAGAAAAAGCATGTTTGAAAACATGTCCCATGTTCTGCACATTCAGTGGGCATTTCCCAAGCTTTACTGTGTAACAAGAAGAAGCTGGAGGAAGCTTATTAGCCAGATGGAGTAGGATGAACATGAAAGACAAAATGATAATTAGATATATTCACAGGTTATGAGTATCCCTTGAGTGGGGTGCAGGGGCTGGGACCCAGCGGGATGTGGAGTCCCATCAAAAGGGCAGGTCACCTGCCTGGCTGGCCCAGGTTATACCAGCCTTGAGCAAATCAACCAGAGCTTTCTGTGTCTTGTACATGTACAAGAAATTTAAAACCCAAACAAAGACTTCTTACTCAAGCTATTATCTCTAAAACCTGAAGGATTGTTTCTGCCTAGAGTTATAATCAGAACCTAAACTGCTGAGACCATAAGTCTGGTGACCAAACCCTCCCTATGACTTTATGGCCAAAACTGTAGGACAAAGGCTAGAGCTGAGGTGGCCCTCCACAATCCATCCTTGAGTTGACATTGCCCTGAATCTAAACTTTGATCTGAGCTCCTCACACACCCACATGTGTCTGTGAGGACATGTCAGGGAGCAGATGGCAATTTGGGGTGCACCATCCTCTCTCTTGCCTCAGACCAGATATCAAGGGGCATCCAATAAAGGAGAGCATTCATTTCTGTGTGGGAGGAGAGTTAATATGAGTTTACTTCATACACAGCTGGGAGAGTAGACCTTTTATCATTATCTTTTTACAAATACATTGCCATGCACTTGACCTAGGTAGAGCCCTGGCATTACATAGGAGTGCCACAGCAATGAGGGAAGCTCTCCCTCTCAAATAAGCAGATTAACCAGAACCAACCTCTAAAAGTTGCTGCCTAATTTATCTGGTAAACACAATACAGAACATGTCAATAGTGTCTTAAATTTTATACAATTTGACAAGCAAACAAATATGTTTTCTGCTACATATTTGACTCCTCCTGTGTAGGAGAAGTTTTTCTCTGTTATGCTGCCACTGGAAATTCACTGCTCCAAGTCAGTTTTTCAGGTAGAAAAAAAGATAAAGGGGGTGGGGCTGAGGAAGGAGACATCACAGCACTGGTCTTTACTCCAATGTGGTCAGGGCCAAGCTCAAACCTGGGTCTTACACATGGTAAAATAGGGATACTACAGAGGAGAGAGTTAGTTATCCTAAATGACTTAAAAGCCACATTGAACAGATGAAAAGAAATGGGTGGAAAGAATTTTAATAGTATATTTAACTTATTGAAATATATCTGAGGTATGATTTTAGATGGATTTTCAATGGAAAAAAAAAGTGTGATATTATTTTTTGCTAAACCAAACAGTTGGGAAAAGGGCTTTGTTAGCCAAATCAAAGAGCACATTCCAGAAAGGCACATGCCACCCAGAATCAGAGGTGTCTTTATAATTTCAGTTCAAACAAACACAAATGATTTAAAATAATTATTAGGATAAAAAATACTTGCACTACCACTGGTCGATTCCATAAGGAATAGCATCTTGTGGGCCCTCTCAGGAGGTTGGCTCTACCATAAAGCAATGACGGTAGGGATAGCCCCAGTTTCTAAAGGGAAGCTGGGGATATCCTGCCCTGCCACTTGAAAAAGACTGTTCCTGAAATGAGTGCAGCCTGCAGTGTTCCTCAGATGTGACCATGATCCATAAGCTCAGATCAATAGGGACTTAGATGTTACACAGGCTCTGGTGTTAAATATAAATATGCATTTACATATGGGCCCTGGAGCAGGTGGATGGAGATAAATAATTAATTTTAGCCACATGTTTTTTTAAAGAATGGGAGCTACTCCCTTCCCTAATCCAACTTTCTAGCCCTTTTCTCCACTCTGACACCATTCTCTCGGACAATATTCTCATCCAACCTCAGGCTAGCTACCAGACTCAAGCAAAACTACTATAGTTGTATGTCCCCAGGAACATGCCTAAAAATGGTTTCCCTAGTTTTCTTCTACCCTAAAATCCCTAATCTCATCTGCTCTGATCCTACTTTCTGGCTCCTATTCATTAACCATCTTGTCTCATGACCTTTACTTAGGTCATGCCACCTTCCAGACACCAGGCTGCAGATGTTACCATGACCCCACCCCGACTTTTCTGGGTAGATGAACTCACCAATGTGTTCTGGACCCTTGCATCTCCACTGCTCTGGTCCACTAGGGAAAGACAGAAACAGGTTGGAGGTATGGATCGACCTGTCAGCGCCCAAGCTCAGTGGAGAAGCAGCTACAGAAGCCAGAACTCCTACCATCTGCTCCCCATGAACAACCTTGATCCATATTCCCAGTGGGGGAGAAGTGATAGGATGAAGATAAGAGGACTCTGCACTCCAGCTCCATCAGCACCCAGAGAGAGAGAAGGAAAAGGAGAGGGACATATAGAGGTAGTTATGATGTCATGAGTCGTTTATAGGGAAAGAGAGTATTGAATTAGGAAAAGAAGGGTCAACTTTGTATAAATGTGGACAGATAGTTGTAGAGAATATGGTTGGCCCATGTCTAAATCTTTAGGGGAACTGTGGTGGATTGCAGTGGGGAGAGTGAAGATTCAGAACTCTGGTGGTGGGAATGGTGTGGATTCAAACCCCTGTCAACATGTAATTCTGTAATATAAAAAAGAAAAAGAAAGAAAAGGGAAAAAAGAAAGAAAGAAACAGGAGGTTGGTGTCAGTTTAAGCAGAATGGGATTACTTAGTCCCTGGATAATGGTGTGTTTTCTGTACATTTCTTTCTTAAAGAGTCCTGCTATTTCTCCTGAAGGCAAAAGGCAAGGATGAATAAGGGGTGGAAGACATGTGAATTTCTGATGCTTTGTGTTTCTCTTGGGACATTGGTTGTGAGACCACTGATTTGCAAAAACCAAACAAAATGTGACATGTTTTTTTACTCATCCAATAAAGAAAAACTTTGTTTTCTTGATGAAATAATAAAAAAAAAGAATACCTATGCTTTTCTGTTCATAAAGAAAGATCAGGTTCAGATATCATACAGGAAGACTAAGACAAAAATCACAATGGTATTGGGTTTTTTTTTCATCAGCTTGAACATCTGGCTGTGCCTTAAATGATTATAATATAAGCACAGCCTTAGGGCAATAACACTAATGAATGATCACCATGCCTAGCACTAGAGGTTTCACAGTCCTCACAATAGCCCTACTATTATCTGGATGTTACAGAAAAGAAACATGATAGTCACCTATACTCTGTTACATGACCTCCCCCAGTGATAGGACATGAACCCCATTCTATTCAACTTAAAAGTATATTTTTTCCAACATGGTACTTTTCTTTACTGGAAATGTCCTGTAAGTAGAGGATTTTCACTTGGGAGTTAAACACCTTACTGAAACGACTGGCAGCAGATGAAGTAAGTGAAAACCACTCCCAAAACAGTAGAATAGGCTTTGATGCACTTAGTCAAGATTCTGTTGAAAGGGGGCTAGGCACTCAGTTGAGTACACACAGTATCATGCACAAGGACCTAGGTTCAAGGCCCCAGACTCCACCTACAAGAGGAAAATTTAATTTCATGAATGGTGAAGCAGTGCTGCAGGTGTCTCTTTCTCATTCCCTCTACCTTCTTCATCCCTCTCAATTTCTATCTCTACAAAAGCATAAAATAAAACAAATTTATTTTTAAAAGATTCTGTTGACATTTCTCAGTTTTCCACATTTCCATTCAACATATATAAACTAGTGTATTTTACTGTTGACTGTAACCCATTAATCCCCCAATAAAGAAATTTAAAAAGAAATTCTGTTGAAAGCAGTGGATAACAATGATTTGTACAGTGGGTATTTCAAACGCCTCAAAATTCCCCATGTGTACAGAACGGATCATATCTCAGCTCATTTTTTCAACTACAGCTGACTTCTAATTAGAAACAGCTATGTTATGAAGCACTGAGACTATCTGAGACAAACTGCATGCACTGCCAGCACCCACAAAAACTCATTTCAAGTAGTCATTCATCACCTGTGTCTGAAATGACAGGGAAAACACAAACACACTCGAATCAGACACTAAGATGGAGGAGATAGTACTCTTCTGCCTGGGCATGTGACCTCCCAAAACTTTCTGTCACCTGCAGTTTATGGTGACACACAATCTGATAGTGGTTTATAGCTGTAAGAAAACTTGGTGCTCATGTCCTTAAATAGAAATTGAAGAGTCCTTTGTCTTCCTTAATCTAGACTTAAAAAAGTATTTTCATCAAATGTTTGGGTCCTAAGGATAGAAAATGGCTACACAAGTCAACACTAACCAGCTATATTAGTAGCAAAAAAAGGAAAAGGAGAAAAGGGAAAACATAAGGAAAGAGCAGGAAGACATCCAGAAGTTTTCCCATTAAGTTAGACTAAAGGAAAAGTGTCAAATTCATATTAAAGTCCTTATATAGATTATATAGATTAAAGACTAATTGGCTACTGCCTGGCTAGCTTCACAGGCAGAGACAGATGACCAGGGACTCATGGCTGAGCTGTAGGCAGTATCTCTTTATTCATGCAAAAAAAGAGATTGGTGAAAAATTAGGGTGTGACAAGGAGAGGGGGCGGAGCAGGCAAGAATTCTACCACTGAACCACCAATGCCCCGGAGGGAGGGTGGTGCTTAGTTAACAGTGGTTTATGTAAATAGACCTCAGCTTTGAATGAGATCAAACCAATGCCATGCAGGCATGCTGGTGCTTAGTTAACAGTGGTTATGTAAATAGAATACGGTGTTAAGCAGGCGGGGTTAAACCAAATGAAACAGAAGGGGTTTTTTGAAGCAGAATTAGAAGCATACCAACAGGCTACATACTCAGATTCTCTTATCACTATTGAATTATTTTGGGAATATTTGTGAACTCAGATTTGTGAAAGCTGAGTGCTGGTTGATGTTTCTACTCTTCCATAAGATTTCTTCGGGATATTTTTCTTTTTTCTAGAATTGACTACTGACCACTTCAGAGTGTATATTAGAGTGACTACTGTGGTTTTCATCATTTAAGAATTAAGGGTTCCTGTGGAAAAGCATTTCAATTAGTAGCAAGTATTAGCTTTCATGAATGCACATCCAGTTAGATAACCCATTTAGAACCCTGAATGTTTTTCCCACAGCTCCTCATCAGCATTGGAGTCTCTAAAGAGTTAGAATTCTACAAGGTGACAGCTCAGGAATCTGTGCTGGGGCTCTCCTAGTGTGTTGGTATGCTTCTAAGACCCCTTCTGTTTCATTGGTTTGGTCCCTTCTGCTTGGCACTGTGTTCTATTCACATAACCACTGCTAACTAAGCACCCCCCTGCCTCCGGGACATTGATTTAATCCTCACTGGTTCACACTTTTCCCTTCTTCCCACCTCCTATCCTACGTACTTCCTTTTTCCTGACTCTTCCACCTCAGGAGAGATGCAGGACAGAATTGTGTTGTGATTAGAAGAGATTAGATTGTTGAACCGAATCTTTGCTTGTCAATAAAGAGATACTGCTTCCCAGCTCAGCCATGAGTCCCTGGTCGTCTCTCTCCTGTGCCTGTGAGGCTAACATGACAAAACGGTGCCTGAACAGGGACATGAATCTTGGCTCCACACACATGCAGCAGACCAAAGGAGACCAGATAAGTAAAGCCGCCATGGCCTGCCTTTCTACTTATGAAGAGGTTTCCAAAAGCCTCTACCCTTTCTTCATGAGACAGTTTCTCTGTCTCTGGAACATTTTGCTCTGGACCATAGTTTGGTTTCCGCCCGCTGCCCACACACTGGAGCCTGCTCGCTGCCGCGGGACTAAGGGCACTGGGCGTAGACTCCCTCCGTGCTGCTCATCCACCAGGAGCAGGGCGGCAGGCATGGTGGGCAGGGCTGTGGCCCATCACGGCAACCGCCCAGGGGCGCCTTGGCCCATGCCTTCTACACAGCTGGCCCACACACCCTCCTGCTATGATGCCTGGGCAGATCTCAGACCGCTCGGTGACTGTGGGATCCCTGCCAGGACTGGGCCCCCTGGCCGGGATCTCCAGCTCGGCTCTGAAGGCAGAGGAGCTGAAATACGCACACATCTGTGTAGTGATCGCACCCCTGCACTTCCTGGAGGTGAAGCTGGACAAGAGACCACCACTGGACAATGCACCCCCCAAAACCAATGATGTGACCTGGCACAACCTAAAGAAACAGATCCACAGACTCCAAAGCTCACTCTCTACAGAAAAGTGGAATTCCGTTGGCTGACCTTCCCCATCGAAACAGACATGCAGGATTTCATCCCCCGCTATTTCTCCCCCTAGTCACCTACTTTGGACTGACACTTCTATTGGACTTGCTGGTTTACCCTTTGGACACTTCACACAATTATACAGCAGCTTCCTTCCATTCACACTGCTGGTTTCTCAAAGACTGACCACAGCAGTCCATGGACTCTGTAGCCAGCAGCCTTGGGGACTCTATAGGCCACACCCCTCCCTCCTTGCTAGGTCCTGCCCACATATTCAGGAAACGCCCTTTGAGGCATGAAGCACCCCCAGAGGCAAGAGATGCCCATAGAGGCAGGAAACATCCTTTAGCCTTGACAGGCCTTGCCCTTTGAGGCAAGAAACGCCCCCCTCAGGCCTCCCCTTGGCATCACACTGGTTCTTGCTGCTCTCTTACTTGTTCCTCCATGTCTTGTGCCAGTCCATTTAAAAATGCCTGTATGATATAGGTTTCTGTTCACCCCACACTCCGATGCTATGGCCATTAGTTAAAAAGAAAGGGGGAATTGTTGGTATGCTTCTAAGACCCCTTCTATTTCATTGGTTTGGTCCCCCCTGCTTGGCACTGTGCTCTATTTACATAACCACTGTTAAATAAGCACCCCCCCTGCCTCTGGGACATTGGTTTAATCCTCCCTGGTTCCCGATTTTCCCTTCTCCCCGCCCCCCTATCCTATGTACTTCTTTGTTCTTGACTCTTCCGCCTCAGGAGAGATGCAGGACAAAATTATGTTGTGATTAGAAGAGATTAGATTGTTGAACCGCATCTCCACTCACCAATAAAGAGATAACTGCTTCCCAGCTCAGCCATGAGTCCCTGGTCATCTCTCTCTCCTGCCCGCGAGGCTAACATGACACTAATGGCTCTTTGAAATGGAGTATGACATGATTTTGCCAAATTTTGTGTACCCCCCAGAGAGTAGCCAAGAACAGAAAATATAAAAGCAAGGCAATCTATGTACAAGTGGCTTCTGCTACTCAGTGTCTAGGCAGCTAATTAAAGATTGGGATGTGTGGGTTCTAAAGGATAAAGCCCTCAACTTGCATGGAAAATATTAGAAGAACTCTGGCATATTTGTAAAGATCTGTCATTTGACTGGAAGTAACCTGAAATCATAAGAAATTGTGCCTGAAAAAATTCTAATCTAACTAGAAATTGCCCATTCATATGTAATTCAGAAACAATTTTACATAAATTCCACAGACTATCATTTTCATGAATGAAATGTTGTTTTGTACTTTTGCTCGACACATAGAATGTCTCATCAGAATGAAAATTCCACATAGGATCAAAGTTTTAGCTACTCTGGAATTCAGTATCAGTCAATATATGTCTACTTTCTTTTTTTTTTAAATATTTATTTTATTTTTATTTATTCCCTTTTGTTGCTCTCGTTGTTTTATTGTTGTAGTTATTGTTGTTGTTGTTGGATAGGACAGAGAGAAATGGAGAGAGGGAGGGGAAGACAGAGAGGAGGAGAGAAAGATAGACACCTGCAGACCTGCTTCACCGCCTGTGAAGTAACTCCCCTGCAGGTGGGGAGCCGGGGTTCAAACCTGGATCCTTATGCCGGTCCTTGTGCTTTGCGCCACCTGCACTTAGCCCGCTGCACTACAGCCCAACTCCCATATGTCTACTTTCTATCCCCATGGTTTGTAGCCATAACTAAGTGGGAGGCTGTCAGAACAATAATTCTATTTCATTGTTGGCACTTTTCATCCAAATTTCTCATGGTCTGTCCAGAAATATATTCCCTTTGAGGATGTTTAGATAAAAGTTCTAAACTAGACTACTGTCAAAATTACAAGTGTATCTTGTGCATTATCATTATCATCATCATCATGACATTTTTCAGATATTCCCAAGCACATAGTGATATGGAAGTCTCAAAGTTATTTTTAAAGTATCTTATACATAATAAAGATCAATTTATGTGTTTATGAACTTACAGACTAAACCAAATAGTTTATAATACCACTATTTCATTTTTCAAATCAAAAGTATAGCTAATGTATTATTCCCACAATATATAAGAAACATACTCAACTCAGTATAAAAAATCTTATTTTAAAAAAGTAATCAGCAAACCTATATAGACATTTTTTTTTCTAAAGAAGACATGCAGATAGCCAATAGGTGCATGAAGAGGTGTTTAATGTCATTAATCATGAGGGAAATGAAAATCAAAATGACAGTAATATAACTCCTTAGCCCGACGAGAATGGCTATCATCAAAAAAGCAAGAGACAAGTGTTAGTAAGGATGTGGAAAAGAGGGAATTCTCATGCACTATTGATGGAAATTTATGCTTCTTCTGTCACTACAGACACATTATGATGCTTCCTGAAACACTAAAAATAGAAATACCACAGAATACAGCAATTCTATTTCTGGCTTTTCATTCACTAAGTCAAGATGATATCTGTATCCCATATTCATTCCAGGACTAATTATAATAACCAGCCATGGAAACAACCTAAGTGCCCATCAGCAGACTGATGGATAAAAAAATGTAATGATTGATAGATGGATGGATAGATGGATAGATAGATATATTAGATGATATCTAGATAAATATATGGTTGAGTTAGATACATATTTTGAATTGTTGAAAAAGTCATGATGTGTTTTTGAAGACCATATTATGCCTTTTCTGACAATCCAATATATATATAACTTAGTCAGAAAAAAATAGAGGATATTTTTCCATGTGAAACATGGATTAATCTTGAGAGTACAATACTCAGTGAAGTAAGTCAGGGAAAAACAATCACACACTTCAAATACAGTGTGTTAATAAGTCTGGGAAAATGCAAAGAAAGTTATTCTACATTTTATCACAATAAAATCCCTTTTCAGTAAGTATGTCACCCAAAATTATCAGGACTCCAGAAAAATATACTAGAAGTACTGTACAGAAAAAGACAAAGATTTAAATGTAAATTAAATCTTTGTTAGTGAAATGATTAAGATGAAACCTATCAAAGCTCTCTTGAAATGTGAGGTTACCTAATGGTCAAGCAGAACAATTTCATTTCAGTAGACCATTGATGACTTGGAAATTATTTTAGAATAATGAGGCTTAAATATGCAAATGTACAGTTTCTTCAGTACTATTCAACTGAAGAATGGAATTCAGAATCCATAGAGGACAAAAATAATAAAAACCAGGAATAAGTCTAAAAACAGGCACTCACAAAAGAACAGGTTATTAAGCATTGTAATATTAAATATCAATCATTTCCCAAGCCTTTGTGAGTTTTGCATAATTTTAATTTCAACATACAGGAATTACTATTTTATTGTTATCTGTGGGGGCAAAAGGAAACTCATTTAGCCTGCAGTAAAGTGTCAGTAGTAAGGTGGATATCACATGCAGGCCTTTCTCACTCATACTTTTAATAAGTCTTAACTTTTCAAAAATCTGTCATTTCTTTACATATATTTTGTAATGTAATAGTTTTTATATATGTCTGTTTTTCTATTCAGGAACTGAAAATCACACAACTAGATTTGTAAAATCTCCCTGAAAAACATACATACATTTATACAAACATTTTGTAGAAGAGTTTTGGGAAATTGATTTTTTTTCTTCCTTATCCTAACCATAACAGGGTTCATGAATTGAGGGTTAGAAATTTTGATCTGGGGGCCTGGTGGTGGCGCACCTGGCTGAGTGCACATGTTACAATGTACAAGGATCCAGGTTTGAGCTCCAGGTTCCCACCCGCAGGGGGAAAGCTTTGAGAGCGGTGAAGCAGGGTGTCAGGTCTCTGTCTCTCTTCCTCTCTGTATCCCCTTCCATCTTGATTTCTGTCCCTATCCAATAAATAAATAAAGATTATTAAAAAATGTTTTTAAAAAATAAACTTTAATTTGTGAGACAATTGTAAGAAAAAGCCTTTTGTTTGCTGATGTTTGTTAATAGGTTAATTTTGCATTGTTAAAGATATCAGACATTTACTAGAGTGTGCTGATGTTCTTACTATGTTAAGTTATTGCAGTGAAATGTCATTGACGCACTTCTAAGAACTGTTCTTGAGAAATGAGTCATAGTGGTCTCTGGAGTTGCTGCAGGTGCATGAAGAATTGTTATGGTCCCAGGAACTTTGTGAAACATGGAATAAATTACTTTTTATCCAGTAGACCTCTCCCCACTCTGGAACAAACTGGTGGGCCTCTGACCCTGCCCCTGCCTTGTGTTATAACCAATGATTGGAACTGACAAAAATAGGATCTATCAAACATTAGTACAACCATTTTAGCCTCTTATTGTTTTGTACATGCTAATGATCCTAGACAGAAAGATTTTGTTTTTCTAATATACTGATTTTTTTTTAAAGAGAAGATTCTGGCAAGTGAAGAAAATAATTTAATCCTGGGAAAAAAGATAACTGTAGAACAGCGTATTGATGCTGCATACTTGAAAAAACAGTATTAGAAATAAAATGACAAGAGCTTGGTCTTTTATTATTATTTATAAAATTTTACTTCTATTTCTTCTTCTGCAAGTCTTTATTGGCTTACACCAAAATTTCTTTAAAAATCAATTTTTATTTTAGGGCTAGGGAGACAGCATAATGTTTATACAAAAGACTTTCATACATGAGGTTCTGAGGTCCCTGGTTCAATCTCCTGCACCACTATTAGCCAGAGCTGATCAATGCTTCTCTCTCTCTCTCTCCCTCTCTCTCTCTCTCCTTCTCTCCCTTTCTCATTAAAGTAGATAAATAGATGAATGGCTAGATAGATAGATACAAAATCTGTGTTGTTCCAAGTGAAAATTCATTTTTCAGTCTATAAGCTTGTTTTTAAGTAAAGAAAACAAGAACAATTGCATGACTCATAGGACCTGATGTACCTCAAAAATTCTTAAACCTCTATAGGCACACTTCTAGGCCCAAATTTATGAAAAAGACCAATAGGTGTCTCTCCTTGCCTCGTTTTTGCTGCTTTTACACATGTCAAAGTGACTGGAGACAATTCATTGCTGAAGAAAACAAATGAGTTCACCAGTTAAAAACTAAAATATAAAGAATTCTTTCCATCGCCACCACCCCCTCCCCCATCCCCGCTCTCTCTCCCCACACCTCAGATGACAACTGACAGTAAAGTTGCAGAAGACACATCTCCTGTATGAGCTTGCACTCTATTTGTCTTAACAACTCTGATTAGGAGACTCATCTTTCATTTTGTGAGGAGACATATGTTGGTCAGCAGGGAGGGCCCTAGTCAAAAGGAATTCTGCCTGAACCTCCAAATTCCAGATGTGACCAACTTCAAATAGAAGATATGGGCCTGATCTGCAGATTTAACTACTCACTTAAAATTACTAAACACTGCATCCTAAAATGCTCTAGATTGTGGGTCTAGGAGTCAGAACCAGATACAAAGCTTTATGTACTTTAATGGCTTACACAATATATATATATATTTGGTTTTGAGTGGATTTTACTACCAGGCAGATGAATTTATATTTTTTATTAAGTAGAGAAAATTAAACATAATAGTTTAATTAATTAATTAATTAACTAATTTTTACCAGAGCACTGTTCAGCTCTGGCTTATGGTGGTATGGGGGATGGAACCTGGGACTTTGGAGCCTCAGGCATGATAGTCTGTTTTGCACAACCATTATGCTATCTACCTGCCGGGATAGCCTGAGGGTACTTCTAGTGCTAGTGCTCTCTGGGTTGGAGAGAACTCAACTGGAGCCGATCTAGGCTGCTGAGTGGGAGAGGGATCAGGAACTCGTGCCGCACTAACTTTGCAGGAGATACACTCTGGAACTCTCGGAGCCGGAAAGCAATTTCCAAGTGTCTTTAATCAGAAGAGCAGCTGGTTTTATACTCTCCAAGTAGGGTGGAAACAGGATGTGATATAGAGAGGGTGGAGAGAAAAGTGACTGGTGAAAATCAGAGTGTGACAAGGAGAGGATCAGGGTGTGACAAGGAGAGGGGGTGGAGCAGGTGAGAATTCTACCACTAAACCACCAATGCCCTGGAGGGAGTGTGGTGCTTTATGTAAATGTAAAAGTGATTTATGTAAATAGACCAAAGCTTTGAATGGGATTAAATCTATCCCTATATAGGCATATGGTTAAGCAGAAGCCAGGGGGAGCTGGCATACTATCCAACATCTCCCCCTTTCTTTTTAACTATTTGCCATAGTATCAGGAGTGTGGGGCACTTTGTGATGCAGGGAGACTGATAAGAGGCACACCTTTTATAGACAGACAGACAGACCTGCAACACTGCTCCACTATTAAGGAATCCTGCCCATGCAGGTAGGGATTGAGAGCTTGAACCTGGGTCTCTGTGCATAATAATATATTTGCTCTTTTAGGTATGATACCTCCTAGCCCCTTAAATAAATCTCGCTTAAATATTCTATGAGAGAGAGAGAGAAGAGAAGAGAAGAGAAGAGAAGAGAAGAGAAGAGAAGAGAAGGGGAGGGGAGGGGAGGGCAGGGGAGGGGAGGAGAGGAGAGAAAAGACGAGAAAGAAAGAGAGAAGAGAAAAGAGAGAGGGGAGAGAGAGAGAGAGAGGGAAACATCTAGAAAGATTCACAAAAGCAATGGTTAAAAATGTTAACTTGGAGGAGAGAGAAACTGAGAAGTTTCAGGATAACAAGGTTTTGGTTGATTTGACATGTTGCTATGCTATTCCAAACTTCTATCATCATTTCACACACTCTACACTGGTCAACATTCTGTGCTATATTTGGTTCCAGTTCTCAGTAAAGAATAAGTAATTATAACCATGACAGATTTGTTAATAGAAAGGAAGCAATAACATAAAATGTAATCAATATTTACCCCCTTTAAAAGATGACTTAATTTCTTGCACAAACACCTAGTGAATAAAGAAAGTGTAAATGGGAATGGTATTATTCCTATGACAAAAGGACAAAGGATTTTTGTCATCCTGACACATTTCTGCTTAGAATCAAGTGGCAGCAGATATAAGAAAGCATAAATCTGTGTCTAGGGAGATAACTCAACTGGTAGAGCCTCAGTCTTGCATGCCTAAGTTTCTGCTTTAATCTGGTACCACATATACCCAAATGATCCTCTAGCTTGTCCATATAGGACGGAACTTTTGTCCCATAAGAATTTCTTTCATCTAGTGTGTTAAACAATGTAAATCTTTTTTTAATGAAAGTTTCATTATGAATTAAAGTATGATGAGTAAGTACATCAGTGATTTTTCCTATTTTTAATTTGATTTTTAAGATTAAATTTCAATATAAAGATAAAGACCCTTGGATTTCTAGATATACTCTGATCAAGGATTTTACACTTTTAATTGCCAAATTAAGGATACTACCCCTTTGAGTTGTAGTGTATATTGTCAATGTCTTAAAATTAATTCTAGCAAAACTGTTGGCATCCAACCTTAGGCTAAAGAAATATTTTGTTTTACAACTCATGACAGCCTGACGAGCATTTCAATAAGATAATCTTTCATATTTATATGCTGCCTCTTTTTTTTTTTCTGACTTTAAAGAGAAAGAGAACACAAAGGAGACCATGGTACGAAAGCTTCATTCATAAAGTGGGTCTAGGCTAGAACCTATGACAAAGCAGCACACTATTCAAATGAGGTATTTTCTTATCTTTTTTTTTAATGAAAAAATTGTGGTGGGTGCAGGGATTTATATACACAGATGGGAGTGGGAGTGTGAAATTAAACTCCTGAAAATGCATAGTAACTGTAAGTGACAATTAAACCCTTATTAAATATGCTAATAAGCATGTTGCAGGAATCTTTATTCTTATTGTATTTTCACAAAGATTGCACAGCTGCCACAAAAATATGCAAGTTTTACTCTGAAAAAATTTTGACAGAAGTTACTTGACTTCCAAGGGTAAGTTTATAGTGAGGTGGAAGAGAAGTGGTGTGAGACTTCCATATAACTCAAGTCGCCTTTCCACAATTTAGTGCTCTACATTTGTGAGCACAGTTATCACACAGATTTATGTTCAATTTTGCCTCTCCCTCCTCCTCATAATCTTGAAAGGAAGCCACAAAATTAGTCTATATGTATAATGAATGCATTCTCTGTGCCAAGCAATCCTAAGGATTATGAGAAGATAACTAAAATCCCTAGGGAAAAAAGGTTGGATGGTGGCATACCCAGTAAAGCGCACACATTACCATGCACAAGAACTCAAGTTCAAGCCCTAGGTCTCTACCTTCGGGGGGAAACTTTATGAGCAACGAAGCAGTGCTATAAATATCTCTCATTCTCTCTCCCTCTCTTTCTCCTCCTTCCCTCTCAGTTTCTGTCAGCCAACAAAAGAGAGGGAGAGGGAGAGGGAGAGGGAGAGGGAGAGGGAGAGGGAGAGGGAGAGGGAGAGGGAGAGGGAGAGGGAGAGGGAGAGGGAGAGGGAGAGGGAGAGGGAGAGGGAGAGGGAGAGGGAGAGGGAGAGGGAGAGGGAGAGGGAGAGGGAGAGGGAGAGGGAGAAAGAGAAGGAAGGAAGAAAGGAAGGAAGATAGAAAGTAAGGAAGATGACTGCTCAGAGCTTTGGATTTGTAATGCAGGTAATGAGACCTAGAGATAACGCTGGTGGCTATGAAAATATTAGTAGTAAAAAATCTCCAGAGAAGTGTATAAAAATATATATGAGCTTTTTTTAAATCTAGTTCTTTTTGAAACTTAAATGTATTTCTTTCCTAATAGAAATGAAATATACTACATCCTCATGATCAGTATTTCACACAATGTAGCTAAATCTTTTAAAGAATTTTTATCAAAATAATCCTCTAGGGAAATAGGATAAAACTTTAACATTCTCATATTTTGGTCATGTGTGTGTGCCAGGCTACCTAACACTCTGAGGTTGCACTTTCTTTATACATAAAATAAGAAAAATAATACCTAAGCACAACTATTTAAAAAAAAAATTTAAAGAGATTATCCATAACTATGGATCTATTGCTATTATAATAAAACTATTACTATGGGGGGGTCAGGCAATAGTGTACCTGGTTAAGCACACACACTGTACAGTGTACAAGGACCCAGGTTCAAGCCCCCGATCCCCACCTGCAGGGTGGAAGCTTCACAAGTGGTGAAGCAGGGCTGTAGATGTATATCTTTTAAACTCTTGCTCAGAATTAAGGGAAGAATTTTAAATGTCACATTGTAAAATTATTGAATAGTATAAAAAAGATACAACCAAGGATCACCCATATATATTTTCCCTCAAATACATTTTCCTGATTTCTTAGAAAAGATGTAATATCACATAAAAAGCTATATCAATGTAAGTGTATAAAAGTGAACTACTAAACAGTACCCATTACATTACATTTTGAAAAAAAAAATCAGATATATATAGGGATAGCATCTTCGATTTCTAGATCTTAACAGAATCTTGATCTTTAAGGGATCTTAACATATTCACAGCCAAAGGAAATGATACTTATTTACCTTTAAATTGCCTTGATAGTCACTTAAAATAAGTAACCTAAAACTGGTTCCCAGCAAGTATCCCCCAGTATAGCAAACATTATCAAAGAGACATTAAGTCCTTAAAAAAATAAGTTTAATCAAGATAAATACCAGGTAACCAGCGGCACAGAAAAACAAATACTGCCAGCTTTTTCTTTATGATGGGAAAAGTGTTTGGAAATCAAACCTGAAATGGAGATTGAAATTACCACTAAATACTATTCCCTACCCTCCACCTCCTTCCTTTATATAAAAATGGGAACTAGCTTTTGGAACAAGTTTGGAGGGGTCTGAAGCCTTTGGATTTTCCTACTCCATAATCATGTATTTTGGGGTCCTGATAGGCAGTAGAAGTTATTTTAGTAAGGTCCACTAAAACAGCAGTCAAATATTCAAAGACCATGAACAAAATAAGTTAAAGTGCCTTTCATTTACATTTCACAAGATGCCAGAACTAGGGGTTAGGCAAGGCCAAATGTATTTCCATTAAAATAAAGTCAGGGCTGGGGAACACTATAATGGTTATGCAAAAGAAGTTCATGCCTGAGGCTTTGAAGTCCAGGTTCAGTCCTCAGCACCTGAATAGACCAGAACTGAATAGTGCTTTGACAAAAGGAAACAAACAAAAAAAGTGATTTTTTTTTTTTTAGAGGTCTCATTCTTTCACAAATGCACAGGGCAGTCACCAAAGCTCCATAATACCTGATGTCCCCATCTACTCCAAGGCCATCAGTGTGCAGTTTAGAATCCTCTGAGCTAGTTCACTATTGGTTTGTAGTATTCAATATTTTTTATGATTATAAAAGTGTTCTTTCATCAAAAAGTTTAATAAAAGTATGTATTGATTTGTAAAAGAGAAATAACAGATCAAATACTGTGAAGATAGTGTAATCACACAAAGTATTTTCTGGAGCATCCTTCTTTTGTTATGCATTTAGAGCTAAAAATGCAGAGCTGGGTTAGGCCCTAGGGTGCACTCATAATCTCCCTCTCTCTCTCTCTCTCTCTCTCTCTCTCTCTCCAAAAGGAAGAGAGTGTGGATTTCTTTCCTGCCCCACCTCATTTGGTCATTTGGTTATTTTCAAATTCCCTCCCTGCTCTAGGAAGGAATAATTTTGAACATAAAATACCAATCACATTTCAGCAAGGTGGGGACTATATTTGACTGTTCTCTCTTTATGCATGCAGTTATTAAAATTTGAAATTTTTTGACTTGTCTAATAATGTTCAGGCTATCCTTCCAGTTTGAGGAAACCAGAGAGGTGGTTTCTTCTCTAATCCCCCCAACACCCAAACAGCAGTTTCACCCTAAATACTGAGTTAGAGCATGTCTCTAAAGGAGGATAGATTCAATTCTCCTTCAATAAGCCAAGATTTAATGAGCTTCTAACAAGAAATCCATCAGCAGTCTCATTTTTATAACAGGCTATGGCTGAAATTAGTTGTCCTTTTGGATTTCGATGTGCCATGCTGTTTCACATGCTGTCCACTTATTTTGAGAAATTGTTGAAAAAAATAGAATAGAAACAGAAAATAGCCCATTGGCTATGGATCAAGCGGCCAACATCCATGTTCAGCAAAGAGGCTATTATAGAAGCCAGAACTCCTTCATTCTGAACCCCCAAAAGAATTTTGATCCATATTCCCAGCAGGGGAAAATGTTATGGGAAGATGATCATAGGCCTCTGAATTCTGGTTCCACCAGGAGCCAAAATGTTTATCACTAGGAATCTTTGTTTTTATACCATTACTGAAAGGGAAGGTAATCTGAGAAACACCAGGGGAAGTTAGGCACTGTTTCACTTAACCAAGAATGAAAAAGAAAAAGAAAGGACACTCAGAAGTTGTAATAGGTGTAGGTGTGACTTAGGAAGTGATGGCAGGACTACAGAAGTGAATATAAATGGGCAAAAAAAAAAAAAAAAAAACCTGTATCTATCTATCTATCTATCTATCTATCTATCTATCTATCTGTATGTACATATAAATATATAGATACATAATCAACCCATATCTGTGACTTTGGAAGAACTATTGTGGTTTCCACTAGAGCAGGATGAGGACACAGAATTCTGGTAGTGGCAGTGGTATGGAATTATACCCTTATTATAATTTTGTCAATCACTAATAAGAAGTTTAAAAAAAAAAAAAGAAGGAAAAAGAAAATAGTCCATCCATAACAGATACAAAAACAGTTTATTTTCTCTTATCAAATAGAATTTTATCTAACCTCACCTGTTTAAGAAGTGATAATTGTTTCACTTTCAAAAACCATAATAAGACATGTGTTATCTTAGTGTTTCACCCCCCTTCCCACTCCCCACCCCTTCACCTTCCACGAAAAAGAGTTCCTGCCTGAGGACCTACTAACAGTCACTGTAGAAACACTTGAGCTGCTTATCTTAGACCTCACCAACTGCTAAAGAATTCTTTCCCTCCCTCTTCTCTTAGCCAATCATAAGACTGTGAATCTGTGTAACTATTCAATCCATGGAGACCAGCGTAGCTTCAGACCTGCTTTATTTTAGAGAATAAATATTTGGTGTGGTGAGGACCAACATGGTGGACCCAGGTTGGGCTGATGCCCAGTTCTGCAAAATCAAATAAACTATCTCATTTCCTGTCATTTTCAAATCTCCCAAGTCTGTTCTTGTAGTGAACAGGTAAACTTATTACTAACACCTGCATAGAGACCTCTTTAATTTTCAGTGATGCCTCTTCTTGGCTAGCTAGGAGAAATTGCACAAATATGTATTATACATCTGGGCTCTCATTCTAAGGAAAAGAAGGCATGCTACTTACACTTAGGCCAAGCCTTAAAGTACCTCAAATGTGCTGAAAAGAGAATGGAATGGTTTTCATGTGAAGCAGATCCAAGAAGAATAGAAAAAGATCAAAGTTATCTATTGTGTTTAATAATGGAATAAAATATATTGTCCAAAATGACTGTATAAAAAAGTAATTATCAGGAGTTGGGAGGTAGCGCAGCAGGTTAAGCGCACGTGATATAAAGCACAAGGACCAGCATAAGGATCCCAGTTCAAGCCCCGGCTCCCCACCTGCAGGGCAGTCACTTCACAAGTGGTGAAGCAGGTCTGCAGGTGTCTGTCTTTCTCTCCCCCTCTCTGTCTTCCCCTCCTCTCTCCATTTCTCTCTGTCCTATCCAACAACAATGACATCAATAACTACAATAATAAAACAAGGGCTTCAAAAAAGGAAACATATATATATATATATATATATATATATATATGTTTTAAAAAGTAATTATCAGGAAGGGACACAGCTATCTTCCTTCACTATGTTCTATGGTATTATTTTATTTTTTAAATATTGTTATCTTTATTTATTTAGTGAATAGAGACAGCCAGAAATTGAGAGGGAAGGGAGTGATAGGAAGGGAGAGAGACAGAGAGACACCTGCAGCCCTGCTTCATCATTCACAAAGCTTTCCCCTTGCACTTGGGGACCAGGAGCTCGAACCCAGGTTCTTGCGCACTGTAACATGTACGCTCAGCCAGGTGCACCACCACCTGGCCCCTATAGTATTATTTTATATTACATTTGTGTTTGTTTCTCTTTGACAGATACAAAATTCACTGGCAGTGGGACTGGTTAGAATATAAGGGATAAAAATGAATAAGGAGCAAATAATTAAAAAAAAATCACATGTTCATAAATTGCTTTAAGTTCTCTACAACAAATTAACTCCTAATGAATCAATGAGATTATTGATCATGCTGATAAAGATACTATATTCCATTATTTTGCATTATACATAAAACATTATTTCTAAATTTCCCAGTGATAACCTAAATCTTTGATGAAAAATTCTTTTCTTCTTCATTCTCTCTTTCAAACTCCTTTAATTTTAGAATCATACCTTTGATGTCTCTGACTATGCAGTAACTTCTTATTACTTTGAATGATGTGTGTATACACTGTTCTCAGCTCTGCTACAGAGACAATGACAACAAGCAGGTTTAAGAAACTTACATTCTGAAGCTGTAAGTCAGAGAGGAAAGTGAAGGGAAAAGTAGTATACCCAGAGCTTCCCTCTGAGGGATGGATGCTGACTTGATCCATTTAAAACAAAGAAGGGGGTGCTGGGCAGTAGCGCACATGGCACAAAGTGCAAGGACCAGCATGAGGATCCCTGTTGGAGACCCCAGCTACCCACCAGCAGGGGGGTTACTTCACAAGTGGTGAAGCAGGTTTGCAGGTGTCTATCTTTCTCTCCTCCTCTCTGTCTTCCCCTCCTCTCTCGATTTCTCTCTGTCCTATCCAACAACAACAACAGCTATAACAACAATAACAGCCACAAGGGCAACAAGGAGGGCAACAAAAATGGGAAAAATAGCCTATAGGAGCAGTGGATTCGTAGTGCTGACACCTAGCCCCAGTGATAACCCTGGAGGCAACGTAACAAGACAAAACAAAAAAACAGAGAAGGGTTTGAGGTGGCTTTTCATTTCAGTTCCAGGGATCAGTTTGATTACACATTAGGCAATGGGTTTGTAGTTCTAGAATTCTGAACTGATGGGAGAATGTCGATTTGTGGAGCTGTAAGGCCATTCCTGTAGAAACCGTATAGAACTTTCAAAACCAGAATTCATCTAGAATAGACATCTGATGAATGCTGACAACTAGTAGGTGAGTAGAAATTTATCTTGAGTGGATGAGATTCTATTGTACAGTCAGAGATAGATGGATTTGGCATTGCTTACAATTATAAAGTTGATTTTTAAAAAAATGGAAGATAAAGAAATCGATGAAGTCAATGGTGGCTGAAATCTGTAGAGTAACTGAAACATTTAATTCATGTCTCCAGAGCCACCACACTTTTGGTCACTAATCCCATAAGCAGCCCAGAAAAACCATGACTTTTCCACATAACTGACCTAAACCAAGAAGTATCCTTCTTTTATCCCCAAATGAGGGTTCTAGTTCTAGGCAGAGACAATTTCTTTATCTTAGGTGGTTGCACCACTCACATAAATAATATATCTTGGAAGAATGACATTCCCCACAATATGCTGTGGGTCTATTACCATAAGAATGTTTCTTTACTCATTGCTTTGTTAAAGATTTTATCTATTAATGAGAAAGTTAGGAGAGAAAGAACCATAGATCACTCTGGTACATGTGCTGCTGGGGATTGAACTAAGGACCTCTTGCTTGAGAATCTAATGCTTTATCCACTGCGCCAACCTCCCAGACCACTTAACTTAATTGCTTTGTTTGCCACAACTCGCTGTCTAATAGAGTGGTAACTCAAAGAGAATACTAATTATTATTCCCAGTAAAGCGGGGATGGGGGGGTGGGGGGGTAAAGCCTAGCAGGTTCTAGCAGAAAAAAGGAAAAAGTGGGTAATGTATTTTACAAAAATTTCTTTCATGTAGTATGTCTAACAAATTGCTGACTATAGTCAGTGATTTGAAAACTTGGCACCCTCAGAATTTATAGATCTTTCTTAGCTTTTTTTCCTTCAAAACAGTTCAATGTATGACAGGACATATCTTTCAGTTGTATGAATTGTTTATCAATTTGTAGTCTCATCAAACAAGACTGAGAAGGTGTGTGTCTGTAAGATATTGAAGGATCTGCTTGATTCCCATATCCAGAAGGTCAACAAAGAGTTGGGAAATTCATAAATTGAAAACTGAAAATTAGAAGGGAAATGAAATTGCAGTTTTACAACGCAGTAAGTTTATACAGCTCAGACCCTTCAAGAATACTAAGAAGCCAAGAAGGATTTTTCTAAAGAAGCACAATGCTATCAATCATTTGCAGAATCACTCATAGTTTATAAGTGCCTCTGTGTAGACAATATACCCTTTGCATTTCAATAGTCATGTGAGTTATTGTTTACATTTCTACAGAAGCACAAATTAGGCAGTTGAGAGACTCATACAAACTTTATAGCAGGAGCAATTCTAAGGCTAGGGTTGAAATTATTCTTCCACTACGTTTTATCTTATTTCACAAGTCTTTTTACATCTTCCTCAAATCTTTAACTTCTCTGGAAATTGCTTGAAAGTAACATTTAGCAGACAATTCTGATTTTTACGACTCTCCAATTAGAAACACACAGAGTAACTGAACTCATAATGAGACAATATCTGTGAGTGAAACTTACTGTCATCTCAATTTTACAACCTAACCTACAACAACTTTTTATTTGTGACTAATCTAACATCCAAATTAGCACTGATCATGATTAGAAGTATCAATTAAGACACTGACAGTTCCAGCCTAACAAAGAAAACATAAAAGGTAATGAGGACATTTTAGAGTGTAATATTTGTTGCACAACTTTAAATAGCAGTGAGGTGTTCAATTGCTGATAAATTTGGACATTAAACTTTTCTCCAGTGATATACCCAAAGATTTACGGTATAGAAAACAAAAATATCTTGAGTCTAAACTAGTCTCAAGGAGTGATGCAACAGTTATCAGTGGATCTCCAACTACGTAAATGCACATTTAAAAAAGGATGGCCAGACAGGGTTAGATAGCATAATGGTTCTTCTTCTAGCATTTGCCCTTCTTCCGTAGCCAGTCAACAGCATCAGGTTGAGCCTGATGTAAAGTTTCGAGACCTCCTTTGAATCTGGAGAGGTGGCAGTCGTTGACTATGTGGGTCATAGTCTGTCTGGAGCCGCAGGGGCAGTTCGGGGCGTCTCTGGCTCCCCAGCGATGGAACATAGCAGCAGCGGCGCACCAGCCATGGCCTGTTCGATAGCGATTGAGGAGGGCCCAGTCATAACGTGCTAGGTCAAAGCCGGGTTGACGCTTGCAGGGGTCTGTGATGAGGTGTTTGTTCTTTACCTCAGCTGACTGCCAACTCTGTTTCCAAGAGACTGGAAGAGAAGTTCAGTGTAGGCATAGGGGACCAGATTGGGTGACGAGACGTCAAACGTTGGACAGGGTGGGCGAAGATATCCGCGTATATTGGCAGGTCCGGTCGAGCGTAGATGTGGGAAATGAACTTAGATGATGCCACATCCCGATGAATATATATCTGGCGGGGCGATGTTGCTAAGAACTGACAGCTATGGAAACGGGGTGGAGCGGATGGTTCCAGAAATTATCCTCATGGGGGAATATAATTTGGAATCGACCAAGTGGACATGGGGCTACGGAACCATACTGGGGCACAGTATTCTGCAGTGGAATAGCATAATGCCAGAGATGATGATCGTAGTGTGGAAGCGCTTGCGCCCCATGAGGAGCTGGCCAGTCTAGCAATGATGTTATTCCTCGCGCCCACCTTTGCTGCAGTTTTTATGAGATATTCGTGAAATGACAGAGTGCGATCAAGAGTAACGCCAAGATAGACTGGCTGGGCTTCATGCCGGATTCTCGTACCGCCAAGCTGCACATTAAGCTCACGCGGGGCCAGGCATGGTGTAGATGGAAAACAGATGATACCGTTTTTGCAGTGCTAGGGATTAGTCGCCATTTTTTACAGTAATCAGATATCAGAGACATGTCTTTCGTGAGTGTTTCCTCGAGGATGTCGAACTTGGATGCCTGAGTTGCACAGCAGATGTCATCGGCATAGATGAACTTCCTTGAAGTTTCTGGGAGGTCATTGATGTAAATATTAACTAGCGCGGGAGCCAGAACAGAGCCCTGGGGGAGGCCACTTGAGACAGGTCTCCATCTGCTAGACTTGTCACCCAGATGCACCCGGAATCTTCTGTTTTGGAGAAGAAACGATATAGTGTTGGCCACCCATGGAGGCAGGCATCTTGAGATCTTGACTAGGAGACCACAGTGCCAGACCGTGTCATAGGCTGCTGTGAGATCAACAAAGACAGCACCCGTCTTTAAATTCTTCTGGAATCCATTTTCAATGCAAGTTGAGAGGGCCAGGGCTTGTTCGCAGGTAGATCTTCCTGGGCGGAAACCAGCTTGGGCGGGTGATAGGAATTTCTCTGTAAGATGAGAAATACGTGACAGAAGCAGCCTCTCAAGGAGTCTGTAACACACAGAGAGGAGAGAAATTGGTCTATAGCTTGCGGCCAGTGTTGGGTCTTTCTTTGGTTTCAAAACCGCTATAATCTTCGCACGACGCCAAACTTTGGGCATAGACTCAGATTCCAAGATGTGGGTGGGACAGGAATGAAGAGAGCCACTTCTTTGCCGCGGGACCCAGGTTAAGAATGAGTTCTGGGGTGATGTTATCATAGCCAGCAGCTGTTTCTGGGTACTCACGGGATGCATTGGATCAACCTTCCCGTGGTGCATCCCGTGAGTACCCATTCATTGGGGAAACTGAGGATCCTTCCTAGCTGACTGAATCCACATGGATCCCAGTCACTTTCAAAGCCAGCAACAAGCAGCTCCTGACAGCTTTCAAGCTGTTGGTCCTGCTCTTCGAATCCTCCAACTTAATGTTGAGGGGCTGTCCTTTGCCAAACGCGTTCTTATTGGTCAACTGGCGATAGATACAGCATCAGGCAGATGTTATCTGCCTACAAGAAATACATATAGCAGTCGATGAAGGTGCTTGATTCACCATCAGTGGATTCGACTTAATATGCTATAATCTCCATCCTAAACACGGCCGAGCCATCTACGCCAAATCGTGTCTTGTGGACGTTTACCATACGGCCTTTCCGACTTTCTAAGACTCCATTACAATTGGAACTATTCAGCTCATCAACGTATATAAGCCTCCCAGTGCCTCATGGGATAATGAGGTCCTGCCTAGCCCGAATCACCCAGCCGTTTATGTTGGAGACTTTAATAGTCATCACCAAGACTGGGGATATTCCTCCACTCGTGCTGACGGCTCTATCTTAGCCGACTGGGCTTCAGCGAATGACCTCTCCCTATTATACGATCCCAAACAGCCAGGCTCTTTTCACAGTGCTAGATGGAATAAAGACTCGCCACCCGACCTGTGCTGGATTAGCACAGTCAACGGCCAAGCCTTTCCCGCTACGAGACAAGTTCTCAAGATCTTCCCGCTCAGTCATCACCGCCCAGCTATCATCCACATTGGTCTCCAGCTCCCACTGATTCTGTGCTCGGAGAAACTAAGATGGAACTTTCGGAAAGCAAACTGGCATCTGTTCAGTGATCTTACCAACAAATCTATTCCTGCAATTCCAATTAACTCTATCCCCTCTGAAGATTCCTACAGGCGCTTCCACCAAGCCATCTTCAAAGCAGCTTCCCAAGCCATTCCTCGTGGGAGACGTGCAAACTATATGCCTTGTCTTGATGCTGAATGCGAGCAACTACTAAAGCAGTATGATGAGTCGGGCGACCCAGATGTGGCTGACCATCTCATTGCCTCCCTGGATGCAGTGCGCCAAGCCCGCTGGCAACAACTCACAGAAAGTCTGAACTTCACCCACTCAAGTAGGAAGGCCTGGAAGCTTCTTCACAGACTGGGTGCCGGTAGCCAACCCCCTCCCATCTTCCATCCTCCCCTATCTCCAAACTCAGTGGCCAGTCACCTAACTCAAGTTGGACGTGCTAAGATTTCTCATTTCCAGTCTGGAAATGAGAAATTTCCCATGAGTGGTAATCCCACTTCCGGTTATCTGGTCCATCTCCAAAACTCTCTCCCTTTACTCTGTCTGAACTAGAAGCATAATGGTTATGCAAAGAGACTCTCATGCCTGAGGCTCCAAAGTCCAAGGTTCAATCCCCCATGCCACCATAAACCAGAGCTGAAAAGTGCTCTGGTTAAAAAATTAGTTAACTGGTTCACACGTGCCCATAAAAAATATATACCTGAAAGCTAAAGTACACAAGAGCATGCAGGGAATACCCCCCAACACTTCATCTTCACTATTCCAGTCTTTAGGTCCATGACAGTTCAACAATTTGTTTGGCTTTGTATGTTAACTCTCTTTTCAGTCACCAGGTTCTGGATGCCAGCAAGATGCTGACCAGACTTCCCTGGACTGAAGACCCCACCAATGTGTACTGGAGCTCAGCTTCCCCAGAGCCCCACCCTACTAGGGAAAGAGAGAGGCAGACTGGGAGTATGGATCAACCAGTCAACGTCCATGTTCAGCGGGGAAGCAATTACAGAAGCCAGACCTTCCTCCCTTGGTCCATACTCCCAGAGAGATAGAGAATGGGAAGGTTATCAGGGGAGGGAATGGGATATGGAGATCGGGTTATGGGAATTGTGCTCTTATTCTATGGTTTTATTAATGTCTCCTTTCTTAAATAAAAAAAAGAAAAGAAAAGAAAGTAAATTTTGATCTGGGCGGTTGCGTAGTGATAAAGCTTTAGACTCTCAAGCATGAGTTCGATCCCTGGCAGCTCATGTGCCAGAGTGATGTCTGGTTCTTTCTTTCTTGTGGTCTGGGAGGTGGCACAGTAGCTAAGGCACTAGACTCTCAAGCATGAGGTCTTGAGTTCAATTCCCAGCAGCACATGTACCAGAGTGATGTCTGGTTCTTTCCCTCTCTCCTATCTTTCTCATTAATAAATAAAATCTTTTTTTCTAAAAAAAAAAAGGATGGCCAGAAATGTCATAGTAAATTGTGGCACAAACCATTATTCATTTTTTTTCATAATTACACGTTACACTGATACTTGATTTACTAATGAGATGGGATTTAATTTTTATTTCCTATAATAATTTTTTTTGCCCCTTAGAATTTACTATCTTGCCTATTTTCCTTCTTTATCTCTCTTTTTCTTTCTCTTTTTGATTCTTCCTTTGCTTCTTTCTTTTCTTTTCTTTTTTTAAATTATCTTTATTTATTGGATAGAGACAGCCAGAAATCAAGAGGGAAGAGGGTGATAGAGAGGGAGAGAGGCAGAGAGACACCTGCAGCACTGCTTTACCACTTGCAAAGCTTTCTCCCTGCAGGTGGGGACTGGGGGCTCGAACCAGTGGATTATAATACATGCGCTCAACCAGGTGCACCACCGCCCAGATCCTTTCTTTTCTTTTTTGCCTCCAGTTGCTAGGGCTTAGTGCCAGCACTACAAATCCACTGCTTCTGGTAATATATATATATATTTTTTCCTTTCTCTCTCCTTTTTATTCAATAGAAAAGAGAATAACTGAGAAGGAAGGGGGAGACAAATAGAGGGAGAGAAAGACACCTGAGGACCTGCTTCACTGCCTGTGAAGCGTTCCCTCTGCAGGTGGGGAGTGAGGGCTCCAACCCTAGTCCTTGCATACTATGTGCACTTAACTAGGTGTGCCACTGCCTGGCCTCACCCATTTCCTTTCTATTCCACTTTAGAAATTTATAGTATTCATGCTGCAGCCAAATATCAGAGGCTGTAGAAAAATAACAAATTTCTTCAGGTCAATATTTCCATCTGCCACCAGCACAGACTAGTTTCTCTTTATCCTCTGAGATTCTTCTACCTTGTTATTTATTAAATTTGCAAGCTAGTACCAGAGCAGCTGGGTTACATGGGTTCTGAGCCTAGATAAATTTTCAGACAGTAAAATTACCGTTTTATTATAAGGTAGGAAAGCATGTTTTTCAAATTGCTCTCTTAGAGGCTCTGGTTCTGCAGCTAATTCTAAATGAGGGGGAGAAAAAGGAGGTGATTGTGTCCTTGGCTGCTTAGCATAGAATTGACTAGTGTTGAGGGGACAGACAGACCAGGTTGGAGGGAGTGGAGTTGTCAACTACTTGATATAATGGAAAAGTGTGAACCCAACCTTGCATTTATTGTAGTGTCTCTGCTACAGGAGAAAAGAACTCTTTAAAAATTGCTATGCTGCTTCTAACATATTCATTTTGATAGCATTAGTAGTTGACAAAGCAGAAAAGAAAATAGAAGCAATGATTTTGAGGGTATATGTTGAGAAATTTTCCTCTCAGCCAGGAGGTAAAAACAAAACAAAAATAAAAAAACAAACATAAAACAAGTGTACAAGCATTTTTAGGTGATTGAAAAGACTTCTCAGGTCATAAGCCATGTTCAATTTTATCTCAATGACAAATCGAATACATGGAAATAAGTTTAGTCTATAATGGCCTCTTCTTTTTAACTGAGAAGATCACAGAAAGTCATCTCTCCAAAGAAACACAAGGATCATGGAGATACTAGATTCAGTCACATCACTGCTGATTTTTTCTCTCTGCATCATTGGGCTGTGGCATCTGTCCTTCAGGTTAGAGCAGGAATGTCACCTAGTAGCACAGGATATTACTCTTAGTCTTCAACTGTGTTTCAGAAGTTGCTGAAAATAAAGGCCCCCCCACCCTCAGAGCTTTACTATGACTTAATGCTTGTGAGATTTCACCACTGCTCTCAGTTTCTTTTCTTTTGTCATACAGAAGAAGAAAACAGATGGGGAAAGATAGGCATGGCAGTATCATTCTACCACTCCAGGAAGCTTCTCCTTTGCATAGTGCTAGCTGCAGGCTTGAACTTGGTTCCTCACGCCCTACTGAGGTGAACTGTCTTCTGACCCCAACACACCTGTCTTTTTGCTCTAACACTAGGTTAGAAGAGTGGAAGGCAGACTAAACCTTCAAATATACCTGGTGAATTTGTTTTCTCATGATATGTAAAAATGTGGTTCATAAGTGTAACTGGCTAAACACACAAGGTGGTTGATAGCATGTTTAACTCTTTTTATGTTTACGTTCTATTATGCTCATATTTAAAATAAATGAATAGCAATTTTACAATATCTCATTTACCTTACTGCATGCTTATGTTAAATTTTCTTTATGCCGGCATTGAATAGTCACAAGCCTTGGGTATAACTAAGATCCGCAGACCCTAACTAGATTTAAGTACAGAAGGAATTATGAGGTTGTCAGTCCATCAAAAGATATGCTTGCATATTTGTACAGTTTCTTTCTCCTTTCCCTGTCACTCTTCAATAATATTGTGCCATTATCACTTGTTTCAAAGCCTCTAGTTTCTTCTGTTTTTCCAATAAAATTTCAAGCTGTGAGTGAGAGTTTTCTAATTTCAATGACAACATGAGCTTAAAGAATTCTTTAAATTCATATGCACTTGAGATATGAGTGAATGCTCCATTTCTTTTCTTCAGAGTCTTGTTAGCTTCCTCCCAGGTTGATTGCATTATTCACTGAAACGTGATAAAGAAATTAAAGACGGAGATGGGAGGGTGGAGGTGCAACCAGGTGGTGATACACCTGACAGAGCACACATGTTACAATGTACAAGGACTGGGGTTCAAGCCCCCAGGCCCCACCTGCAGAAGGGAAGCTTCATGACTACTGATGCAGTACTGCAGGCATCTCTCTGTCCCTCTCTGCTTCTCCCTTCTCTCTCAATTTCTTTCTCTTTCCTAATTTTTTTAATTAAAGATTGTATTTCTTGTGTTATTCCATAACTTCACTGTATGTTGAGACATCAGTTACTCAGTGACTAGACTCTTTGACTTACGTATCATGGAGAAAGTACTAGGTCTTTCTAACTGTTGATCTGTCTAACAGATGAAGTGACATCTCAAGAAAGTGAGAAAGACTGGATGTGACTGACTGGGGGTAAGAGGGCATGACTTAAACAAATTCAGCAAACAGCAAATTCTGGGAGTCATACTTAGTCACAGATATCTATAGAGTGTTACTGGTATGAGGCAAATTCAGAATAGGAATGGAAGCAGCACCCTTCGGGTTGTACCCATGAGTTGATTGAATTGGAAATGAGCCTCTAATTCCCAAAGCCAAAGTCAGTGACACATCATTATCTGTTCCTTGATAACATGGTCTCTGCTTTCTCTCTAGAAAATACTCTCTGCATATTCTCTTTGAGAAACATATCGAAGGCTGGAGAAACAGAAAGCTTTGATTATGTTAATCACCTAATTGTGCATGTGATCATATTTCATAGATATGAAAGTTCACATATGTGTTATGAGATGCATGAAGTCTTCTGTTAAATAACTGCAGCTACATGAAGTAGTGACATGAAATACAGAGAGCTTTGTATTAAAATTGAACATTGTGGTTGGCATGGCCTAACTGGAACATATTAGATTGTGAGCATTCCTTTACTGTGCTAGAGTTAGCAGCAATTTAGAAGAACTTTCCAAAACATACATACATAGACTTTGGGAACTAATGAGTGATATAAGCTAGACGTGACTAAGTGTTTGTGGACTAAATGTATGTAGTAAACTCGATGAGCCTGCTCAGATAGTCTCTTGAATCTATCCAGTGCCTTAAAATAAAGAACGTGGATTCCTCTGTTACAAGGGAGCAAATATGATAACTTTCTGGCATCTGGATGTTGCACAGGGCTTGTATAATCTCATTAAAGCAGAGTCATTTTCTATTTTTTTTAAAGTTTCTCATATATATATATATATATATATATATATATATATACATATATATATTCATTTCTTACGGGACAGACAGAGAAGTAGAGAGAGGAGGAGGAGGAGTGAGAGAGAGACAGACCTAAATCCCCAATATCAACAGCAATAGAGCAATGGCAGATTCTAGTACTATTTACCCTAGGGTTAGAGCTGTATCTCCTGGCTGAGAGAATTTGATTCTTAAAAGAAGAATTATATCTTTTGGAAACATGAAATGTTAGTGTAATTGTCTTAGAAGTAAAACATTTAAAGGAAGGTCCACGTGTAGAAGTAGACCCACTTTAGTTCCTCCACTCCTGTCCCCTTTCTATCTGATCTATGCAGAGCCTATCAGGGTTGATAGGGATGAAGAGAAGATCCTCTGTATTCAGAGTTACAGGAGTGATCATAAGAAACAGAAATCCACACAACTATACTCATAATCTTGTTTAATATAAAACCCGCTGATAGAAATGTAAAATGCCATTTAAACATTTCCTTGGGGGCGATAATGGGCATCAGATAAGCCAGCAGGCTTTTAGCTCCATAGAAAATTTATCAGTATTATTTCCCTTTATTTGTTTATATAAAATATTTATGGATTTCAGAGACAGCTCCGTGAGTAGACTCTGTACCTTAACATGCATGAAGCCCTGGATTCTAGTATAGCAGGACATGGGGACACCTTTGGGGAGCCCCATGGAAGGTGGAATAGTACGTGTCTTTCCTCTCTCTCTCTCTCTCTCCCTCTTTCTTCTCCTTTCTCTGTCTCTGTCTCCAAAGATACAGAGTGAAAAAAGATAATGGGGGTGGGGGTGTTACACTTAGTAAAGTGTACATAGTATCATGTGTAAGGACCTGGGTTCAAGCTCCCACACCCCACCTACAGGGAGGACACTTCATAAGCAGTGAAGCAGGTATGCAAGTGTTTATCTTTCTCTCTCCCTCTCTATCTCCTCTTCCTCTCTCAGTTTCTCTCTATCCTGTCAAATTAAAAAGGGGGGGGGGGCAGAGGGTTGGGAAAGCTTCTTTGCAGAACTTCACATTGCATGAGGCCTCTGGTTTTCCCAGTGGCACAAAACTGTTTGCAGGTACTTCCAGATGAATAGTATTTAAAACAGTGGATTCAGAAAAGCAGAAGACATTTTTTCCAATGTATTTAGCATTATATATCTTACAGAAATTCTGAACAGAAAAGGACGTCAGATAGGATGAAGCTGCACTTTTTTATCTCTTACTACTCCACTGTGATCTCACACCTTATTCTCTCTCCTGCCCTCTACCACCTGGCATTTATATTCACATTCACCTATTTTGCCACTTTTTTTTAATTGGTAGATATATTGTTGGAAAAGTCTTGGGGGGCGGAGGTGGCGCTCCTGGTTGAGTGCGCTTGTTACAATGCTCAAGGACCCAGGTTCAAACCCCAGTTCCCACCTTAGGGGGAAAGCTTCATGAGTGCTGAAGCAACACTATAGGTTTCTCTCTGTATTTTTCCCTCTTTCTCTTCCCCTTCCTCTCAATTTCTGGCTATCTTTATCAAATCTATACAGGTAATAAAAATTAAAGCAAAGGAAAGTCATAACAAATTTTTGCACAGAAAGACATTGAAAAATACATCATGACTTTTTCCAGTACCCCAATACTTTCTGTTTTAAGATGAGGTTCTTCAAGGTCTCCAGCAGACACACAGAACTTAGTGGGACTCCCCAACATCATAAATATGTGAACTAACTCCTCACTTTACATAAAACAACACACACACACACACACACACACACACCACATGACCCAGTTATTTGTAGCAGTGAAGCACATATTCTGGGAAAAAAAAATTCTCATTATTCCCTCCTGTGGCCATTAGAAAGAATCAGATAAGCAATCAAATCCCACTGGGATTTTCCCTGGAGAAAATAACAAGGATGACACCTTGGAAGTCATGATCTGTGCTAGATGAGTCACAGTGAAAACATCTGTCAGTGCCTTGGTCCTGGACTAATAGACCCTGTCACATGATACAGAGGCAGTGCAAGCATCCCATTTCTCAATTCAATTCACCATTGTTTGAATTTCTCATGCAACTCCTTGATGTTCTTTATTAAAAACTATACTTACTATTAGCTTTTCATATTCATGAATGAGACCATAAAGAGAATCTCTCAGAAATTTGCTGAGAATGAAAAAAAAAATCAGTGCAGTTTACATTTACACAGAGGTAAAATCTAATAACAGTACTATAACTCTAATAGCTCTCAGCAAAGGTCAAAGTGTTGTTGCCCATACTAGTGCAAAGAAATAACTTAATTAAATACATTTTAAGTGGCTGCTCCATCTAGATTCTTGTCTAAAAATATCCAAGGAGGTAAGAGTGGGATTTTATTTTTTTTTAACTTCTCTAAGTTGAAATCAAAATCTCTACAGGTACATACCAAGAGGAAAGTGACCTACTGGTTCTCCAGGCCACTGACTTATCTGAGTTCTGTGCTTGGGTAACAGGGTACAGAAATACCTAAAAAGAAACTTTTAGTGATGCTGAATTTTGAAGGATATGTCTCCCCAATATGTTTAGAACAGGCCTCCCCAAGATATCCCATATTTACCTGTGAATTATTATTTTTCCCTTTTGCTGCCCTTGTTCTTTATTGTTGTTGTTCTTATTATTGTTGTTATTGCTGTCATTATTGTTGGATAGGACAGAAAGAAATCAAGAGAGGAGGGGCAGACAGACAAGGGGAGAGAAAGATAGACACCTGCAGACTTGCTTCACAGCTTATGAAGCAAACCTCCTGGAGGTGGGGAGCCAGGGGCTCGAACCAGGATCCCTACACAAGTCCTTGCGCTTAGCGCCATGTGCATTTAACCTAACCTGCTGCCCTACCACCTGGCCCTCGGCATGTGAATTATTTTAAGGCTTTGCAATTTCAAAAGAAATGTTTGGCACTTCCCCAATTGCTCAGAGGAATTAAAATTGGGAGGGTCAGGGGGATAATACCAGAATTAAGTTATTTTATAGAAATAATATTTCTATCAGAGAAATATATCTAGACTGGGTGGAAAATTCAGTAGCAGAGCAGAGGACTTGCATGCATGAGGTCTCAGGTTCAATTCTCAGTACTTCATAAATCAGAAACGAACAGTATAAAGACCTCTCTCATAATAAATAAATAAATCAGATACTTATCTCTAGTTACAGAGCATCTGATGTTCATCATGTAAATTCTCCTCTTCTAGCCATGTCACGGAGCATTCTCCCCTTGAAGCCCATGGCTCCATCCATTTCTTAATGTAAGGTAGAGATTCTTGTTTCCCCTCACTGATCTTAGGTTCCTCCTTTCTCTGTAAATTTCTAATAGGTATGCAGTTACTTGTTATTTTGCTTACTACTTTGTCAGATGTGAGTTTGACTAATGGAGCAGCCCAAGAACCTAGAAGACTGGAGTGTGGGGCAATCTTCCCTTCTTAAGAACATCGATGAAAATATTTTCCCGGGTGTCTAAAACAAGATAGCCATATGTAGACACATTGCTGAATGCTGGGAACTAGCTCAGGGATTAATAGTGTGTTATTAATTGCCCATTTAACTGATTCATGAGTTCTGTAAATTACAAGTGTAGTGATTACTTCTTAATCTGACCTCAGTCCAGTGTAATGATTGGCAGTCTCCCTCTAGGTATTTGATGTAGATTAGAAGTCAAAACAACTGCTGGGCAAACAAAGTCTTGTCTCATGAGAGTGAAGTCAGAAAGACAAATAGACTTGTGGGAAATACCCTAGGTATTTTATTTATGAGGTATGTGTTCCTGGAGTGAAGAATTAGAATAAAATTAATGCTTTCATTTGGGGGGGGCATCTTGTGAAATTTCTGTATCCTAAGGATATGGATACTATGGTAACTTGGAGGAGAAAGATCTGAAGTGTCTGTCCTTATGAAAGAAAATATAGTCCTGGACTCTGGGCCATCCTATTCTGGCTTTCTACCACTGACTACATTCCCAGCTCAGATACCCTGTCTCCACCATGGTAGGTAGTCACCGACCTCCTGGCTTCTGGCTTAGAAAAAGTATCTCTCAGAATTAGCAAAACACCTCACTGGGATAATGTGCTGCTTTGACATGTTCACAACCCAGTTCAAGGTTGCCCCCCGCACCTTTCATTAAAGGAAACCTTTGTGCTGTGTTCTCTTTCCTCCAGCTCTCTACCTCTCTGTTTCTATCCAAAATGATGAAGAGGAGAAGGAAGTGCAGGATGGAGAGGAGGAGGAAAGAACATTGTAGGGAATTGTGAGGATATGATAGAGCTTGGTGTGAACCCCCATTGAAAAATGAGGGCCTGAGGGGCCACAACCAATCCTATTAGTCTCTCTACTAAGAGGTCGAGCAAGGAAGGACATGACCTCCAGGGTCTGCTCCTTCTATCAGCCTCCCTGCCTCACAATAGCCCACTCCCTGATTTCTACACAATCATAGTTTTGCCTGAAAGTCCCCTCCTTACTTCCCTGAAAGCCCCAACAAATAGAATAGTCTACAACCATTTTGTCCCTCTAAATGTAATGGAAAAACCCTCACCTTCCTGAAGAATGTGTACTATGGGTCTAGTTCAAATAAGCTAGCAAGAAACACATCAAGTGTTAACTTCAATTCCAATCTTTAATCCTGGTTGTCTGAATTGTTAGGGTAGATAAGTGGGGTGACCTGCCTCTGGCTGTATGGTGCTGATGTACAAAAACATAGAAGCAGAACCAGGATTAAAGAGAGGATGGAAAATTCAACCCATACCACCTTAACAATAAATCCCTACTCATGACCACAGAATGTAAGCTCAGATCTACAGGCATGCAGAGGTCACATAGGCTCCTTTGCTGAATATGGGCCCCAGATCACATCAAATTGATGGGATTTACAGTCATAATATTTACACACATTTCCCATATTTGGGAGATACTCTCTCCCCTGATCCAGCTTTCTGGTCTTTTTTCCAGCCATGACATCATTTCTCCAGACAATAACTTGGGTCCACCTGTATATCAGATGTCAGCTCAAAACACACTAGTATAGTCATGGGCCCTTTGGAATATACTTAAAATAGGTCTACTAACTATTTACAAAACTAAGACCCCAAAATCTTATCTATACTAATCCAGCCTTAGGTTCATGATTGGTCAATAATTTGCTTGGCTTTATACATTTACTCTTCTTTCAGCCACCAGGTTCCAGATGCTAACATTATGCCAACCTGACTTCCCTGGGCAGACGACTCCATCAATGAGTCCTGGAGCTCTGCTTCCCCAGAGCCCCACCCCACTAGGGAAAGAGAGAGGGAGTATGGATTGACTTGTCAATGCCCATGTTCAGTGGGGAAGCAATTACAGAAGACAGACCTTCCACCTTCTGCACCCCATAATGACCCTGGGTCCATACTTCCAGAGGGATAAAGAATAGGAAAACTATCAGGGAAGGGGATGGGATACGGAGTTCTGGTGGTGGGAATTGTGTGGATCTATACCCCTCTTATCCTATGGTTTTTGTCAGTGTTTCCTTTTTATAAATAAAAATTATAAAAAGTAAAAAATAAAATAAAAAATAAAAAATGCCATTAATCTTCAGGCTGTACACACAAGGAAGGAAGGAGAAATGGTAAATTTTGAGTAATAAAGTGCACATGGTGTGAAAATTTCCCTGGTGCGATAAATGTTGAAGAATCCAAACAAAAAGAAAAAACATATATCATTTCTCTAACGTGTCTTCATTATACTGTTATTTGCACATTTAGAGCAAGTTTTGGGAGGCAAAAAAAAAAAAAAAAACATGTTATAGAAAGAATGGAAGTGGGGGATGGCAGTGGCACACTCAGTTAATTGCACAAATTATCAGGAGTAAGGGCCCAGGCATCAAGACCTCTCTCCCCAAATGCAAGGGGTCCGCTTCACAAGCAGTGAGGCAGGTCTGTAGATAAGTATCTTTTTTTCCCTTTCTCTATAGTCCTATCCTCTCTCAATCCTATCTAATAAAAATTAGAAAGCAAAAATAAAGGCAAGGAAAAAATAGCCCCAGGAGCAAAAGATTTGTAAGTGCCGGCACCAAGCCCCAGTGAAAAATGCTGGTGGCAATAAAATAAATTAAATAAGTACGTAAATAAATAAATAAGAAGAAAGTGTTAGTATGCTTCTAAATTCTGCTTCTAAGACCCCTTCTGTTTCATTGGTTTGGTCCCCCCTGCTTGGCACTGTGTTCTATTTACATAACCACTGTTAACTAAGCACCCCCCTGCCTCCAGGACATTGATTTAATCCTCTCTGGTTCATGCTTTTTCCTTCTCCCCACCCTCCATCCTACGTACTTCCTTTTTCCTGACCCTTCCGCCTCAGGAGAGAGGCAGGACAGAATTGTGTTGTGATTAGAAGAGATTAGATTGTTGAACCGCATTTCTGCTCGTCAATAAAGAGATACTGCTTCCCAGCTCAGCCATGAGTCTCTGGTCATCTCTCTCTCCCGCCCGCGAAGCTAGCATGACAAGAAAGAATGGAAGGGATGCTGCAAACATGTGCAACATGAAATGGTAGAGGACTCTACCACTTTAGTTGTGGGAGGAATCTCAGAACAGAAAAAAAAAAAAAATCTCAAAACACCCTCTTTCTCAGCAGCAGCTATCAGGACTCCCATTCACACAAGTAGTACAGAAGTGGACACTTGAACCAGGTTTCATGCAAAATATTTTTCCTGTTCCCTTAACTTTTTCTTGCGGTAGACAGTATAAATACTGTGAGACATGCTATATAGCCTACAATATCTAGTAACTTGGGTCATCTAAGGTAGATCCTATAAGCAATGCTAGAAGCAATCACTGATTTTTATAAAAAAGTTAATATATACTTATGACCACAGAAAGTGAGCTCAGACCTACAGGGATGCAGAGGTTACATAGGCTCCTAAGATGAATATGGGCCCCAGATCACATCAATGAGGTTTACAGTCAACAATATTTATACACATTTCCCATATTTGGGAGCTACTCTCTTCCCTGATGCAGCTTTCTAGTTCTTTTTCCAGCCATGACATCATCTCCCCAGACAAAAACTTGGGTCCACCTGCATATCAGATGCCAGGCTCAGGCAAAAACTAGTATAGTCATAGGACTTTTGGAATATAACTAAAATAGGCCTACTAGCTATCTTCAAAACAGAGACCTCAAATCTTCATCTGTAATATTCTAGCCTTTAGATTCATGATTAGTCAACATTTTTTGGTGTTTTTTTTTTTTTTTTTTTTGGCTTTATATGTTAACTCTTCTTTCAGCTACCAGGTTCCAGATGCTAACATGATGCCAACCCGACTTCCCTGGGCAGACAACCCCATCAATGAGTCTTGGAGGCCTGCTTCCCCAGAGCTCTGCCCCACTAGGGAAAGAGAAAGAGACAGGCTGGGAGTATGGATCGACCTGCCAATGCCCATGTTTAGCAGGGAAGCAATTACAGAAGCCAGACCTTCCACCTTGTGCACCCCATAATGACCCTGGGTTCATACTTCCAAAGGGTTAAAGAATAGGAAAGCTATCAGGGAAGGGGATGGGATACAGAGTTCTGTTGGTGGGAATTGTGTGGATTTGTACCCTTCTTAACCTATGGTTCTTGTCAATGTTTCCTTTTTATAAATAAAAATTTTTAAAAAGTTAATACATTGCAATCAATTTGCTACATCCTGGAGACTAAGAAAGATATCGTGAAAAATAAACGACATAAATAGAAAAGCGTGAGACACTTCTAAAGCAAAAATATGCTGAATTTTTTGCAACTAGTTTAGTGAAAAGCTTACTATTTAAAATCTTGCTGAATGGAAGAGTCTGGTAACTGCACTTTATTATGATCTCCTACTATGCTCTTACATTTACTTAGGATAAAAAAGGATGTTATTCTTGTATATACATTTACCATGTCTTGTGACATGAGTTCTATATTCTTATTTTTTGTGACTTTGCAAGATCAGTATTATTACTATTATTAAGGTGAGCATTACAGACTAAGAAAGTCTGTGGACTATGCCCAGATTCACACAGAAAAATGACTCACTAAACTGCTTGAAAAATCTATGTTTAGTGTGACAGACAGAGGAAATAATCAACTGTTTGAGTGCAGGACTTGGATGGTTGATATTCCAGGTTAAATACCTCTTACCATATGCACCAGAGTAGTGTTTTGGCTTTTCTCTTTCATGTGAAACTCTATTTCATTAAATAAATAAAAACAACTCTTAAAAAAAGAAAAGAAAATCCATGTTTTGCTTTCTATTTCAAAGTTTTTCCATATATCTTATTCTACCTTCCAACCCCACCCTTGTGTCTATTTCCCATGATGGGAGATGACTGGAAATTTTGATATCTATTTAGAGCTAACCCTAGTCAATTGCTAATTCTAAATGTGTTTTGTGTTGTTAACATGCACTAAGAATTAGCAGGTGGGAAAATAGCCTAAGTACTGGCAATGATAGATTTTGCATGGATGAAATTGATTGGTTATATAAGCACTTAGAATCATGTCTACTTGAGGTTCTTCAGCTAGCCATTTTAGCAGAATATATTAATACATTTAGTTCAGCAATTTATTTATACTTTGCTTTATTTATTTATTATGTTGTTGAAGTCTCATTACATTATATAAGCTTCAGGTGTGCATTACTAAAAAAAAAAATCAATATGTGCACATACTACCATTAACTTTGATTTAATTTTCTATCCTTAATAGGTCCTTTCCCAAGGCCCATATTAAAAAAATTTTTTATATGGATTGTTATAGTGGAGTTTCTATTTTTAATTTTATTAGTAATATAATATTAATTTACAAAATTATAAGATAACTAGGGTATGATTGTGTACCATTCCCAACACTGGAGTTCTGTAACCCCATTCCCTGCACTGGAAGCTGTAATAGTTCACCCAAGGTTGCATATATGGGTAATTTCTTTTTTTTCTTCTTTCTTTTTAAATATTTATTTATTCCCTTCTGTTGGCCTTGTTTTATTGTTGTAGTTATTATTGATGTCGTTGTTGTTGGACAGGACAGAGAGAAATGGAGAGAGGAGGGGAAGACAGAGAGGGAGAGAGAAAGATAGACACCTGCTTCACCAATTGTGAAGTGACTCCCCTGCAGGTGTAGAGCCAGGGGCTCGAACCGTGATATTTACGCCAGTCCTTGAGCTTTGCGCCACCTGCGCTTAACCTGCTGCTCTGCTGTCTGACTCCCGAACTATTATTTCTATAATTATCTGTCTAGATTTATATATATTTGCCTCATTTTTTTTTTCTATGGTCCTGTGTTATTTTCCTTTCTAAGTCACGCCTACACCTATTACTATTTCTGAATGTCCTTTCACTTTTCCTCTTCTCCCCTCAGGCCCAAGGACCAGATTCTTTTTTTTTTAATATTTATTTTATTTATTTATTCCCTTTTGTTGCCCTTGTTGTTTTATTGTTGTAGTTATTATTGTTGTTGTCATTGTTGGATAGGACAGAGAGAAATGGAGAGAGGAGGGGAAGACAGAGAGGAGGAGAGAAAGATAGACACCTGCAGACCTGCTTCACCGCCTGTGAAGCAACTCCCCTGCAGGTGGGGAGCTGGGGTTCGAACCGGGATCCTTATGCCGGCCAAGGACCAGATTCTGAGGCTAATTTACCCAAAGCCTGAAAGAAAAATGTTTATAGTGATTTTTTAAGGTCGTGCAAAAACATAATTTAGATCCTCACATATGTACTGTACTCCTGAGTCATATCCCCTGCCCAGAATTTTATGAAACAGATATTCAAGAGTTCCACATTTAAAAAAAAAAAAAAAACTGGTTCTTTCATATAGTGCTGGGGATTGACACAGACCTCATCCATTCGGGGCAAGTTATCTATCCCCTGAGTCATCTTTCTGGCCATGAAAATAATTATTGTCATTCAGTAACTTATGAAGTGATATCCATAGCAGCCACTACCTTTTGGTGAAATAAGAGATACATGTTTAAGATCATACCCACTTTGAAGGAATACCACAACATAATAGCAAGCAATAGAGTTACATAAGAAATAAAAGCCTAAAAAATAAATAAGAAGGCTATTTCCATTATTAACCAGGTTTAAACTGAATATTTACAGGGATAATATAGTCATAAATAAAGCACTTATGCCCTGGTTATTTTTTCAGTGCCACTAAGGTTATTCCTGGAGCGTGGTGTCTGCAAGATGAATTCATCGCTCCTAGTTGCCTTTTCTTTTCCCCTAGAGACAAGAGAGAAATGTATAGGGAGGAGGGGAACAGAGAGAGGGAGTACTCTGCAACATCACTTCCCAGATTATAAAGTTTCCCCCCTGTAGATAGGAAGTGGGGATTGAACCTAGGTCCTTATGCACGGTAACACGTACACTCTACTGAATGCACCACTATCCAGTCCTCCTATGCACTAATTTTTTAATTAAATATATCTTCAAATATATGTTACAGATTATACATATATATATTGTTATATACAGGACACAGTATCTCACATATAGTGAGGGAGTACAGGAAAGTGTGAGAAATGAGCATAAGTTAGATCAAAGATAATCTTCAAAACATAAAAGTTTATCTTTATCCTAGTTTTGAAATCTATTTTCCTGGTGGGCTAAGTCAAATATATGTAATGCTAGCAAATACATGCCATGAATTACAACTTAATATGCCTTATCAATATCTCTTGATTCTTCTTTGAAGATTGTTCCAATTTGCAATTACAAAGAAGTAGCCCAAAGGAGGAAGGCAACATGACATTGAATTGAGACCATTCTGAACAGAACAGGAATAGCTTAGTGTCATCCCCTTCTCCTTCTGGCCATACCCCCTAAGGGCAACTGACAGCTCCCAGCTTCTCTCTGCATTATGTATATTCACACCAAGTGAGGAATATGGGCCCTTTGTCCCATGGCTCCTGTATCACTCATTTCTATGACTCTCATCCTACCTCTCACCTGTGGCTAATGTGGATGAGGCTGGCCAGGGGTGCTAGTTCTGCACCCTTGCTTCTTGGCTGTCCTTGCAGTTTTGCTTCAAATTGTCACTGGACACAGCCCCAACTGGCCCTCCTGTTAATCTGCCTCCTTCTTGGGCCTTTGGCCCGTGATGTCCCTGTTGCTTCCTTTCTCCACTTTGCTAGGTAACTGACACCAATTTCTATATTGCAGTGGAACTCCTTATTGCCTGACATTCCCATCCTCATCCACCCCAGGATCTCCTTGTAGTCTCACCAGAATTTCAGCGAGACAAACCTGTGCTCTTATTTTATTTTATTTTTGGTCAGGAAAACTTTTATCTTTCTGTTTTCCCTGTGAAGGTACACATGAGTGGATGTCAGATGCAGGTCCCACACCAGAGTTGTTTCTATTCCCTGACTATAACTAACATGTTATCATCCCAATGTACTATTCTTAACTGCAAGAAGATACTCTTCATACTAGTGCTTTGTGCATCAGCAAATGACTGAGAAGCTTGGATTCTATTGTAGATCACCACCCTGAGTCTCCCACATCTATTTGGTTCTCTGTAGTTTTCTTGTATGGGTAAGCAGCTAATAAGAACATTGACAGAAACACTTGAAAACAAGCAAAGTTAGGAATCAGCTTTCTCATTTGCAATTGCTGAGAGGGACATGTTTATTTTACAGTAGTAACTTGAGGACTGTCACAAGGTCTTGCATTCCCCACAGCAATAGCAATAGTAGAGAAGCACTGAGATAGAAATCACAAAGCAATATAGGAATCAAGAGCACTCCTACAACAGAAGAATCTGCCATTTCATGCTTATGAGAAAGGATAGAGCACAAGCAGTGTATATACTGTGACATCAAAGTGAAGGTAGGTTGAAGATGGCAAAATGGATCACCAGAAGTTCAGACATGTGCAAACAAGGTAGATGGGGAAAAGGGAGAGAAAAAAGCATGTCCAGGGAGTAGCTGTGCTACCAAGGACATATGGTTGGCAATATGGTTGAAAGAACCTTCAAAGACCTAAGTCAGAACACAAAATGGCTTATAATTGTGCTTTGTTTTTCATTCAATATTGGGTATTGGGTTCTGTTCATTTGTATAAGAAGAGACAAGATCTCCCTTCTATAACAGTGAAAATAATTCACATACAACACAACAACGTTTCCATGCAGAAGATTTAAAGATGTTGAAAAGTTGAAAGAGTTAACCCAGTTAGAGGTTAGTGACAGATCTGTGACTTAGTGACACTGGCCAGGAAGAGTATATTTTGCTAAGCCATATATACGAAAGTTAAGGCAGGTTGTTATATTAGAGATTCAGTGGTGACTGTGAATGCTATTATAGAAATACCAGAGGAGGTTGCTATGGTTATAATAGTAGCCCCTTGTAGCATCTCTGTGCCCAGATCCTCTGCTGGGGATTTGATTTGCATGAGCTCTTTCAACATTCCAACAGTGCAGGGAAAAAGAAACTTTTGGTCCTGGGGGAAGTGAAGTCACCAGATGATCATTACTGAAATAATTCTCACAATGTTTACTTTCTTCAAATTGTAATGGACTCAGTTGTCTGGGTCAGGTCTGGCTGAAATTGCATCAGATCAGAGAAAAGGATAGGATCTGAGCTGGACATCTGAGAACTAGAACCACCTGGGTTGGGATCTTGCACTGGAACCAAACCACCTGCCCTCTGAGCCCTCAGGGTGAACCATTTCAAATCTGCTTCTATAGTTGTCGTTGCTCACATTTTTAAACTCAGGACTCTCTCTGGCAGGAGACTTGGCTGGGAAGTAAAAACTAGGTTAATACTCCTTTGTAGTGATTGGTGAATACAAGACTTAAACGGTTCAATAAATTATGTTTTAACCAGTTCCTTAAAATGATGAATGCTATCTATAACTGTCTGGCCTTTTACAAATAAAGTCAGCTCTTGGACATTCAAAGTAATAGGATGGGTTCTATGCATATTTCTAATTATGGAAGTGCTTATTTGATAATGTTCCATTGTTTAGGCTTTTTCTAATACGGACAAGTATTTCTTTTAAAAGCTATTTATTTATTGCTGAAAGGAGGGGGAGAGAGGAAGAAAGAAGAGGAGGGGAAAGAGAAAAAGGGGGGCATAATGAGAGAGAAGGCATCAGAGCATTACTCTGGTATATGCGATGCCAGGGATCAGATTTGGGGACCTCTTGCAAAAGAGTCTAATCCTTTATTCTCGGTGTCACCAGTTGGACTGCAAGCACAAATATTTATACTCAATTATTCATTAACAATGACACCTGGGGCTGGGGGGATAGCTTAGCCACCTGGTAAAGGAACATTTTACCATGCCTAAAGCCCTCTGACTGAATACTGATACCTCATAAGAGCAGGTGGTCCAGTGTTGGGTTGTTTCTCCCTCTGTGTCTTTATATTTGAAGTAAAAAGAATAAAATGTTAGCCTGTGAAGACTTAGGTGTCTAAAAAAAATCAGTTCATGAATAGGGGACAAGGAGATGTCTCAGCATTAGAGCACAGGACGTGCATGACTGAGAGCTCAAATTTGATTCCTGGCACTGCTCATTTCAGAGCTGAGAAGTCTCTTTCTTTTATAAAAATATCTTTTAGGGCTGTGGAGACAGCTTAATGGTTATGCAAAATACCCCCAATGCCTGGAATTCTGAGGTCCTAGCTTCAGTCCACAGCATCACCATAAGCCAGAGCTGATCAGTGCTCTAGCCACTCCCCCACCTCTCCTACTCTCTGTATATCTCATTAAAATAAAATAAATAGAATATTAATAAATCTTTTAAAAGGGTCACAAATGGGTAGACTAAAAGCTGCCAAAACAAATGGAATCTTCTCAAACACTACTCCAAACAGCACTTCTTGAATGCTGTCACGGTGGTTGCAAGAAGTAACTGAGGGCTGCATACCTCAGATGTCTGGAGTGGGCATCTATTTCTAGGGCCACTACACCCTCGAGAGTTATCAAAGTACTTAATGAAGTCAGGAAGATTGGCCTAGTTCTGCAGCTGTGCTCCATGGACCCCTGGGTGAGTATGGAGCTGGAAGGGGCTGCTGGAGTTTATCAGAGTGTGACCATCACGAGGGCTCTGTGGCTGGAACACATTGGCAACTCATTGAGGATGGAGGGAGGGGGGGGGGGACTGATTAATATCGACCCCAGGAGTGCTGTGCTGTCCCTAAACTAACAACAGGATGTCTAGCTTTACTCAGATTATGACTAAAATGTCCATGGACTTTGCAAATGTCCTCTGCTTTTCAATGAGGGGCCCAAATGGCTCTGCTAAATAGATGCTCTCACCAGCTGGGATAGAATATGAATGAAAACAAAGGCAAATGACAAGAACATGCAACCTCTAAATAGTCTTCTGCTCCAAATGGATGAGAGCATTTACACTAACTTTTATTGGTCATTTTCTTTTTAAAATTTATTTTCTTTGCTTTAATGATGGGGGGGTGAGGGAGAGAGAGAGAAAGAGAGAGAGAGAATAAAAAAAATCTATTCAGATTTGGGATATGCATCCCCTGAGACTGAGTATCTCAGGAATGCATGTCTTGTATTCTAATGCTGAGCAAATTCCTGGTCCTTATTGAGCATTTTCTACACACAAAGTCCCATAAAACTATTTTGAAAGTAAAATAAGAGCATAAATAACTGATAGTCCCAGAATGCAGGGTATAATATTTTATTTTCATTTCAGTTAGACTGTCCAAAATATTTTCTATACCTTCTTTGTTTAAATCTCATCTTTCTTTGTTTAAATCTATATTTATCTTCTTCAGATTTAATAAAACATTTCATTTGACTTTCTAATTTCAGAGAGAATGCAGAACTTCCATCAGTGTACTCACTCACTCAAGTGAGTGTGTCAAAATAAAGGAAACGGAAGTGGGGATGCCATAGATCTTTGAATGGTGTTCCCTTGGGTTGGCTAGAGCAGGTCTGGGCATAAATGGAGCACGTGTGGAATAGAGAGGAACCCAAATCATACATCCAAACAGCTGGTCCCAGGCCTTTCTCTGCATCAATCTCCTGACTCTTCCTACTGCTGCTCCCAAAAGGCAAGACAGAGTGAACCCAGGGACCACAGGTGGCTATTATCCCCTAAACTTGGTTTGATCACAACTGGCCCCAAATTCAGATACTTTTTCTCCCTGACCTTGAGCTTTGGCTAGTCCTCAAGGTTAAAAATAGTTGCAAGCAGAGAGAAAAATCTCTTCTCTGGGCCCTTCCAGCTACTTTTTTTTTTTTTAAAGAATTAGTTGACTTGATAGAGATAGAGAGAAATTAAAAGTGAAGGGCAAGATACAGAGGGAGCAAGATATCTGTAGCTCTGCTTCACAGCGCATAAAGTTTTCCCGCACAGGTGGGGACCTAAGAATTTGAACCCAGGTCTTTGTGAATGGTAACATGTGCACTCAAACAGGTGAGTTGCTCACTGGCCCCCCAGGTCCTTCTTTGCTTGACTGCTAGCTCACTTAGAAAAAAGCCTAGCAACAAATATACAATTAAAGTAGCCAGTAAGTGGCTTAGTTATATAGAACAGGACTCTTAAAACATATGGGTTCAATCCCTGGCACTATATATCTCAGGGCAGTGTTCTGGCTGCTCACTTATTCTTCTCTCTCTTATGATATAAATATATAAGATGCTAGTGGGTGGCTTACCTGGTTGAATGCACACATCACCATGCACAAAGACCCTGGTCCTCTTACCTACAGTAAGAGAAGCAGTAAAGCAGGACGGCAATCTCTCTCTTTGTTTATCTCTTCTCCCCTTTGATTTTTGTCTCTATCCAATACATACATACATAAATAAACAAAATCCATTTAAAAAGAAATAAGTAAATAAATATATTTTCAAATGTATAATAGTTATAATCCTAGGAATTTAAAAACATCATTTTGGACATTTGGACTTACATTGAACTTCTGAAATTCAATAGACAAGCTTAGAAGGAGGAATATATTTATACAAGAAAAGACACAGCTATATATGGTTTTGGAACCTCTTCTTGACCTTCCAAACAATAATTGGGAAGAGGAAATTTTTTCACTCCTAGGTTAAAAAAAAAAAAAACCCTCATGTAAGGTTATAGAACTGTCCTGACTGATTTAAATGTAAGCATTTCTAATTTTCCATAAGGACAAAGCTTCCTTTTCCAGGCTATGGATGTTTCAACTTAATTCTAGGCACTGTAATTTTGTGCTTACTATATACAGATACATTCATACACAGCCTCACATTTTTGTTTTCCCCCTGTGGACAGTTACAAGGTGACACTGGATTAAATCAGTCTCACTGATGAAGAGGAAGAAGAAGAAGGAGAAGAAGAAGAAGGAGGAGAAGGAGGAAGAGGAGGAGGAGGAGGAGGAGGAGGAGGAGGAGAAAGAGAAGAAAAAAGTATCCTCAGATCACGACTGTAGACCACTGCACATTTTAATTATATGAGGGGAGGCAGAGCCAAGATGGTGGACTGAGAAGTAGCTTCTGGTCTGAGTTCCAACAACAACTGCTGGAAACGGTAGGATTTTTTGCCTTCAGTAAGACAGTGAATTCGGGGTCCTAGCTGTAACATCAAGGTGGTGAATATAGCCTAGTTTGGTTAGAATATAGAGAGAAAAAGAAAGAAAAAAATTTTTTATTATTCCCAAAGTACACCCCTGCCCCCCCCACCAGAACCAGACCCTGGGTGCCAGAGAGCTGCTCCTAGCAGGCTTCCCTGCTGAGTTTCTTTCTTTACCAAGATTCCTGGTCCAACAGGGGTTCCATTCCAAGTCTATTCCTTTCTGAAACCCTTGGCCCTCTTTCTTTCTAAGTGGCCAACTGGATCTACAAAAGGGAAAGACTGCCCTGAGGTATTTGTTTGTTTGTTTGCTTGTTTGTTTTACTTTCTTAACAATCAGCTGCCTCTGCTCAGGTGGCTTGAGGCAATCTGGGACAGGTTTTTTACCCTGCTCTATTTTATTATTAATATTATATAAAGGTGTATCTCTTCCCCCTCCCCCTCTAGGTTGACCAGAATTAACTCTTAGTGTAATTTCCATTGTTAGGGGACTGGGCATTTTATCCATTGCAAGACAAACATGTTTCACTACTCCTACCTCCCCTACCCATTCTCCCCTTCTCCCTACTCCTAGCTAATTAAAAAATAAAATAAAATAAATTAATTAATATAAACTCTTTCTTTTCACTGCTTCTTTATTACAGTTCTTTTTCTTATCTTTTTTTCTTGTCTTCCTTTCTTCCTTCCTCCTTCAGCTTTCTGAATTCACTGATACTCGTTTGTGAATTATTTTGACTCAGAGTGGACTCTCTATGTGTGTATCTCTGCTCTACTTCCCTTCTCCTCTTGCTACCTCTAGGATATACAGTGGATAGTACATTTGCATAATTGTCTATTCTTGCTCTCCCTTTTTTCCTTTCTCTTTCTTCTTCACTTGGACTTGGTTGCAATTTTTTCACTGACTGGAGACATTGTTTGGCTAACTGGTAGTGGTTAAACTGCTTCAATCCTTGCTTCAGCTGATACTGTAATTTCTGAGGTTGATGACAGCATTTATCATAAAGGTATTTAGTACAGTGTTGCTTGTACTCAAAACACAACAACTGAGGAACAACAGAACATAAGAATAAGAAACACATAAATTAAAAAGAAAGATGGGTAGATCAAAAGCAAATAAAACTGCTACTACAATGAAGGAAGACAAGAGCCCAGAAGAAACTAGAAATCAGACAGAAGTAACAATATATAAGAAAAACATGCAATAATAATAAACTGACTAATCACAGAAATGAAAACAACTTTGGAGGAAAGGAATGGCAGTATTAGGGAAACAACAGTTGAGACCCTCAAGGAAAATACTGATTATCTTGAGGCAATTAGAGAACTGAAAGCTGAAATAGCTGAATTGAAGAAAGAAGCTGAGCGAAGGGAAAGCAGACTACCAGAAGCAGAAAACAGAATTAGCCAGACAGAGGATGAGTTAGAGAAAACTAAGAAAGAGGTTAAAGAGCTCAAAAATAAATTGAGAGACACTGAAAACAAAAACAGAGACATATGTAATGATCTCAAAAGAAGTAACATTTGTATAATTGGCCTGCCAGAGGAAGAAAGAGAGGAAGGGGAAGGAAACATTCTAGAGGAAATTATAGAAGAAAATTTTCCAGACCTGAATAACAGAAAGGATATTAAGATTCAAGAGGCCCTGAGAGTTCCAAACAGAATCAACCCAGACCTGAGGACACCAAGACACATCATAGTCACAATGAGAAGAAGTAAGGATAAAGAAAGGATCCTAAAGGCTGCAAGAGAAAAACAAAAGTCACATACAGGAGAAAACCCATAAGACTATCAGCAGACTTCTCCACTCAAATTCTAAAAGCCCGAAGAGAATGGCAAGATATCTATTGAGCTCTGAATGAAAAAGGGTTTCAACCAAGGATGAAATATCCTGCAAGACTTTCATTCAAACTAGATGGAGGGGTCAGAATATTCTTAGACAAAAAACAGTTAATGGAAGCAACCATCACCAAATTGGCCCCAAAAGAGGTTCTAAAAGACCTCATATAAACAAGAACTTCACTATAATTGTTGCCATATATCCGAGCAGATAAAAATTCATTGAACAATGGCACTACAATACATTAAATCCATAATATCAATAAATGTCAATGGCTTAAACTCACCCATCAAAAGGCACAGAGTGGGAGGATGGATCAGAAAACATAATTCAACCATATGCTGCTTGCAAGAATCCAATCTGACCCAAAAAGATAAACACAGACTTAAAGTGAAAGGATGGAAAACTATCATACAGGCTAATGAAAAAAAAAAAAAAAAAAGCTGGAACAGCCATTCTCATCTCTGACACAATAGATTTTAAATTAAATAAAGTAATAAAAGATAGGCAAGGACATTACATAATTATTAGAGGATCAATCATCCAAGAAGACTTAACAATTATTAACATCTATGCACCAAATGAGGGACCAAATAAATACATCAAGCACCTACCAAAAGAAGTTAAAAAATCCATCAATAGTAATACAATAATAGTGGGAGACTTTAACACCCCACTCTCACAATTAGACAGATCAACAAAGCAGAGAATAAACAAAGAAACAAGAGAATTAAATGAAGAGATGAACAGACTAAACCTCCTGGACATCTTCAGAGCTCTTCACCCCAAAAAACTGGAATACACATTCTTCTCAAATCCACACAACACATACTAAAGGATAGACCACATGTTAGGCCACAAAGACAGCATCAATAAATTCAAGAGCAATTAAATCATCCCAGGTATCTGCTGAGACCACAGTGGAGTAAAACTAACATTTAACAACAAACAGAAAATTATTAAAAGTCACAGAATTTCGAAACTCAACAACATACTGCTTAAGAACCACTGGGTCAGAGATTCACTCAAGCACGAAATTCAAATGTTCCTGGAATCAAATGAAAGTGAAGACACAACCTATCAAAATACTTGGGACACAGCTAAAGCAGTATTAAGAGGGAAACTCATAGCCATACAATCTCATATTAAACAATAAGAAAAAGCTCAAATAAACGACCTTGCTGCACACCTCAAGGACTTAGAGAAGAGGAACAAAGGAACCCTAAAGCAACCAGAAGGACAGAAATCACTAAAATTAGAGCAGAAATAAACAACATCGAAAAGAAAAGAACCATACAGAATTTCAATGAAACCAAATGTTGGTTATTTGAAAGATTAAACAAAATTGACAAACCCATAGCCAGATTCACTAAACAAAAAAGGGAGAAGACTAAAATTCATAGAATTGTAAATGATAGAGGAGATATCACAACGGACACCACAGAAATCCAGAAAATCATGCGAAACTTCTGTGAAGAACTATACACCACCAAGCTAGAGAATCTGGAAGAAATGGAACAATTTTTAGAAGCATATGCCCTTCCAAAACTGAACAAACAAAAACTACAAAACCTAAATGCACCAATCACAGACAAAGAAATTGAAACCATTATTAAGAATCTACCCAATAACAAAAGCCCTGGACCAGATGGCTTCACAAACGAATTCTACAAAACCTTCAGGAAACAGTTAATACCTATACTTCTAAAGCTTTTCCATAAGACTGAAGAAACAGGAACACTCCCTTCCACCTTCTATAAAGCCAACGTCACCCTGATACCAAAAGCAGATAGGGACACAACGAAAAAGGAAAACTACAGAACAATATCTCTGATGAACATAGATGCCAAAATATTAAACAAGATCTTGGCCAACCAGATACAGCAGCTTATCAAAAAGATTGTTCATCACGACTAAGTGGGATTTATTCCAGGAATGCAATGTTGGTTCAACATACGTAAGTCAATCAATGTCATTCACCACATCAATAAAAGCAAAGCCAAAAACCACATGATTATCTCAATAGATGCAGAGAAAGCCTTTGATAAAATCCAACACCCATTCATGCTCAAAACCCTACAAAAAATGGGAATAGATGGGAAATTCCTCAAGATAGTGGAGTCTATATATAGCAAACCTACAGCCAACATCATACTCAATGGACAGAAGCTGAAAGCATTCCCCCTGAGATCGGGGACTAGACAAGGCTGTCCACTGTCACCATTACTCTTCAACATAGTATTGGAAGTTCTTGCCATAGCAATCTGGCAAGAGAAAGGAATCAAAGGAATACAGATGGGAAGGGAAGAAGTCAAGTTCTCACTATTTGCAGATGATATGATAGTATACATAGAAAAACCTAAAGAATCCAGCAGAAAACTACTGGAAGTTATTAGGCAATATAGAAAGGTGTCAGGCTACAAAATCAATGTACAAAAATCAGTGGCATTTCTTTATGCAAACACTAAATCTGAAGAAGAAGACATCCAGAAATCACTCCCATTCACTGTTGCAGCAAAATCAATAAAATACCTAGGAATAAACCTGACCAAAGAAGTGAAAGACTTGTATACTGAAAACTATGAGTCACTATTCAAGAAAATATAAAATGATACCAAGAAATGGAAAGATATCCCATGCTCATGGATCGGAACAATAAATATCATCAAAATTAATATTCTCCCCAGAGCAATATACAAATTTAATGCTATACCCATCAAAGTTCCACCAAACTTCTTTAAGAGAATAGAACAAAAACTACAATCATTTATCTGGAACCAGAAAACACCTAGAATTGCCAAAAACAACTTGAGGAAAAGAAACAGTAATGGAGGCATCACACTCCCAGACCTCAAACTATATTATAAAGCCATCATAATCAAAACAGCATGGTACGGGAACAAAAATAGGCACACAGACCAGTGGAACAGAATTGAAAGCCCAGAACTAAACCCCCACACCTATGGACATCTAATCTTTGCTAAGGGGCCCAAAGTATTAAATGGAAAAAGGAGGCTCTCTTCAATAAATGGTGCTCGAAAAACTGGGTTGTAACATTCAGAAGAATGAAACTGAACAACTTTATCTCACCAGAAACAAAAATCAACTCCAAATGGATTAAAGACCTGGATGTTAGACCAGAAACAATCAAATACTTAGAGGAAAACATTGGTAAAACACTTTCCCACCTAAACCTCAAGTACATCTTTGATGAAACAAACCCAATTGCAAGGAAGACTAAAGCAGAAACAAACCAATGGGACTACATCAAAGTGAAAAGCTTCTGCACAGACAAAGAAACTGTCACAAAAACAAAGAGACCCCTCACAGAATAGAAGAAGATCTTTACATGCCATACATCAGACAAGAGACTAATCACCAAAATATATAAAGAGATCCACAAACTTAGCACCAAAAAAGCAAATGATTCCATCCATAAATGGGCAGAGCATATAAACAAAACATTCACTCCAGAGGAGATCCAAAAGGCTAACAAACATATCAAAAACTGCTCCAGGTCGCTGACTAAAAGAGCAATGCAAATAAAGACAACACTGAGATACCACCTCAGTCCTGTGAGAATGGCATGTGAGACCTTTCCTTTCATAGTATTCTCTAATTCCATCCCAGGTGGTTCACTTCCTAACAAAGTCCTAAAACCTAGATATAGACCACGTTCCAGGAGATAGAGCATATGTTCACAGGTATCCATAAAGTAGGGCAAGTATATAACTGAAAGCAGTAGTACACTAGAGTTTGCAGTGAGTACCCCCCAACATTTCATCTCCACTATTCCAACCTTTGGGTCCATGATTCTTCAGCAATTTGTTTGGCTTTGTATGTTAACTCTCTTTTCAGCCCCCAGGTTCCAGATGCCATCAGGATGCTGGCCAGGCTTCCCTGGACTGAAGACCCCACCAATGTGTCCTGGAGCTCAGCTTCCCCCAGAGACTCACCCTTCTAGGGAAAGAGAGAGGCAGACTGGGAGTATGGATCGACCAGTCAATGCCCATGTTCAGCGGGGAAGTAATTACAGAAGCCAGACCTCCCACCTTCTGCAACCCACAACGACCTTGGGTCCATGCTCCCAGAGGGATAGAGAATGGGTAAGTTATTTGGGAGGGGATGGGATATGGAGATTGGGTGGCGGGAATTGTTTGTTGTACCCCCCCATCCTTTTTTTTTTTTTTTTTGTTAATATCTCCTTTCTTAAATAAAAAAAAATCATCTGAGAAAAATGGTTGGAACTTCCCATGTCAAATACTATCTTAAACAGAAGTTCTGAAAGGATCCTACTGCCATTGTTTCCTGCTGAATAAATGGTTTGATATTAGTGGGTGTCATCACATAACATTGCAGGGTGTATCTATAAGACATTACAACCCATTCTGAGCAAATAGCAAGGGAGATAAAGTATTTGCTCTTATTCAGTCTACATTACTCTTTTTTTTCCTTTTTTTTTTATTACCAGTTACTCTAAATCACAGTTCTGCTTAAAAACTCTGTTCTAGTACAATAGAAGAATTACTGAAGATCACCTTTTGAAACACAGGATAAAAGTAAAGACTGGCAGGCACTTGCTCTCTGTTACTCCATACAACTCATTCAATTCCATTGACAATGGTATGGAATAGATATTGCTGATATTCACTGTCAGAAATGAGCCTCAGGAACATTACATAACTTCCCAGGTGTCTCTAATGCATGAATGACAGAATTAGGACTTCAATCCAGCTCTCTTTGAGTGCAGAAAATGTAAACTTTCAGTCACAGAACTGGAAGGAATCTTAGAGGTAACCTTGCGTTTTCTCCTCAATTTTTCAGAAAAGGAAATTCAAACTGAAGAGGTAAATAAATGATGTTCAAGGTCATGCAGTGGTTGAACGTAAAGAAAAAGGACAAAATACAAGTTGTGTCTCATGTCAACAGAGTCCCCTAGAGGCATTACACAGTGGTACCTTCTGATATACACCCAAATTTAAAGTGTCAACAAGTTCACAATGTTTCTTTTAACTGAAACAATCACAATGCAAAATATAAATTTAGCAGAAAGTGTTTGCAATGTGCTGTAAGGTAAACTGTGCCAATGTAAAACTTTTTACTAATTCTGAAATGAGTTTTAAGCAATAAAATTACATATTTTACAAATTTTTTTTCAAAAAATATTTATTTATGAGGGAGATAGAGAAACAAAGCATCACTCTGGCACATATGATACTCAGGAATTGAACTTGGACAGGACCTCGTGCTTCAAAGTCTAGCACTTTGACACTACACCATCTCCTGGGACACAAAGTAGACCTTTTTTGAGCTGGGGCAAATAAAGAAGTTGTATTGCTTTTACCATTTTCTTAGGCTATATGTCACTACATTTTTTTTTTCTTCAACTATTATTTTAAAAGATTTTCTAATGGAACCTGGTGATTGAAAAGAGAGTTAACATATGAAGCCAAACAATTTGTTGAGCAATCATGGATCCCAAGCTTGGAATAGTGGAGAGGAAGTGTTAGGGAGGTACTCACTGCAAACTCTAGTGTAATCCTGCTTTCAGGTATATATTTTGCAGTAGTTTATGGATACGTGTGCACATAAGCTCTCTCTCACAGAAACTGGTGTATATCTAGGTTATGGGACTTTGTTAGAAAGTGAACTACCTGAGATGAAATTAGAGTGTACTATTAAAGGAAAGGTCTCACTCGAGTAATGAAGCTGAAGGGTTGTCATTCCACACGTGAAGTCTCTGGATACAGTCTGAGGTGAAGCATGTTGAGGTGGCAATCGTTGCTTTGGTTAGGGATGCTGGCTAGGCTTCCCTGGATTGAAGACCCCACCAATGCGTCCTGGAGCTCAGCTTCCCCAGAGACACACCCTACTAGGGAAAGAGAGAGGCAGACTGGGGGTATGGACCGACCAGTCAACGCCCATGTTCAGCGGGGAAGCAATTACAGAAGCCAGACCTTCTACCTTCTGCAACCCTCAACGACCCTGGGTCCATGCTCCCAGAGGGATAGAGAATGGGAAAGCTACCATGGGAAGGGGTGGGTTATGGGGATTGGGTGTTGGGAATTGTGTGGAGTTGTACCCCTCCTACCTTATGCTTTTGTTCACTAATCCTTTCTTAAATAAAAAATTTAAAAAAAAATAAAAAAAAAAAAGATTTTCTAATGGTTCACTAAGTCAAGACTTTGTCAGTTTATACCCCTCCATTTATATTCAGTTACTGTGGAATATGGTGTGTCTTTTAAAGTAATTTCTTTCTGGTGCCTTTATGCAGTTTGACTATCCATTATGTATCTGTACACGACTTTGCTCAACTAAGCAATTTTCTTTAATGTCAATCTTGATGAACAAGTAAGCATTAAGGCGACATTTAAACACCAAAGTAATACATGGTTAAATGAATCTAAATAAACTAAGCCAGCAAGGAAGAAATCATAATTAGTTTCACTGTCTGCATTGACTAAATTTTCTTTCCAAAATTCCATGTGTTTTTTTTTTAATTGATACTCTACCAGTATTCATCTAAGAAACATCTCACCATTAAATTCAGCAGATTTTCAAAGAGTAGGGCTTGCTAATTAAAAGCCGGCAGAGTTTAATGGACTTACATTAGTACAAAGAAGGTTTATTTCTTATTTTTCTCAAGTATATTTTGATGTGCAAAAACTTGTCAGATTATCATAGGAGCCAGTCTTTTAAGAAGATAAGACTTCAATCAGAGAAATGAAACGTGACCTCACAACAACAATAAATTTAACCTAATTTAATTAATATATTAACTCATAAGAAGTCAGAAAAATCTAAATAATTTTTAGTAGAGATTGCCAGTTAACACTTCAATCAAGTAGAAACTAGCACTTTGACACTACACCATCTCCTGGGACACAAAGTATCTTAAAGTGCCATAAGTCAAAGGATTAATGTTTAAGAAATACTGGAATGGAAAAAAAAAAGAGTCAACTGAAAAAGTATCTTAAGAAAAGTCAGTGTGGCTGGATGGTGGCACACCTGGTTGAGCTTACATGTTACAATGTGCAAGTACCCAGGTTTGAGCCACCAGTCCCTACTTGCAGGGGGAGAACTTTGTGAGTGGTGAAGGAGTGTTGAAGGTGTCTCTTTGTCTCTCTCCCTCTCTATCACCCCATTTCCCTCTTATTTTCTGCCTATCTGCATCCAATAAATAAAGATAAAAATTGAACATGTTACAATTAAGTTTGAATGAAAGACAAAAGGTTCTATATGAGGTTATGAACCAGCTTGGGAGAGGTTAAATGTCTTAATAAAATGATATTAGTATATTTAGATTTTAAGTGATGTATGAGTTTGATTCTAAGCTCCAAACTTGATTTAACATATTTAAGTCTGTATCTTCCAGTAACACTAAAATGTAGTGTGTACAAAGTTTTTTGAGGTAAGTGACAAAAAAGCACTTTGTTATATGACTAGCCTTAAAAAGTTAGAAGTAATATAGCAATAGGTACTTAGAACACCAGTAGAGAAACCTTTGAGAACTACAAAAGTCAAAACTATGCAGGCACAAAGAGTTAGTTTTCTAAGACATCTTACCCATAGTTTAAAACAGTATTGAACCATATAAAAACAAAAATGCAACTAAAAATGCTGTTATGATTTTATTTCCTTAAGCCAAGTTCTATTTCTTTTTTATCTTTATAAAAGAAGCTCACCCCTTTTCATTTCCTCTTAATCATAGTTGTTGCAATTTTTTTTTTCATTTCATCTCTACAACTGTTTTGATCAAAGTGACTGATAAAAGTGGCATTAATTATCCAATGCTCAATCTCAATGCTTAGTCCATGTGTCCTGAGCCTTTGATATAAATCATGTCTGACACACTCAAGGCTTTTTCCTCCTATCTCATGGATCTCTCAGTCTCACTCTTTTTTTTTTACCCTGTTCTCTCTAACTTCTCCTTCTCCTCCTCCTTCTCCTCTTCCTCCTCCTTATCCTTCTCCTTCTCCTCCTTCTTCTTCTCCTCTTCCTTCTCCTCCATCTTCTCCCTTCTTCTCCTCCCTCCCCCCCCCTTTTTTTTATTGCCACCAGTGTTGTTGCTGGGGCTCAGTGCTGGCACTATGAACCCACTGCTCTTGGTGGCCTTTTTTTTTTTTTTTTACTTTCTAATTTTTATCAGATAGAACAGAGAGAAATTGAGAGGGGACAAAGAAATAGAAAGACACCTGCGGATCTGTTTCACTGCTCCTTAAGTGGACATCCTACAGGTGGGGAGCTGGGTCTCGAACCCAGGTCCTTGTGGTTGATAATACATATATGTGCTTAACTGGGTACACCACTCCCAGCCTCAGTCTCAGTCCTTAATTTGCTTCTGTTTTTTTTTTTACTAAACCATTAGGTCAACTTTCCCAGTTTCATAGTAGAAACATACAGTAACAGAACCTTAGCATTGTGTATGTGGCTAAGACATCTCTAAAAATCCCAGATATATATTTACTTGCACTTTCATGTCTAATGTACTATGTCTGGAACATAGTTAAGCACAGTACCCATCTCTTCCTGCACATCTGCTCCTATTACTCTCATTCAGATAACAGGTCATTTAGGTACTTCTAGTTTCTCAGGCCAAACTCTGTAAGTCATTAATAAAATTCTCCTTTTTCTCACATTTTGTCTTGAATCACTCAGCAAAGGTCAAAATACATATCTCAAATGTGACATCTTCTTTAAAAATATACATTATTGGGAGCCAGGCGGTAGCACAGCGGGTTAAGCGCAGGTGGTGCAAAGCGCAAGGACTGGTGCAGTGTCCCGGTTCAAGCCCCCAGCTCCCCACCTGCAGGGGAGTCACTTCACAAGTGGTGAAGCAGGTCTGCAGGTGTCTCTCTTTCTCTTTCCCTTTCTGTCTTCCCCTCCTCTCTCCATTTCTCTCTGTCCTATCTAACAACGAAGACATCAATAACTACAACAATAAAACAACAAGGGCAACAAAAGAGAATAAATATTATATATATACATTATTTACTTACTTAATCCAGAGAGAAATTGAGAGGGAAGAGGGAGATAGAGAGGGAGAGAGAGAGATAGACTCACTCATCAAGCTTCTCCCACTTGCATATGGAGACCAGTGGCTTGGATTAAGTTCCTGGCACACTGCAACATGTATACTTAACCAGGTACACTGTCACCCAGTCTACTATCTCTATTTTAAAAAATAACCATTTTTATTACACACGAGAGAGAGAGTCATTTGAGTGAAAGAGGGTAAGATGGAGAGAGAGAGAGAAATCAGAGTACTCTTGATTGCACCAAGGATTGAATTTATAACTTCAGTTCTACTATTTGAGTTACTTCTCTAGTTGCCAAATACAGCATTATCTGAGCACCTCTGTGATAGTCCTTCTCAACTGTCATGTAGATAAAGTAGCATGCCCCAAGGGAACATCCCCCTGCCCCCAAACGCTCTATTCCTGTCAATATAGCCTCAAAAAATCTTATTAAATTCAAGGCAGGTCCTAACACTTCTCTGTTACAACCCTCCAATTCTTTCCCTCTCATTTGGGGTGGGGTGGGTGGTGGAGTAATACTCTTCTAATGAACTGAAATTCCATTGGATATAGGTCCACTGTTTCTTTGACCACCTGTTCTGTTCTCACAAGGAGCTCTAGTCCAATGTTTGCCTCTGTGACCTTCTGGAAAGTTAGTTGCCAGGCAGACTCCTCCAATGTCCCCACCCTTGTTCTTACCATAGTCCCAGGGTAAGACTTGTTCACTCACTCTATCCAGAGTTTTACTCAGTATCACTGCTTGTGAGGACTTCAATGCATACTTTTAAATTGGAAAGCTTCCTCATTCTTCTTCCAAAACTTTCTACATACTTCTCTAGCCTTATAATAATTTAAGTTATTGTGTGATGTAATTACACTTATATGTCTTATGTCTGTCCATATCAGAATAGAAACTGTCATAGATTATTTTTTGTTAGAGTGTTTTTCTAATATTGTATCTTCTGTGAAAAGACTATTAGAGCTTAAACTTATTTTATTATATCATGAATGAAAGAGAAAACACAGTTATTCATATACTCAAAAAGTTCTGTACAGATTTTTCAATAATGGGAACCACTACCTGCCCTAATCCAACTTTCTAGCCCTCGTCTCTACTTTAACATCATTCTATCAGACACATTTTTATCCAACCTCAGCTAGCTATCAAACTCAAGCAAAACTACCATAGTTGTGTGCCCCCAAGAACATGCCTTGAATGAACTTCCTAGCTTTCTTCTACCCTAAGAACCCTAATTTTATATGATCTGTTTTATTTTATCATTTTATCTCATTTTATATCCTGCCACCATACAGACACCAAGTTACAGATGCTACCATGACTCCATCCTGACACCTCTGAACAAATGACCTCACCATTGTGTTCTGATGCCTTGCCTCTCCGGATCTCTGGTCCACTAATAAAGATAGAAGCAGGCTGGGAGTATGGATCAAACTGCCAACACCCGAGCCAAACAGACAAGCAATTGCAGAAGCCAGAATTCCTACCTTCTGCACCCACATAACAAACTTGATCCATACTCCCAGTGGGGGAGTAGTGATAGGAGGAAGATAAGAGGGCTCTGAACTCCAGCTTCATCGGTACCCAGAGAGAAAGAAGGGAAAGGAGAGGGACATATGGAGGTAGTTATGCTGCCATGAGTGGCTTGGAGGGGAACAGAGGACTGAATCAGGAGAAAAAGGGATGCAATTATGTATAAATGTGGAGTGATAGCTGTAGAGATGATGGTTGGGCCATGTCTACAACCTTTGGGGAACTGCAGTGGCTTGCAGTGGGGAGAATGACGATTAAGAACTCTGGTGGTGGGAATGTAAACCCCTGTTGACATTTAATTTTGTAAAATAAAAGAGAGAGAAAAAATAAAATAAGGTAATAAATAAATAACCTTCATAGCAAGGCTCTCTGATGGATGAATCAAATGTTAAGAATGTATGCCAACCATATATTTTCTTCCTGTAGTTACTACTCTTGACAAAAATTACCATAATCAACCTGCTGGTGAAATCGCTTTTTACTGTCTTATCTGCTCTTGTCTGAATTTGATATCCTTTTTGATTTTTTATATTTCTTTATTTTCCTTTTTGCTGCCCTTGTTATTTTTATTGTTGTTGTAGTTATTATTGTTGTTAGATAGGATAGAGAGAAATGGAGAGAGGAGGAGAAGACAGAAAAGGGGAGAGAAAGATAGACACCTGCAGACCTGCTTCACTGTCTATAAAGCGACTTCCCTGCAGGTGGGAAGCCAGGGCCTCAAATGAACCAGGATCATTATGCTGGTCCTTTAGCTTTGCACCACATGTGCTACCACTTGACTCCTTTTTTTTTTTTTTTTTTTTTTTTAAACCCAGAGCACTCACTGTTCAGCTTCGGCTTTTGGTGGTGGTGTCAGATACTGATCCAGAGACCTCTGGTGTCTCAGATATTTAAGCCTATTATTTAAACTGTTACTGCAACTTCCCTCAGCCCTATGAATTTTTCTTGAGCCTCTTTCTTCCTTTCTTTTTTTTTTCTTTGCCTTGGCTTGAATCTATGTAATTTACATTCTAATTATACCAAAAGAAGCAAATTCTTTCTCAATGCATGCAGTTCAGCATCTTCAAACAATAGATGGGAAATAGATTTTAGTGCAACGTGAGAAAATATTTTTCTATACCTTAATTCAATAACATTGAAATGCATTCAGTGCATCCTACTTCTCTAGACTCTTCTATAACTGAGTAATTGAAAAGAGACACTAGAAGATATGAACCCTGAAGAACAGAGAAAGAACAGAGAAAGAACAGAGAAGTACAGAGAAAGAAGAACAGAGAAAGGACTTTCCTTAGTGATCTCAATAGCTCAATAATTGCATTTCTACAAATACAAGTTCTCAATGGAATTTTTTTTTGTTTGTTTGTTTGCTTTAAGACATTCTGGAAGAGAAGCAAAAGGAAAGAGAGGATTTTGTCCAATCAAAGATAAATTCACATATGCAGCTTCTATTCTTCTATATCAAAGTACTTTATGCAGAGGTAGGCAAGAAATTTGGAGTTACAAGTGATTGTGATTTAGAATGATTTAGGAATTGGTCATGGCTTTTCTCATTTATGACACCATCTTGAATTTCTCTAATATAATCACTTCCCCCCCCAAAGTTATAACTATTCCCATTCATAGTTCAATGCCTTTAGAAGTTACTTTAGGCAAATAGTATTTTCCCTGTATTGTAGATTCTAAGATTACAAGTGTACTCTTTAGTATGGCATAATGACCCTTCATGTGCTGGACACTGGAAAACTTTCTCTTCACATCTCTCACTATCTTCTCCATTATGACTTTATTTCCTATATGGAGAGAGTCCATGTTTCCATACTCTTTTCATTCACATGCTATTCATTGACTCTGATTGGATCCCTGTCCAGTCTCACACATCCCTATACATTCAACTCTATGGTCCAACTCAGTCACACTCTCATCCTCATAGTTTCCCTAACTCAGTCACTCATCCAGAATTTGTAGACCATAAATTCTATATCAGGCTTTCTTCCAGAAATTATGATAATGAAAAAGACCAAAATCCCTTCCCTTTTTAAATTTATTTTCTCTTTATGGAAAATAAAGAGAAAATTTTAGTCCTAAATTTTTTAGTCCTATATGGAACAACACAAAGATTTATTATACTAATCACTTTCTGCTTTGCATTATCTTAATCTTCCAGAATTGGGAGATCAGAATGAATAGATTATTTGATCAATCCTTATACCCTGTGATATTTTCAGTGGGCACACCAACTGTTGGATAAATTTTGGGCATAGAACAAAGTATTTCCAATGACTATATAGCTGCTAAAAAGAAATTCCTACTAAATTTCACTAATATGAAGCCTACATTTGACTTTTTTCCCCATGCAGATACATTCGTAGAATGTTTATAAATAATCTTATTTGTTAGTCTCTTGAAATATGTGCTAAGCTTCTGAAAATTCTACCCATTTATTTTATCCTTGTATTTTTTTTGTGGCTTGGCTCACAATCAAGTTTGTTTGAGTAACTTCATTCATAAGACAAATCAACTAAATCTCAGTTTAATAAAGAATGCCCATTATGTGTGATTCCCTCATTGCTTATATCAAATACTTGAATACCATTGTCTGCATGTTTTTACATAAATTATGTTTCCTGTGCTACACTAGATTTTATGTACTTTTCTGCATAATGCAATAATCAACATCCTCCATTTGAATATCAGTTTCACACCACCTAAGAAGCAGATAATATTTTCCATTAAAAGGGAAAAACAATGAAGATTGTTTCAAATACTTTTTTTTTTTCCCTTTGGGAGATGATTAATCAGGAACTATTTTTCATGACAAACATTTTTAGTAGGTGAGCAACTACTGAATATTTGAAAACATTAACAGAAAGGATGTACTTGTAAATTTAATTAGAGAAACAATATTCTATATTAAATGTAATACTGACCACGCTAATAGGCTATGTATCACTACTGTCTAACAATGTCTGTAATGTTATATATCTGTGTTATATAGTCTAGCTATTGCACACATGTGGCTACTGAGCATTTGAAAGATGACTAATGCCACGAAGAAAAATAATACTAAATGTAAGTCAGAGTAACTAAATATTAAAAGCTTAAGAGTTAAAGGGCTTAGTGACTTCTATATTTGGCCAGCACAATCATGGTGCTCTACACTAATGATTTCTTCATCTTCCTCTCTGTAGATGGAAACTGTAAAGTGATGAATGAAGAAGAAATGAAACAGAGGAAAGGCTGTCAAAAAAAGTTTAGGTGTTAACACATATCCCTTGGGATTTTTCTTTGTTTAGTCTTTGTCGAGGCAACTTTTTTTTTTTTTTTGATACAAAGATATAAAGGAAGAGAAGGAAAGATACCACAGCACCAAAGCTTCTTACACAACAATAAGTACTAGTATCAAACCTAAGTCTCATTCATATATGACAAAGTACTCACTCTCCTAAGTGAACTGTCTTGTTTTCTTTGCTTGCTTGCTTGCTTGCTTGCTTGCTTGCTTGCTTGCTTGCTTACTTGCTTGCTTGTTTGATAAGCTTTTAAAATAGTCAATGTGCTGCTTAATTGGCTTTTGGTGGTGTTAGGGATTGAACTTGGGAATCCCCCCCCACAAATACCTTAGGCTTTATAGTATATTGCACTATAGACTGTGCTATATCCCTGGTCTAAAAAAATAATTTAGAAAGCGCTGGAGTTGCCATAATAAAAGAAGACAGGGCTTGCCTATGGGAGACTCTCAGCTGGCACTACATGTGCCAAAGTGGGGCCCTTGTCTCTCTTTCTCTCTCTCTCTCTCTGTCTCTCTCTCTCTCTGTCTCTCTCTCTCTCTGTCTCTCTCTCTCTCTTTCCCTCTCACTAATAAGTAAATTAAAATATTTTTTGAAATAAAAGAAAGTCAGTGACTGGAGAGATAATTAAATTGACATGCTTGAGGCTCCCAATTCAAACTCTTCCATAGTATCTCCAAGAGTAATGCTCAGGCTTCTATCTCATTCTCAATATAAAACTCTCTCTATGGAATATGAAATAAACAAAAATAACTTAAAAAAAGAAATAAGTCAGATAACATTGATGTTAATGAACAGCCCACATTTCAGTCACATTCTGAGATCTTTACCAAACTGCCTTCAGTTCTTTAATTTAATATTAAAGTCCTTTCAATTATTATTGACGGCTCCTTGAGATTCTTAGTGAATTGGAACCTCTTATCTCCTTCCTCCACTTTTGGTATATTACATCCCTTTTGAAGTGAACTCTGCGTATCTTTCTCTGACTTTTTCTTTGTACTTTCATAGATAAATTCTGCCAAGAATAATATTATCCAAGGAACAGAGCGAGACCTTGACCATCCTGGAAGATCATTGTTGAAAAGTGATTTTTAATTACTTCTCACTGAGGAAAATGTAACCGGAGTCACAGAGGTGATATCACAATGTCAGCCAATTAAATGAAACCATTTATATTTAATTGACTCTGGAGGAAGTCACATCCTGAGGAGACAAAGTCTCCCATTGTTTGGGGCAAATTTATCTTGGCCTCTTTCAGATTACTTTTGAACTACTCTGAGTCTGATCTTGCTTCTTCCTTATGGGTGATATATTTTTGCTGCTTAATCACTTATGTTCAAGTGATTGACATCTATTAAGACAGGCCCCAGCAGGATTGGGCATGGACTGTCTTATATGGCCCTGGAGGGAGGAGATGACTCGAGACTGATAAATCTGGGTAGAATTTAACTCCAGTAATTAATAGACTAAAGCTGAATCTGGAAACAAAAGGAAGGTCTTGGGTCTCAAATACCCACCACTCCCTGCTGGTCTCATCCTCTTGAAACAATAGAGAGTAAATGGGGTCCTAAGGAATTTTTTCTAGGAGTTAGAGAAAACTTTAAAGGCATGGAAATTTGGATTCCCTTGCCTTCCTCCTGAATTGCCTGCCCTTTCCCACTATCTTCTGTATAAAAAAAAAACTTGGCAATCCTTGACTCTGGAGGGTGGGAGGTTGATAGGTCAATATACCCTGGTCTCTGATTGCAGGATCAACAGAATGGCAATAAAGCAAATCTCCCTTCATGCAGAAGCAAGTGTGAGAGAGTTTGTCTTCCTGTAGCTTAGGCAGCAGTCCACTGTTTGGCAACACTATGTTAAGATAACAATGGATACCCATGGTTGCAAATATGTGTTGACTATAAAATATGAAGAGACACATCTTGGGATGTGGTATAGTAGATACAACTTTGGGCTCTCAAGTATGAGGTCTCAAGTTCATTTCCCTGCACAGCACGTGGTAGAATGATGCTCTGGTTTGTTGTGACACAGCACATGAATAGTATTTTGGGACATGACTAGCATACAGCTGATGTCAGGCTGATCAACTTATATAAACCAAGTTATTTAACTGCCAGGCAGATGGATGTCTGTTCTCCTTTCTGGCTCCTTTTCATGCACAGCTCAGTGTTAGCTTCATTCCCAAGGACTGCCATGGCCACTTCTCTTGCAACTTGTACACGTATAGCTAAACTCTGGTAACTAACTTATGGACTCATGGGCTCAGCCTAGTCTTATATTTGCCACTATTCCTACCTAAATAATACTGGTTGTATGGCTGTGACATGATGTAATAAACCTTAACTGTTTAAACCTACACCAAGCCTCACCCTCGAAGTATTTTATTTTTTAATTACAATACTTTCTCCCATTAATAAATTAAAAACAAAGAAAAAACAGGGAGGGTCAGTGAAGTAGCTGATTTGGTTAGAGTATTGCTTTGTCATGTGTGAGATTCATGTTTGAGCCTGGTCCTCATCACATTGAAGAAAGTTTTAGTGCTGTGGTCTCTCTCTCTCTCTCTCCTCTCTCTTCCTCCTTCCCTGCCTCTACCTAAAAGTTAAAATGATTAAAAAATGTTTTCTTCAAAAAAGGGAGAAGACAACTGATAGAAACCCAATGAACACAAACTTGGAAATATCACTCAAGTTTGTTCAAAAGGTGTATTATGAAAATAAGCATTACAGAGGCCTGTAAAGAGGTGTGCTGGATAAAATGTCAGATTCTCAAGCATGGAGCCATGAATTTGATTCCCAACATTGTCATAGGTCATTATTAGGATTCATGAACCTAAAGAGATAAGTTGTATAACTTGCTATAGGAAAACTGCATTTCCCAGAATTCCCGGTATCAAAGAAAAGAGAAGGCCAGCCTGCCAAAAGAAGGAAGTAAGAGAAATGATTGAGCAGGAGAAAACCTGGAACCTGACCTTGATCTCTGGGCCCTAAAAACCAGGAGACAAAGCAACTGGGAGAAGTAAGACACAGAGGAGAAATAACATGAGGAAGAACTGGAGAAGGAGATGCATTTGGAACTGGGAATATGGAGCTGAACTAAACCACGTAGAGGGCAAGTAAAAGCTGGATCAGCAAGGGGAAAAACAGTGACTAGAGGTGGTGGGGGAATAGTCACGATAGACATATCTTTTCTGAGTATCTTCACTGTCCCTAATTTAAGTAATAAAACTTTGTTTTTATTGCATTAATGAGTATGTTTGTCAGTTTGACAGTAGCCCTTAATAGGTAATAGCCCTGAATTAATCATTTCTATACTATTCCAGCCAAGAATCACATATTAATTTACAGAGCATGTGGTCTGTCTGTAACAGAGCAATGTTCTGGTCCTCTCATAAATAAATAAGTAAATCTTAGGGGGAGTAGGGCGGTAGCACAGAGGGTTAAGCGCAGGTGGCAAGAATCGCAAGGACCAGCCTAAGGATCCCGGTTTGAGCCCTAGCCCCCCCAACCCCGGCTACCCACCTGTAGGGGAGTCACTTCACAAGCAGTGATACAGGTCTGCAGGTGTCTGTCTTTCTCTCCCCCTCTCTGTCTTCCCCTCCTCTCTCCATTTCCATTTCTCTCTGTCCTATCCAACAATAGCGACACCAATAACAACAATAAAAAAGGGCAACAAAAGGGAATAAATCAAGAAATATTTAAAAAATAAATCTTCATTTAAGAAAAAGGAGAGTCGGCATTAAAAATTACATGATAATTATGATACTATCATTTAGGACAATAATAATTTGAATTCAGACAACTCTACAATTTGCATGATAGTAAGCAATTCACACAAACTGAATGCCTTTACCTAAGAAAAAAAAATCTCATTATTGAAGATTATGCTACATGGGGAAATGATTGGGGTTGTATTAAGTGAAAGGGTAGTAAAAACCAATTTTTGTCACAGTGATCAGGATTATGCCAAAAGTTTGGGTTGAGGGGGTGCAAAAATGAAATTGGGTCTGGATGAACACTGGTCTTCTCATCTGCCAGACTGACTTTTTAAGATAGACAGATAGACAAATATCACAGCACTTAAGCTCCCTTCAATATACATTATGATGAGGGAAAGAAGTAAAACATGGGTTAAACACATGGCTAAGAGTACATTATCAAAATGAGATATTTCATTTTTTTATTCCTTGATCTATGTCTCACTTAATCCTATTCTCTATTTTCTGGATCTTGTTGTGAGGTCTCTTACCACTTTGGTCTTGACTGGTTCCCCTATACTTCTTCATGGAAAGAAACTGGAACTAATTTCTTGTCTTGCTTCTGCCAGCAATGACCTGGTAGGATTCTGGGAACTTTAATATTAGAGCCTAAGTCCTCTTTAGTAAGGTAAAAACGCCAACATACATATGAAAAAATGCTTAAGTCACTGATGAAAATGTATATAGAAACAACAATGAGATACCACTTTACACCTGTGAGAATGTTACACATTAGAAAAAAACAGAGACAGCAACTGTTAGAGAGGGGGGAAAGGGACTCTCCTGCACTGCTGGTGGGAATGCAAGCTTATTCAATCCCTATGGAAAAGAGTCTGGTGATTCCTCAGAACTTTAGAAACAGGCCTACCTTATGATCAAGCAATCACTCTCCTGGGGATTTATGGAGGGAGAGAAATGGAAAAAAAAAAAAAAAAACTTATCTGAAAAGACCTGTCTACATCAATGTTCATAAGAACACAATTTTTAATAGCCCAAACTTGGAAGCAACCCAGATGCCCAACAGCAAATGAATGATTAATAAATTTGTGGTACATATACACAGTGGAATGCTATCCTGCTGATAAAAATGTTGAGATCATCTCCTTTGAATATAGTGGTCAGAACTTGAAATGAGACAAGCTAGAGTAAGAAAGACCAGTACTGAATGAGTTCATTTATATGTGGAATTTCATAATAAACAACTTTCAATCTCTCTCCTATCAAGTAAAAGAAATATTTTAAAAAAAAGTATTGCCCATTTGCATGCAAATTTCTTTTTAAAGAAAAGTTGTACACTGAGACAAATTGGCTAAATTCATTCATGCATTAAACAAAATCTTCAACAAATAGTGCTAAACATAAAGCAAGATAAACAATAAGGCATCTTTATTAGTGAAATAATAAGCATTAATAATTCATTTGTGAATGTAGTATTCCAATATTCATTAATATAAACACCAATTTTCTTTAGTCTGAACTGATTCTAACATGATTTCCCACCCATAACTACATCTGGTCAAGTGTTTTAAAAGGTATCTTTGCATGTGTGTTTATGCTTACAGCTTTACTCGTGTGTATTAATTTGTAAGTACTTATATGTATACCTATATATATATATATATTACACTTAAATATTTTAATCTCCTTGAATTACTTTTATTATAAATTTCAAATAAATCAGGGAAGTTAAGGTACAGCTAGAACATCAGCACAAACACAAAAGTACTGTCATATCAGTTTTTTCATATTAATCAAGTCCTGTATTTCAATCTCAGTTACCTTTAAAACTGACTAATCACTAAAGAAAACAAAAGGAACAAGTTATATTACTATTTTCATTACCTGTTAAAGAAGAAGCTTAGAGCGGTAGGTTTTAACTAATCTTACAATCCAAAAAGTGCATCATCTTTATAATTTTTTCTTTTTTTAAAAAATATTTGTTTATTCTCTTTTGTTGCCTTTGTTGTTTTACTGTTGTACTTATTATTGTTGTCATTGTTGGATAAGACAGAGAGAAATGGAGGGAGGAGGAGAAGACAGAGAGGGAGAGAGAAAGATAAACACCTGCAGATCTGCTTCACCCTTTATGCAGCCACTCCCCTGCAGGTGGGGAGTTGGGCTAGAACCAGGATCCTTACACAGGTCTTTGAGCTTTGAGCACACCACGTGTTCTTAACCTTCTGTGCTACCGTCTGACTCCCTATATTTATAATCTTTATCATTTCTAAAGGAGCAGTAAATGTTAAACTGGTACAATCTATCTAAGCACTTCAATAATCAAATATATGCCTCAGTAGGTTTTTTTAATAATTAATGAGATAATATGTATTATTAAGAACACAATCCCTGGCAGATAATATACGTTCCATACATTTCTGCATCTTTTTTTTTTTGGTTCTTTAAAATAATGTTTATTTATTTCCTACTGGATAGAGATAGGGAGAAAATGGAGAGGGGAGGGGGAGACAGAGAGGGAGAGAGACAAAGAGACCCCTGCAGCTCCCACTTCACAGCTTGGGAAGCTTTCCTCCCCCTGCAGGTAGGGAGCATTTCTGCATCTTTATACTATGTGCTATATAACCAGAGGAAAAGCTAAATTCTACTCTAAGAGGATCCTATGGATAAAAGTGATCCTTGTATATTCAGATAGAGAGAAAGAGAGAAGGAAAGACTAGAGCTTCCTCCAGTGCAGCTATAGAAATAACAGAATATCCAGATTCACTTCTCACTCAGTGATGATATCACACCTAGTTAGTCAAAATGAGCAAAACACAACTGAGTTAACTATATGCCATGAGATGGGGTTCTAACTCTTGAAATTAAAAATTAATAACATCAAACTAAGATTCCCAAACTCTATGTTTGAAAGGGGAATGTATTTGAAGACAACTACTTGATTCTCAATTTGCAAATAAAGATATTGTCTTGTCTGATAGTGAGAGGTAGAAGAGAGCAAGAATCAAAGTCATACAAATAGTGAAAAAAAGACACTGATGCATATTTATTTATTTAGATATGTTACTGATGTAACATTTATGTTGATACAGAGTCATAATCACACTCAACTCAGAAGATGCACTTAAAGAGGCAGAGCTAGTGGCATTTTTTATCAATAAGCACAATGGAGTCATGGGGTGTACTCAAAGGAGAAAAGCACACAAACATAAAAAGCTTAATAATGCATATGTGTATTTGGAAAACAAAAAAGATCAATTCTAAAAAGAAAAAATTCTTACAATAATCAAAACTTTTTGATTCTGTAAGAGAAAGAAATATGCCATAGAAAATCAGGTGTAAAGAACCCTACTCCAGGAGGGAAAGATAGAAACAGGCTGGGCTTATGGATTGACCTCCCAACATCCATGTCCAGCAGAGAAGCAATTATAGAAGCCTGAACTCCCACCAAAACAAGAATTTTGGTCAATACTACCAGAGGGGGAGCAATGTCAGGAGAAGATAACCAGAGGGTTCTGAACTCTAATTCCATCAGGACCCATAGAGAGAAGAGGATAACAGGAAGGACAGCAATAGGTGTTGGTGTGACTTAGAATGGAAGAGAAGGCAGGACTATGGAAAAAATATATAAATATAGATAGATACACAGTTACAGAACTAACAGTCAACACATATCTGTGACCTTGAGAAAACTACTACAATTTCCAGTGGAAGGAATGGGTCATAGAATTCTGGTGGTGGGGATGGTATGGAATTATAATCTGTTATCTCATAATTTTGTAAATCATTATCAAGTCACTAATAATAGTAATAATAAAAAGAAAATCAGATATAAGTCAAGATGTCTGAGAAGATTTATCCTGGGCAAATGATAATTACTCATGCAATTTAAAGAGGTCTTCCCTCCCTCTGAGCCCCAACCACAAAAAGCCTCAACCACAAAAGCTGATGTTGGAAACAGAATTTCTCCCTCTAGAAGTCTCTGGTGCTTTGAAATTGCCAGTTGGTTTTTCATGTGATGCGCTAGATAATGAGGGTTCCTAAGTCACTTTTACAAGTGAAAGAAAAACCCCATCAGGCTATTTAGCTCTTTGACAATTCTGTAAACTTGAGAAGCACAATTTTAAATTTATTTGCAGAGATTCTAACAAATACATGCTTTAGTAGAGAGGAAAGAAATTCAAATCACTCGAAGTATGGAAAATAGTCTCTTTTGTTTTAGAAACATCTCTTTTAAAAAGATTATTCAAATAGTAAAAGTTATTTACTGATGAAAATCTAATTTTATCCAGGGGTAGGAGGACAGTGTGTCCCCAAAGTTGAACTAATCATTGTGGACAACTCTGTGAAAGCTTAGACATCATATTTTCATGGGTTTTTCAGAGAAAAACTCCCAGGCTACCTTAATCGAAAGTATATTTATGTCTGAGATTTCAGCATGACTTTCAGGCAGTATTTATGTCTCTCCATTTGCAGCAGTTAGAGGAAATTCTAGGAGGCAATGTTTTTTAAATGAAAACTGAAATATTAAGCAGCTTTCAGGAAGTGTGCCTGTACAGGAAGGCACCAGGATTTAGTGCACACACAAATATAGTCCACTATTGCCAAATGGCAACATAAGGGACATAAAGAGACGTGGCATTTACAGGTATGTGTGTGCACGTGTACATGCATGTTTTCCCACAAAATAATTTCAGAAGTTTTGCAGAAGTTCTTCCAGGCAGTTTTGCATTTTCACATTTGGACTGTGGGTTTACCTTTTCACCATCTGACTGTTTCACACAGTGGCAATGCTACTGGACTACTGCTAACTAGACGCAAAATGGTTCAGATCACAAGTGTCATATACTGTGATCTCTTCTAATGGCATACAATGCTAATAAATAATATTTTTTAAAAAGTAGAATAGTGCAAATTTCTTTCTGGTCACACAGGTGATTGAGAGCAAATGGAAATGTGATTGCTGGCAGCGTGGACAACATTTAATTAAAATGTAAGCTTGAAGACCTGACCACATGAATCCTAAAATATTTAAATTGCATGCATCATTTAAAAAATGGTTTTGGCAGTAAAGAACATTTTCAATTATGTGAAATGTGACTCTTCTGACCCATATGAGTGTCAGCCTGGCTCCCAGCGTCTCCCAGTGGACTCCCAGAGGGCCCCCTTCCCCCTGACTCCTCAGACCAGTGCCTTCCTAGTCTACATATGCTTTTGTACCCAATAAAAAGAAACAGGTATCCAATGGCCTGAGTTCAATTTGCACAAACACCAAGGCTAAGGGAGCCACCAGGGGAGTGCCTTATGTTACTTTTACAAATCCAAGTTCAGAAAAAAACAAAAAAACCTGCCAGTTTAGTCTTGATACTAATTCTTGGTAAAGTTTTTGCATGACAGCTTGATTTCAGTAGTTGATTGGAGACTGTCATTAGTAATGTGGATACAATTAGATAGAAATGGCTTTAGTTTTCACTATGTGTGAGGTCCAGGATTCTACACTTGGCTCTGAGTTCTAGAGCCAGAAGTTCATGGAAGCATCATGAACAGCACCAGGGGAGTGAGTTCCCTTTGTGGTGGAGAGGTATTGGAGCCTTAGGCCCCACTCTGTCTCTCCTTCTACTCTCTCTCTCTCTCTCTCTCTCTCCATATATATATATATATATATATATATATATATATATATATATATATATATATATATATATGACAAGAAAGTTGTAAGCCTGAAGCTTACACATGCATAGAGTCCCACTGCAGCATTAAAAAATGAATTAATGAAAAACAAAATAATCTGAGGATCCGAGAGCTAGCTTACTAAGTAGGGCACAGGTCTTGGCATGCCAGTGACCCAGGTTTGAGACCTGGGACCAGGTGGAAGGTACTATGGCACTAGAGGAAGTTACGTTGCTAAAGTGTCTCTCTTGAATGAGAAATGGACTGAATTGAAGCTATGAAATAGCACATGACCTTAGCTTTGTAAAAAAGAAAACAAACATATATATATATATATATATATATATATATATATATATATATGTATATATATGGAAAGAAAGAATGAAAAAGAGAGCAAGACTCTAGTCTTTTATTCTTTAAAAATCATTTATTTTTTTAACCTTTTGGACTTCATAAATAAGCAAATAAGAAAAAAAAAAAACATAATCAATGACTTATACAGTGTCTGAAAAGGAGAACTTATTACAACCTTTCATTGAGAGGAAGTTGGAGGGAATTCAGGATGTCTTATTTTGGAGTAAATGGGGAAGAGACAGACCAGGAGGGCAAAGGTCTAGTCTGATGTGTCTGCCAAGCCCAGTACAGTTGCTACTGTATTCCTACCACTGTAAATTAATCTGATGTTAAAGTTAGATGAGGAGGAGGAGATGGAGGAGCAGAGACAACCCAAACATCACTCTGAAGAATTTTTTTTTAATTATTATTTTTTATTAAAACCCACTGACTGTGGAAAAGTAGACCTCATCTTGGGTTTATAATGGCCAAATTACTGTGTCCCCATGCAAAGACCCTTCTTCTGCTGCCCTTGATCTTTATGTGCAATGGGACGCATTCCAATGGAATAAGAAAGTACTTAAGGGTGATTTTTCTTTCATACCCTAATGAATACTTTTAACATTAAAGAAACATTCTGATAAGTCATGGAAATTAAACTGGCACATAAAGAAAAAAAATAATCATGTTATGAGGGATAAAGTGAAGATCAATAAAAAAAAAAACAAAGCTTTTTAAAATATTAAAGTTTAGTTGGTGCGTGATCTACATGCAGCCTTGAATCAGTTCTAAACAATTGAGGTGCTACATATGAGAACATTAGCGGGTTTCTTTTTTCCCTTTAAAGAAATGGTAGTAGGGACACTGTTACAGGCAGTTGGGAACTTATTTTTTTAATATTTATTTATTTTCCCTTTTGCTGCCCTTGATGTTTTTCATTGTTGTATTTTTTATTGTTATTGATGTCGTTGTTGGTGGATAGGACAGAGAGAAGTGGAGAGAGGAGGGGAAGACAGAGAGGGGGAGAGAGAGACAGACACCTGCAGTCCTATGAAGGGACTCCCTCTACAGGTGGGGAGCCTGGAGCTCGAAATGGGATCCTTCCTCTGGTCCTTGCTCTTTGCGCCATGTGCACTTAATCTGCTGCGCTTCCATCGAACTCCCAGTTGGGAAGTTTTTTACAGTTACTGAAATCCTGACTGTGCCATAAGTAGCAGTTTGACACTGGTGGAGTTAATTTCTTTATCCAAAAGTGAAACAGCAAATAGGTCTGGTAACATTTAATGAGTTAACATGATTTATCTTATTTTTAAAATTTATTTACTTTATTGGATAGATACAGAGAGAAATTGAAAAAGAAAGGGGAGGTAGTGAGGGAGAGAGAAAGAGAAACACCTGCAGCATGGCTTCCCTGCTCTCTAGAGAAGTTTCCCCCCTGCAGGTGGAGACTGAGAGCTCAAACCTGGACCAGTGCATATGTGTAATATGTGAGGTCAGTGAGATGTGACATCTACTGGTCCTGAATTAACAAATTTAATATGGATTGCTGAGAGTAATTAAAGTCTGAGATAAACAGAGTACTATGAAAGTGAAATGAGTAAAATTATACAATAGGAATTCAAACTGAAAAAATGTACCTACAGATAGAAGCTTTGATAGCTGGCAGGTACTCAGAAGTCACCTCTTCCTACCTTCATACTTACATCCTTTTTTCAAAGTTGAAAAAAAAAGTCTTAATATCTTGACTAATAAAAAATTTTTGGCTTTATCACCAAAGAGAATTTTCTTTTTCTGTCTTTTTTCTTTTTACCAGAGCACTACTCAGCTCTGGCTTATGGTGGTTTGGAGGATTGTTGAACCTGGGACTTTGGAGCCTCAGGCATGAAAGTCTCTTTGCATAACCATTATGCTATCTATCATCCCCATGACGGAAAATTTTCATTATGTATTGCTAATAAATATAGAAAAGCAACTGAAAGTCATAAAATGCCCTTAACTAGCCAAGCAAGAGAAAAATGTCAGCTCTCTGCTTAATTTGCTTAGGGTCTGATGCAAGTATGGGAGACCTGCTCTCTTAAGTGTGTGTTAGACCGGAACTGTAACTAGAAAACATTTGTCCTGCACTCAGGAATCACCCTGCCCTGGCTGTTCAGGCCAGCTACATTGAAAGAAAACTAGAAGGTAAATTGAAAGAAAATAAAAAGGCGTATGAAAAATTCATTATGTTGCCCGTGTGCCTTTGCAAAATATATAATCCCCTTCTACATAAAAATGGAAAAGCCATTTGACTTGAATGGTAGTGCAGCTCACTTTGCGCTTAAGGTAGAAGTGAAGTACATGTTCCATCAAACAATTTGAAATGTGAATCAGCAGAATTGACTTCGAGTTTCTAGACCTCAGCAACATCCAAATTGGACAGCGATTCAAAGAAGAACATTAGCCCAATTCAACTTCTCCAAATCATCTGCACAAAAAGCAAAGCACCCACAAGACATATGTGTCCCGAAGGCTCTGAGAAAGTGTGCAGCTTCCCGCTGTGCCCAATTTTTCCCCACAACAGTATTTGCAATTTCATCTCAAGAGCCATTATATACAAAACAAAAACCAAAGAGCTAGGACATTTTTAAACAGGACACTTTTTCATTCCAGTACACTGCTAGGAGTGCTGTGAATATTCAACAGATGGTTTTCAAAAGTAACAGTTAAAAAAGAGCAAAGATAACCGATCATTGCTAGGATATGGTTAGCATGATAAATTCTAAGAAAGACATCATCTTCCTAATGCATTCATTTAAACTGTCTTGTCAATATTTAGAAGCTGCTTGGTCCGCAGTTCTAGGATGTGTTATAGGAAATTGTTCTTACTTAATAAATCTTTAATTAGAGGCCTGACAAAACAGTTCACTTGGATCGTATGTTGCTTTGCTATGTGCTCAACTCAGGTTTGATCCTGGCCTCTGATGAGTTTCCAGAGACTCTGGTGCTGTGGTCTCTTTCACTCTGTCTCTATCTTCTGTCTCTTTTCAGTCTCTATCTAAAAAAGAAAAAAAATGAGAGAGAAAGAATAAGGTAGAAGTGTGAGCTACTTTAGCATAGGTGCACTAAGACTTAAACCTGGAGCTGCATGTAAGGAAGTCCTATGCCCTATCCAGTGACCTACCTCCCAGGTGGCTCATTCCCTGTAGCAAGTTGTACTGCACTATCAGTAGGCCATCATCGGAATCACATTTCACTCTGTGCTTTAGGTGAATACCAATATTAGCAGCCCAAGAACTGAGCACTAAAAAGAGTGGTTTGAGACTATCCCCTCTGGCTTCTGAGAAAGGAGATTGCTTGGCTAGAGTGTATTTAGCTCAACTATGTGGTAGGTGCTGGAAAAGAGATTTTCTGGGGTATGGAGTGGTATTGTTCAAGCTATAGGTTGGGATGTAACCAAATCATCTAAGTCTATTATTGAGCACTGTGTGATACCCACTGTGATATGGGTACTGTGAATTGTTTGAGTCCCCTGTTAATTTGGGTATTTAATTTAAACTCCTTATAGCATATTGGTTATGCAAATGACTTACTTTATTATTTTTATTAGGGGGATGAATAGTTTATAGCACATACAATTGTTGGTACATGTGTAACATTTCTTAGTTTTCTGCAAAACACTCTCACACCCAGCCTAGGTCCTCCTCCACCATCATGCACAAGGAACAGAAGCTCCCCCCTCACCCCCCAGTGTCCTTTACTTTGGTGCAATACACCAAACCCAATGGTGCTTTCTGCACTGTATTAAATAGAACTCTGTGGTGTATAAGCCTCCCACATCTCACCTCCACACTCTGACTGTGGGACTTTGTTTTACCAGCCCAAAGGACCAAAGTCCTTGAATTTAAAAATTGTGGAGTCAGACTGGCAGAGTGGATTAGCAGAGCCTAGAATGTAGTAAATTAGGAATTAATGGAAGAAATATACTCCTCCCATTTTGAAAAAGAATACATAGGAAAATGTGCAAGGGATTTCTCAGCTGCTTTGATCTTATGATTTTGCACACATATGCTGGCTTAGGAATGTCTCCTTTGTCTACATAGCTTGTCATTTCCTTGTGGGGTTTGGGAGACTTCTGACAACAGTAGAATTCAAAATAATACTTTCCTTTTAATTAATTTTCTATTTCTATTTCTTTCTTTCTCTCTTTCTCTCTTTCTTTGTCTCTTTTCTTTCTTTCCTTCTAGGTCTTTATACATCTGTAAGTCCTCCACTCCTAGGCTAACTTTGTCATTGTTGTTTTTAATCTTTGACATTTTAAAGTTTTCATATATCTGTTCTAAGACATATTGAGATGAACAACAAGAAATAGTAACTCTTGTATATTATGGTGCCAGGGATTGAATTTGGGATGTTTGGTGCCTCTGGCATAAAAGGCTTTATGCATAACCCTTAATGCTATCTTCTGAGCCCTAGGCTAACTTTGTATTCAATTTATTTTAGCTAGAGAAACAGAGAGTTAAGGCACCAGGTGGTGGCACACCTGTAAGGTGCACACATTATAGTGTGCAAGGACTCAGGTTCAAGCCCTTGGTCCTTACCTGCAAGGCAAAGGCTTCACAAGTGGTAAAGCAGGGCTGTAGGTGTCTTTCTGTCTCTTTCTTTCTCTATCTCCCCCATTCTTCTCCATTTCTCTCTGTTTCTATCTTATAATAAATAATTAAGTAGATAATTAAAAAAAAAAGAGGAGGTGAGACATCACAGTGCCACTCTACCATCCATGACTTCTCCTTGATGCAGTTCAGGGGTTCCCAAGACTCCAATCCCTATTTTCATGTTTGAGAAGGCATGCAGTCTATCAGGTCAGCTGTTTCCCAGTCTTCAGATCTTTGCTGTATGCATTTAGACGTTTTATTCTGATAAAACTCAGACATCTTGCTAGAATGGCAGAGCACAGGGAACCAAACAGCAATAGTTGAAATAGTCCTCCTTCATTTAATATAGCCAATATTTCATTTCTCTTGCCTCAAATTAGGCTTTGTCGGTTTCCTTGAGCATCTATGTCTTTTATGCTGTGCTGCTGTTCATGTTTTTCCCCTCACCCTTCCTCAAAGAAACAAAGCAGACTTTCAGTCCCCATTCTGCGGGAAGCTCCATGAAACTGTGAGGAAGATTTTGGGCTGAAGAGTATGGAATGAGGGGTTGGGTGGGTGGTAGCACATCTGGTTAAACACTCATATCACCATGCACAAGAACCTGGGTTCAAGATCCAGATCCCCAACTTCAGGGGGGACACTTCACAATTTGTAAAGCAGGTGGGCCGGTCTCGGTCTCTCTCGATCTCTCTCGGTCTTTCTCTCTTCCTCTCTCTTTTTCTCTCTTTCCCACTCCCCTCTCAATTTCTCTCTGTACTGCCAAATAAAAATAGAAAGGAAAAACAAAAAAGGAAAAAATGGCCATAGGGAGTGGTGACCGGCATTGAGCCCCAGCAATAATCCTGGTGGCAAAAATAATAAAATAAAAATTTTAAATAAAAAAAAGAGTGAGGAATGAGAGCAGGTTTTGAAGCAGGTAGATCTCTGACACAAATGTGTTCTGAGCACTCATGATAGCTGTCTGACCTGTGAAACTCATTCTGCATTAGTCAACTTCTCATGTCTCTGAGATTACATACTCAACGTCTCTAGCACAATAATAATGGAATGATCTTACATTTAAAGACACTAAGGGTAAAAATAAAACATAACAAAAAACAGTTTTCTTGAGGTCATATTGAACCTACTGTGTGGAAAATGTTAAATTCACACATTTTCTGCTTTAGTTCTTGACCTGTAAATGTTAAGACTCTTACTTAGTAGTTTAATATCTCTATTTGAAATCTACTTCCACTGATGCTTTATCAGATATTCACTGAATGCTAGAAAGGAAAGACAGATGGATCTGGTGCCAGTTTCATAGTCAGGTCTGAATTCTATTATATCTCAACATTCTGAAAATTCTGTTGTATGACCTGAAAACATGAAACTCTCAGGAGAAGACATAAGAATAAAATCCCTTGACATGAGTTTTCAGGCTATAACTCCAAAAATACAAAAAATAAAAATAAAAAGAAATAAAAAAATAACAAGTGTAACTACATCAAAAGTCTCTGCACAGAAAAACCATGAACAAAGTGAAAAGACAGTCAATGGGGCAGCACAAAATATTTATAAACTACATATCTGATAAAGTGTTAGCCTCATAATGTAAAGAACTCCTATGACTCAATAGCAAAACAAATCAAATATCCCAATCACAAAATGAGCAAAGGGCCTGAATAGACATTTCTCCAGCATGTGAACAAATGTTCCATATCACAAATCATTAGGGAAATACAAATTACACCAAAATGAGGTGTCACTTGTCACCTGCAAGAATTAATTTTATAAAAAGTTGAAGACACTAATAACTATTAATTTTTGCCTCAGCCCTACAACTAACACACAGGTGGGCTGAAAGTATTATCTCGGAAGACAGTGTCAGAGTTGGGAATGAGACTAGAAAGCTGTATCAGGGCAGAGAGTAGCTCCCAAATATGGGAAAATTATATAAATACCATTAACTCTAAACTCCACTGATGTAACCTAGAGCCCATGATGCTTCATTCATATTTAGCATAGGAGACTGTACAGCCTCTGTATCCCTGTCACCTTTAGCTCTCATTCCATGGTCTTATTTAGGAACATTCTAGTGTGCATTAGCTTCTTCCAACATAAAGTCCCCAAATCTCATCTGCTGTATTCTTATCTTTAGATTCCTGATTATTAAACAATTTGCTCTGCTTTATATCTTAATGCTTTTCAGATACCAAGTTGCAGATGTTATCATGACGCCAGTCTGACTTCCCTGGACAGATGACCTCACCAATGTGTCCTGGAACCCCACCTCTTAAGAGCCCTGTCCCACTAGGGAAAGATAGAAACAGTCTGGGGGAGTGAACTGACCTATCAACACCCAGTTCTAGTGGTGAAGCAAGTATAGAAGCCAAATGCCCCACATTCGGCTCCCCATAAGAATCTTTGGTACATACTCCAAGAGGGATAAAGATGGGGGACTCTTCCACTGTAGGGAAGGGTCTATACAACTCTGGTAGTGAGAATTGTATAGAATTATACCCTCCTTATCCCACAATTTTGTCAATAATTATTAAATCACTAATAAAAATTTAAGATGCAAGTGTTGGTGAGGATGCAGAGAAAAGGGAATCCTTGTGACTTTAATGGAAAATAGTATGGAGATTCACGAAAACAAAAATCCAAAATAGAAATAACATGAGATACACCTATGCCACTTCTGGAAATTTATCTGTAGGAAATGAAAATGTTAATTCTAAAAGATATTGTCAAACTCATATTCATAATAGTGTTACTAACAATAGCCAAAGCACAGAAACAAACTGTATGTCCACTGATGACCGAAGCAAACAGAAAAAAAAAAAATCACATACACAATATGGATTATTATTTAATCACAAAAAGAAGAAATCTTTGAATCTGCAGTAGCATAAATGCATCTCGAGGATATTATGATTAATGAGACAAGCTAGAGAAAGATAGATATTTTGGTCTCACTTATATCTGGAATCTGAGAAAGCCCACAGCATGCAAACTCACAGAAGAGCCCTAGCCTTTGAATTAGAGATAGAGAGTGAGTTGCAGGGGATTTGGTGGAAAATGGTCAAAACTACAACCTTCTTTTTTTTTTTTTTCACTTATAAGTAAATATAAAGGATCTATTATATAGCAAGAGAACTATAGTCTATAATATTGTATGATACACAGGAGAGTTGTTCCAAGAACAACAAATCCTGGAGTACTCATCAAAAGGAGATTTCTTTCCTTTTCCTTATTTTTATTTTTTGTTAACAACACCTATTGTTATAATAATTTTATAGCATATGTAAAGCAAACCACCATGCTGTTTGCCTTAGACTTGCACTATATGCAAATCAATTATTTACCAATAAAGCTGGAAAAAGACAAACAAAAAAGGCAAATAGAAATATGCTCGCAGCATAATTATCCAGCTTTCGTCAGGAATCATAAGTTCCCTACCACCCAATAAGTAACTGGAAATGGACAAATTGGTTTGATTCTGATTCTTCAACAAAGTCCTGTGCTATGGTTTGAGTAAATCAAGAATAAACCTACATTCAAAGAATGAAGCTGGAGAGACAGTGCACTCCAAGCTGGATACTGTTACTCCAGTGATATTTTTCAGGGAGTAAATCTTTAAGTCATCAAAAATTAATATTACAAATTCAAAACTCAGCCAGTACACTCTGTTTGAATATAATACTATATGGCTTTTTTTAGGCCTGCACTAACATACACATACACTTTCTCTTTCATCATAATTTGCCATGATGAAATTTTAGGTATTGAATACTAGGCAAAACATTTTTATGATTAATATATGAGTTCTATAATCCTCACCCAATATGGGAGAAAATGTGCTAAATGCAAAAAGGAGACAATTACAATTTCAAATTCTGTATACACAGATTTTCAAGTCTCTCTGTAGAGTAATTGATGTACCTAGCCTCCATAGTAGATAGTAGCTAAATTCTTAGGAGCCTCCTACAAAAAGACTTCCTTGTTTGTGACAGTCAAGACATGACTGTATACATGAAAATTATTCAAGGAAGATCAGGGTATTCATTTGGTTTCTTCATTAGCATTGAATTTAAACTAGTCATCAAAATCCTGGGACAGAACAAAACAGCCGCATTTGCATCTCAGTGGCTGTACTCTGGAACATAAGTAATGAGGGCACTGGCATGTTCAGATCCTGCCGTTGATGGCTTTCAATGCTGGCCTCTCGATTTAAGTGTAAAGTACTTTTTTTTTTCTCTCGATAAAACATTTTCCGTCAGGCATTTGTAGGACTGGGGAGCTGACCAGCTGTCTTAGACACATTATTACACCAATAATGACACCACAAAATAGGATGGGGCTTGTCAATGAATTGAGTATTTTCTTCACAATAAAGCTAGGTTTTTATTCATTTCCCTGAATATGCTTTAGAAAATGAAGCACCTGCCTATTTGTTTTTCAAGAGCTCACTGACAATATGGGACAATGTGGCATTTTAATGTCGTTCCCCCCACCCCCAGCACACACTAAGTGTGTGTGCCTGTCTCACATAAGTTCTTTTATTAGAAAGGAAGAATATCAGAGCTATGTAAATGTGCAAATAGTTCCATAAAATGGGCTTTAACTATGTCTACAGAAGCAAATTTGGGCTTCTATCCTTACATGCAGGACTAATTTTTGTTAACATGCAATATTCCACAAATCACTGCATATTCACTGACAATATGGCTGTCATATTCTTCCTGGGTATATTGGGTACCATCATGCATTGCTAAGTAACTTGGACCTAGTACCTACGTCACTGAGTACACAGTGAGCTAGAGAGGGCAGTACAGACACACTTGTTATCTTATAATCTTGGGAACTAGAAAATTATGCAAGGAAGATCATTACATTCATCTGTCTTCTTCATTAGCATTAAATTTAATAAAATAATACATTATAAAAAGTTAATCAAATACTGTGGTTGGTGTTGTGAAGGGGCAAAGGGGGATATCACAGAGAAAATAGGTGAGGACCTAAGTATCAGAAATATTTGTGAAGAAGGGGCACTGAAATTTGAAACATAAAATATGGGTAGCAGAGTAAGAATAGATAATGTTCTGGATAAGGAAACCATCTGTGTAAAAGTCCAATAAAGGAAACAGCCTATTATGATGTTGCTTTTCATCTTTGTGGTTGGCAGGATAAAGTCTTCTACCAAAAATATCTACATTCTGATGCCCAGTCCTAAGACTATGCTGACTCGACTGACCAGAGACTCTTTACAGAAATGAACTAAAAAATTCAAGGAGACATTGTCCTTGGATCATGTAAGTGGGTCCCCAGGTACTCTATAGTTCTTAAAAGCTGAGATCCTCACCCTGATGATTAAATTATAGAAATGTTGGAATGATGCACTACCACTGTCTTTCACAACTGAGGGAGGAGATCATAAGCAAAGGAATGTGAGCAGTCTTCAAGTCTGGAAAAGGCAGGGGAGTGGGTTCTCCATTGTCCTTCAGAGGAAGCAAAGATCTTGGAAACATAAGAAAGTTGTGCCTTTCACATTGCAGTTTCATCCTCACTCATCAAGAATGAATGACAGGCAGATAGAAAAACAGACACCTTCACAGAGATGAGCTACTGTGAATTGAAATAAACCTTAAGGAAATGACGTCTCTATAAGTATTTAGCACCCAATTAAAATGCATTGACTGAACTGTATGTACTGTGTACCTGAGAAATCTATTTTCAGGGCAGTTCCTGACAGTATCACCATATTCTTGTTCCTAATATCAATTTGTATAGAAGGTAGGTGAAACCCAAGTTTATAGGCTGTAACTTTCGGTTTTAATTTCCTACAATTTGATTTTTGTTTTGGATCTGAGTAGCAAATTCACACATCATTTGAGAACTAGGAAAATGAAGAAAGACAATAATATATGCTATAACTTAATTATAAAGCCATTTTACCTTCAAGAATATGTTTCTCATTAGTTCTTAGCTTTTAAAATTAAGCAGGTTTAACTTAATCCATCTTATAAACTGGGTATCAAGGGATAACTCACTCTCTAGAAAAGCATGGGGAACTGGGCTCCAGGCCACCACATGGGATCACTGTGCACAGGGAAAGCTGCACTAGGTATGGAGTGGTGCTGGGTATCACTCTTTCTCTGAAGAAAAAAGAGTCTTGGGGCTAGGTGGTGGTACAAATGGCTAAGAGCACACATTAAAGTGCACAAGGACCCAGGTTCAAGGCCCTGGTCCCCACCAGCAGGGGAAAGCTTCACAAGTGGTGAAGCAGGGCTGCAGGTATCTCTCTCTATCTTTCCCTTCCCTACCCCTTCTCCTCTCTCAATTTCTCTCTACCTCTATCCAATAATAAGAAAAAAAAAGAAAAGAAAAAAAGAGTCTTCTAGGAACTGTGGAATCATGTGGCATGAAGACACAGCAGGCCTTGATGGAAAAAAGAAATGAAGGAAGAAAGAAAGAAAAAAAGAAAGAAAGAAAGAAAGAAAGGATGGAAGGAGAGTGACAAAAGAAAAAAATCATATATTTCATAATTGTACCATATAATCTTTTTTAAAAAGTATGTATTTATTTTGATTAAATGTCGGGCTGAACTTCATTGATGGGAGACAGACGACCTGGGACTCATGGTTGAGCTGTAGGCAGTATCTCTTTATTCATGCAGGACGCAGCGCAATCTATACCAAGCTAAGCTAAACTAACAACTAAAACGAACAATGTAGTCTTTATATATACTTCCCAAGTAGGGCGTGAACAGGATGTGACATAGAGAGGGTGGAGCGAAAAGTGACTGGTGGAAGATCAGGGTGTGACAAGGAGAGGATCAGGGTGTGACAAGGAGAGGGGGTGGAGCAGGTGAGAATTCTACCACTAAACCACCAATGCCCTGGAGGGAGTGTGGTGCTTTATGTAAATGTAAAAGTGCTTTATGTAAATAGACCAAAGCTTTGAACAAATCAACCCCTATATAGGCATATGGTTAAGCAGAAGCCAGGGGGAGCTGGCATACTACCTAACAATTAAAGAGATTCTGTGGGGTTACATAGTATAATGGTTATGCAAAGAGACTCTCATGCCTGAGACTCAAAAGTCCCAGGTTCCATCCCCACACCACCATAAACCAGAGCTGAGCTGTGTTCTCTGACTTAAAAAAAAAAAATGATAATAAGCATTGTCTCAAATTTTAAGTTTTGTGTGATATATGTGATTGTAGAAAGATATTATTCATTCACAATATTATTTTGTACATTTCAAATAGCCACAAATTTTATTTTGGTTTACACAACAATTTGTGGAAAAAAAAACCAACCCTAACATTCTACATAATCATTGTCTAAACCATAAATTTATAAAATTAGTACATGCAGTACTAGTACTAGTACAAAAAAAAAAAAAAAAAACCTCCCTTGGATAATGTGCTACTTTGCCATGTGAGCAACCCAGGCTTGAGCTCAGCCCCCACCACATTGAAGGTACTTTTGGTGTGGTATTGTCTTTTACTACTCTCTCTGTCTCTATCCAAAAAGCAAGACTAAAATTAGTACACTTAAAAATGCTTGTGAATACTTCCAAATATTTTTCTTTCAAATGTGCTAAAACAGAGATCACTAAAGTGTTTTGTAAATAATCTCAAAAAATACTACAATTGGTAAAAAAAAAATCATTATGTATAAAGTAGATACATTATTACACAATGAGAAAAATAAAAATGGGAACAATTATTAGCTGAAAGAACATAACTAGCATTTCTATTACTTTGAAGACAAAATATATTTGTACAATCACAGCTGGTCTAAATCATATTGACATTAATTTCAGTGGGTGAGACTGATAATTATCTGACTAGCATCAAAGAAGATGAACACTTTTGTATTTTCACATACTTTAGGAAAACTTAAAAAGTAATATTTTATCTTTGTTTAGCCTTTTTGTAATTTTTTACAACATATATTTTAAGATTTTATTTACTTACATTAGAAAGAAAGAGGGAAAGACAAAGGAAGAAAGAAAGAAAGAAAAAAGAAAGGAAGGAAGGAAGGAAGGAAAGAAAGAAAGAAAGAGAAAGAAAGAAAGAAAGAAAGAAAGGAAGGAAGAAAGAAAGAGAGAGAGAGAGAAAGGAAGGAAGGAAGGAAAGGACATAGTGCTGATCATCTCTAATTTATGGCAGTACCAAGGATTAAACCTGGGACCTTGAAGGTATGAGGCATGAAAGGCTGGCATACTACCACTATGCTGTCTCTCCATCAATTATCTTTGAATATAAACAATACACACAATTCCAATCTGTTAATTGTCTTTTTTTCTGAGTTATTTTGAACTGCTGTGTAACTATTGATATTTCTTAAATCGAACATTGCTAAACATTTAAAGTACATAGGGGGTTGTTTATTTATCACTACCTAAGTAATGAGCATTCATGGTGGATTTCAAATGGAACTTTTGTTTTTCCAATGAATGTGTCAATAGTCAAAACTGAATAAAAATGATGTGAAAATTCCTAATCTTTTTAGATGACAAATGAGTCAAATTGACAATGTCTGCTGTGAAAATAATTCTGTTGGTAGAGTGTAGGACTTGTATATGTGAGGACCTGGGTCTATTTGTTGTTACTGTGTATGTGCTGGAGCAATATTTTGGTTCCTTTTTCTCTCTTTTTTTTTCCTGTGAAAAATTGATGCTGCTTCGGCTGGCAGTGATGCACCTCGTAGAGTGCACACCAAACCATACACAAAGACCCATATTCAAACCTTTAATCTCCACCTTCAGGAGAGAAATATTAAAAGTAGCAAAGCAGTGATGCAGATATCTCTCTTTCTCCTTCCCCTATTCTCGCCATTATCACTCCTCTCTCTAACTCTGTCTCTATCAAAAAGGAAAGTGGGTGAGGGGAGAGGGTAGGCAAGAAAAACCACTTGGAGGCCACTTGGAGCAGGGGAGTCAACCTATAGGTACTGAGCTCCAGTAATAACCTCGGTTGCAAAATAAATAAATAAGTGGCTGGGGTAGATAGCATAATGGTTATGCAAAAGAGACTCTAATGCCTGAAGCTCCAGAGTCCCAGGTTCAATCCCCCATACCACCATAAGCCAGAGCCGAGAAATGCTCTGGCTTGTCTCTGTATCTTTCTCTCTGAATATCTCATTTAAGTAAGTAAGCAAATAAATAAATAATGTTAAAAGAAAATAGAATAAAAAGACCAAAATGAATAAGTAAATATAATTATAAATGAATACTACCAAAGGCCAAAATAATTATATTGAAAATTATATTGAAACAGATATTGTAACTTATAAATTATATTGTAACTTATAAATATAAATTATATTGTAATTTATAAATATAAATATAAAATAGATATTGTAACTTATAAAATTATATTGAAACAGATATTATAACTTATAAATGACTTCATATTTGGGGAGAAACAGTAGGAAAAATCATAATTAATATTCTTATAATTTTTCAATTTTAATATTCCAAGCAGTTTATCTTTAGATGAACTTTTGTATAATCTGAACTACTTAGGTAGAGAAAAGTAAAACCTAAAACCCCAATAGAAGGTAAACAGCTAAACACATGAAAGCATATTTGGGCAATTAAGTATTGTTGACAGAAAAAAACACATTTATGATATACTGAATGTGCTGTACCATACAAAAGTCTATGCACATTAAGATTTTATTGATGTGAACTAGAACATAAAGGTGGGGACTAAAACATAAAGGTAATATAAATTAAAACAAAGAGAGCAACAGTGCAGTCATACTTTCTTCCATTTAAAAGTAAATGCCCTTGTTATAATGGCTTTTGCAGTCAGAGAGTGAGAAGAGAGAGAGGTGATGAAGTAAAGGATAAGAAATCAGAGAAAATTAGGTCTTATTTGAATTCTTCCTGGGAGTCACAGAAAAGCAGTTCCCAAAGGAATTGAGTTGCTGGCTTGTTATAAATTACCTTGTTATTAAAACTCCATTATACTTGTTTTCAGAATTTTCCACAGCTACAGAGAGCTAATAATTGATGTTTCTATTCATTAACCTTGCACAGTTTATTTATCTGAGATGAGCTATAAGAGCATATTGAACATAGGAGAGCATATGAACTATAAGATTTATATTTTAACTTTAATATCTGATTAACTTGCTTCATCCTATTATCTTTTCCTTACTGAAAATAACTTTAAGAAAATGAATGTAGAGTAATAAAACCAAGACTCTAATATGCGGTAAGAAGACATCAAGCTAATTCTGTCAAAAAATGATGACTCAAGAAATGTCTGTAATTAGATCAGATTTCAGGGAAGAAAAATCTTGAAATAAGGAGAAAACACAATTTTGGGGATTTTACATCATGAAAATTAGTAAAAAAAAAAAAAGTATATAGACATAGACCACATATGTTTACAATTGCTGATTTATGCCTAGGTTGGAATATGATGGCAGCAATAAGAATTTCTTATAAAGATTGGGTGGTTAGAGGCAGGCAGGGTCAAACCTGGTTGAGTGCACATGGTATCATGTGCAAGGACTAGGGTTCAAGACCTTGGTCCTCACCTGTGGGGTGTCTCCCCCACTTTTAAAATTCTCTTTGTCCTATCTAATAATAAGATAGTACTTGTAGTGTGATTACTATGTTGTTCCTTGCTTTTATAGATAATGATAGATGGAAATTCAACATATCCACTATATACACTTGAGAGCTGAGAAATTCACAAGTGAAATCTTGAATCTTATACAAGAAAACATCATGGATCCTCATCTTTCCACAACCTTCAGCCCCTTGCTTAGGGAATAATTCTTTACTCACTTCAATCTTGCCTTCTCCTGGCTTTGAATACAAATAAATGCCTGAATTTTCTACCTTAAAAAAAAAATCTTCCCAAGATCCCAAGGTTCCTTCTGGCTTGAACATCCTACCTTTGTTTAAGACTTTTGAAAAGATGATTTACTGTAATAATACAATATAAATAAAACACAAATTGATCTCATTCCAGTTCCTGCTCTTGACTTCTTTCCACCTAGGATTCAGCTTCCCTCAATCTCATTACATAGAAAGAATTATAATGGAGAAATGTAGCTCCATTTATTTAATGCTTAGATCTCTTCTGTGTTCCTTCAGAGCTTTGTGGTGAACTATGGACTAAGTCTTTACCAATCAAAGAATGTCTTAGTTTGTTCCTTATTCTCTTTTAAGGTTCTATTCTTACCACCTTATTCACCTGTCCCCTACTAATTTTCATGAATTGACTGAATTACCTCCCTGACTCCTTCTACCTATGATGCAAACCCAACCTTCCACTTGCCTTTTTTCCTCTTGGATGCTTAGCCCTGCATCTTAACAGAACTCCTCATTTATACACTTCCTGAGACTGCTATGCACTGGGACAGTTAATGCTCCTTCCCACTGTTCCCATCACTCTCTTCCAAACTCACATGATGAGCAGAGCTTTATTCCCAGGGAGGGATGAGCTTTGAAACAGTTCATTATAATTCTGTATTCACAGCATCTACTGTCACAGAACATGTTAATCTGAGACTTCTGTTGTGAAAAAATAAGATGATAAGATAAAAAAAAATCAGGCATCCAAACTCCCATTTTCTTTTCTATTTTATTCAAGGCACAGGTAGTTCTTACAAAGCCCCCCCCCCACCCTTTTTAACTTTGAACTATAAACAAAAATTAATTAGCAAGATTTTTCTTTTGTTATTTGCTTTGTGCAAATACTGATTTAACCTTGAATTGTATAAATTTACAAACAGAAAAAACAAATAGAAGTAGCTAGTCCTCTCTCAAAAGATGTAGGGGAAAACAAATCAATAGCTAATACAATAATATCCGATTAGCCTCTTGAGTTGGCCAGTAAAATGTTTACTTGCGTAAAGCAAATGTTCTATTTCATTTTGCTTGTTTGATGCATACTTAATCTATTTGGGTAAGTTAAATCTACAAAGATCAGTAAATTGTGAATATATTGAATTACTAAAGATTTTTCAAATTCAATTAATACATAGCTAGAAGCTTATCTACAAGCAATCTAAATCATCACTGCCATCTTTTATATGAAGGCATGCACACCCAAAAAGAATACTTTGTTTTCTCAAAGTACTGAATTATTTGTCCCTTGGATACTATTTTCTTCAAGAATAAACTAGATTCTTGGCCTTAGGATTGCTCTAGACTCCCCTATAGAAGAAACAAATACAAAAAAAAAAAATCAATATTTTAGAAGATTAGAAAATTATCTTCCTTAAGAAACTCATATTGTGGATATTCAGATCCTAGGAAAGTGGATGGCATAGTGGTAATGCTATAGATTTTCATACCAGAAGCTCAGAGTCCCACCCCTGGTATTACCATAAACCAGAGCTGAGTAGCATTCTGGTAAGAAAAAAAGGAGGAAAGGAAGCAGGGAGGGAGGGGGAAAGAAAGGAAAGGAGAAAGAAGAAGGAGGAGGAAAGAACAAAGGAGGAAAGGAAGGAAGAGGTGATAAATTCATATCTACAAAGAAGTGTCAATTACATCCAGAAAAATTCACTTGTGACACACTTATTTTCTAATAACTGGACACACTGTAGAAAAATTGTACATTTCTAGTGACATGATTAATCAAATCATCTGAAAAAACAAATATTTTCTCTGGCTCTTTTCTTTAACACTATCATTATCTCTAGCTCTCAAATTCACTTAGTGGCCTTTAATCCCTATTTCATTTTGAAGTAACACAATGCTTCTCAGTTCATCTTTCCTAAATCAAAGTCACTGAAGGATTGCATTCTAAAATCACCAAATGCTTAAGCAGTGCATGCACAATAAGATGGCTTTGCCTGTCAAAAGCATTTATTTTAATTTTTATCTTTCACACATTCTAGAGCATTCAAAAGAATGTTTAGTCAAATTGGGTAGAAATATATTTTGCTAAATTGGCAAAAATAATATGTAAATCATTTCACAAAAGCTGCATCACTTCTCGTAGATTAAATTCTCTAACTATAGCAGAATACTTAGTTTGAAAAGAAGGTTTTAATCACAGTAAACATTACCAAACTGACCTTTCAAGCGGAGAATTGACAAAGCCTTATAAACTTTTACATTTCCTTCAAACTCTTTCACAAACTATTTCCTTCTAACTTTTCTTATCTTCTGGACTTTAGATCACACACACACAACACACCCCCCACACACACACAGTGGGACTATTTGAGAGTGAAAACATCTAACTTATTTTTGGAATTAAAAAACCTTATCTGGAACTGGTGGTGCAGGGACCTAGGTTTAAGTCCTCACCTGCAGAGGGAAAAGTTTCAAGGCTGTGAAACAATGCTGTGGGTATCTCTCTCTTTCATCTCCCCCTTTCTGCTTGGTCTTTAAGATTATTTTTTTTATTAAAGGATTAAAAAAATACTTTATTTTGATGAGAGAGACACAGAGAGAAAGACCCAGACCACTGCTCAGCTGTGGCTTATAGTGGTGCTGGGGATTGAATCTGGGGCTATTGAAGCTTCAGGCATGAATGTTATTTGACATAACCATTATGCTGTCCCCCAGCCCATCTCCTCTTTTTGGATTTCTCTATAAATAAATAAATAAACATTTTTAAAAACAGAAGTCTGAATGACTGTCATAAAAAATATTTACAATGAAAGTTCTCTTACAATCAAAAACTAAAAAAATAGAGAAGTAAACCATGTCCTGATTTTTACTTTTTCTGCTTTCAAATGGCAGCTGAAAATTATATTTTATGTGCCAATTCCAGCAATAAAGAGTTGTATTTGTTCTGGGTATCGTTTAGAAGAAGCTGGTGGTGTTCCAGTCTGCACACTACGCCCTGGGATTTCAGGACAACACCTGTTCTACAGGTCTCAATTTAACTGTTTCAAGCAAGGCCCATGCTACATGTCACTTGAGGCTGATCAGGAATGTCTAGTAAATCCAGGTGACAAGGACTCAAAGAAATACTATAGGATGTTTTATCTACTTCATTGAAAATTTTAAATTCTCAGGCCAGGTGGTGGCGCACCCGGTTGTGTGTGCATGTTACAATGTGCAAGGACCAGGGATTGAGTCCCTGGTCCCCACCTGCAGGAAGAAAGCTTTGCAAGTGGTGAAGCAGTGCTGCTGCAGGTCTCTCTCTCTCTCTCTCTCTCTCTCTCTCTATATATATATATATATATATATATATATATATATATATATATATATCCTCTTTATTTCTGGCTGTCTCTATCCAATAAATAAAGATAACAAAAAATTTTAAAAAATACATTCTTACATTCTCATTCACCAGTGAATTTCAGAATAGCTCAAATTACTTAGCAAAGTTCAGTGTAACATCTCCCTTCAATTACTTCTTGCATTATTTTTTTTGCCTCCAGGGTTATTGCTGGGACTTGGTGCCTGCACCACAAAGCCACTGCTCCTGGAGGCTATTTCCCCCTTTTGTTGCCCTTGTTGTTTATTGTTGTTGTTATTATTATTGCTGCCATTTTTTGCTGGATTGGAGAGAGGAAGGGAAGACAGACAGGCAGAGAGAATGATTGACACCTGAAGACCCACTTCACTGCCTGTGAGGGGACCCCTCTGCAGGTGGGGAGCCAGGGTGCTAGAACCTGAATTCTTACACAAGTCTTTGCACTTTGCTTCATGTATGCTCAACCCCCTGCTCAACTGCCAGGCCCCCACTTCTTGCATTCTTAAACAGTTACATGCCTGAGCAAGGAGATAGCTTAATGTTATGCAAAACGATTTACCTGCCTGAAGCTCCAAAGTCTCACCCCCACCCCCACCCCCACCCCCACACCCACATCAAAATCCAAAGCTAAGGGAGACCAGAGCTCTGGTCTCTTTATCTCTCTCTCTCATTAAAAAAAAAAAAAAAGTTAAATTACTATTTTGTGTGTGAGGAGAAAGCAAAAACTCAGAAAAGTGATGTGGTTGATTTTGAGTTCTCCTAGTCTATTCTTCTTCTTCTAGCGTTTGCCCTTCTTCCGTAGCCAGTTAACAGCGTCAGGTTGAGCCTGATGTAAAGTTTCGAGACCTAGTCTATATGAGAGAGTAATGTGCATACCCCATGACATCCAGTTAGATAAACTGCCTTCTTATGATTCCTAGGAAGCCCATCAGATACCTAGTCAGTCTGAAACTACTTGTTCTCTGGAATTTCCCTGGCCACTCTCCTGAAAATGGTAACTCCTTAATGAGAAGGACTCTAAATGCCAGGTGCAATGACTAGACCCTAGAGTCTTATTGCACAGAAGAAGGCACCAATGTGTAGGCCACTGCATGACAGTCCTGGCCCCAGAAACTGGCTTAGCTGGTTCCTGACGAGTGGTTTACCTATTAATGTGGAGTCACTAAAACTTGTGTTTTAAGCAAGTTGTGCACCTTATTAATTTCTTGGACTTGCCTTCACTAAAAGTCTTCTATAAATAAAAGTCCCTTTGCACATCTGGAGGTATTTGGAAGATCAACATAACAAACATCAAATGTGTGGACACAAACAATCACAGGAATTTAATTGCATCATTCACTCTTTCCACCAAATCCTGTCATTAATAAAAACTGTATTGGACTGAAAAAAAACAAAGAAAATTCTATTTTGTGACTTCTCTATATTTACAGGACTTTGATCTATTCCATCTCAGTTAAAATAGGTTCTGAGTGTGAGTTACTAAATATAGAATAAGTATGTTTTCAAGAGATAATTGACAAATAAGTATATTAAGTTGAAAATGCCTTCAGTTACCACCTATCTACATTCTCTTTCCCAATCCTTTTGTCTTGGCTACTGTCTATCTGACTGATTAGATTAAGACTCTTCTAGGATCTTAGCAAAAACTAGAGATTTATAACAAAAATGTATCTACAATAGGAAGTGGGCCAGGAGTTGCCATAGTGAGTAGAGTGTCTGACCTGTGATCATAAGGTTCTGAGTTTAATCCTTGGTTTCATATATGCTAGAGTGATGCTCAGGATTTCTATCTCTCTTCATCTCTCTCTCTGATAAATTATTTTTAAAATATGTCCATTAGCAAAAATAAAATAAAATAAAAAACAAAGAAAGAAAATAATGTGAAAATTCTATTGAATAAAGTCATTGGCAGGGAAAAAAATCTTGGCTATAGATGGAAGCTGGTTTCTTTTCATATGATGACTTCACTGACCTTAAAGTTCTAGAAAATAATTTTAAAACTCTTAATGCATGTTGCTCTTTTGGGCTGAGAGGTAAAAGCAATAGTATAACTTATTTAGATGACAGCTTCTGGGAATGTTGGGCTTCACAGCATGTTATTTCTTACTCTATAATATTAAGACATCAGAAAATACATAATTAGCAGATAGTATGTACCTAAACAACACCCTTAACCATTACCATTATTTCAGCAACAAAGCGAAACTTAAGACCAAAAATAATGCTTCCTATAACAACATGATTCAATATTAAAAGGTATAACAACCTGCCTCATACCTTCCTATTTCTCATAAGCTAATAAAAAATTTTGTTATTGCCAAAGTCCTGTTCATAGATTGGTACTTGGAGACACCTTTCTAGTCTGATTCCCTCATGCCGAGGAAGTTCAGAATCATAAATTATTAGTTGAGGCAGAAGAAGCATCTTTAGTTCTGATTCCCAACTGCACCCTTCCTTCTGATCCAGCAGGAGAATATCTGGCATTGACTTTTTCATATGAGTATTTGGGACCAAAGACCAGGGAATTGACATTAAAATAACCTAAAAACTAAAGTTGTCAAAGTAACATGTATCTCCTCAATGGCAGTTCATGTGAAAGCTTCCTCACAGAGGTGACATTAAGGTAGGGAATTAAAGACTGAACTGGAGAGATGGGGGGGAGCCACTTCTGCTGGCTGGAATACATAGACTGAACTGAGTTCACTCTGACACTGGGAACCAATACACTTTTGGAGCCATCTCTTGAAGAGATCATTTTCCCCCTTACAGCTAAAAGGGATTTACTGATGATTTTATAAAGAATAATAGTGCTTAGGAGCCAGGCAGAGGCACACCCAGTTAAGTGCACATAGTATTATGTGAAAGGACCCATACCAAGTACCCGAGTTTGAGCCCTGCTCCCCACTAGCAGTGAGGATGCTTAACAAGCGGTAAAGCAGGTCTGTAGGTGTCTATCTTTCTCTATCTCTTTCTCCCTGTCCTAATGAATACAAAATTGGTTGGAAAAAAAAAAGAAAGAAAAGAAAGGAAAAAATGGTTGCCTGGAGTAGTGGATTCATTGTACTGGCACTGAGCCCAAGTGATAAACCTGAAAAAAATATATAATAGTGCTGTTTATGTTTATAAATTTCAACTTGGGAAACCATGATCTGCTAAATTACTCACTGTGCCAGTTTTAGTTTATGTTCTTGAATAGAGCACTAAGTTATTTATCAATATCTTCAGAGCAATTATATAATTTCATTGTTTCATTTATTTCCTTAGTGTATTAATTCTACTTGTCTGGATATTTTTAAATAATGTATTCAGTATTTATTTAGGATAGAGACAGTGAGAAGTTGAAAGAGAAGAGGGTTATACAGAAGGAAAGAGAAAGAGACATACCTGCAAGACTACTTCATGAGTCATATAGTTATATCCTTATAGGTGGAGACCAGAGGTTTGAACCTAGGTCCTTCTGTACTATAACATATGTACTGAGCATAGTATGCTACCAAATGGTCCTGGGATTTCTCTTCTTATTCATGCAACTTATTCTCTTGCCAAAATTCCAGGTGAATTATGCCATTTCCAGAAAATATACCTTAGTTTTTTTTCACAATATATTAAAACACGTTGCTACAAGAAAGTCGTGGCCTTGTAAATAATCTAATACGGAAATTACCTGTGGAACAAACAGATGTTCATGAGAGTCAAATGCTTAAAAATCCATGAGTGCCATACAGTTAGAAGAGTCCACACATCACTGCCTCTGTCATTTTTCCTTAAAACTAACAGAACATATCTTCATCTAAACTTTCTTGACTGCAACTTCCAGGTAACAAAAGTCCTCATTTAAAAGTCTAAATGTTAATATAGTCTCTAATCACTTCTGTATACGGTTTATAGAAGTTTAACTTAATGCATTCTACAGGGAATATTAAATTAGCATCTACTCTGTATCAAATGATATATTAGATATTCTAAGTTTGGCTACCTTGACTAGCGGTGGGTGTGCACAGTTGAAGACTATAGGACTTGGAAGTCAAATGTCTGGGATTCCCAACACTGCATGTGCTATAATGATGCTCTGGTTCTTTCTCATTAAGAAATATATAAGGGAGTTGAGCTGTAGCACAGCGGGTTAAGCGCAGGTGGCGCAAAGTGCAAGGACCAGCATAAAGATCCCAGTTTGAGTCCCCGGATGGTCACGTCACAAGCAGTGAAGCAGATTTGCAGGTGTCGATCTTTCTCTTCCCTTCTCTGTCTTCCCCTCCTCTATTTCTCTCTGTCCTATCCAACAACAACAATAACTACAACAATAAAACAACAAGGGCAACAAAAGGGAATGAATAAATATTAAAAAAAATAAAAAGAAAGAGATATATAAAAGTAAACAGTATTTACATGCTTTTACCATATGTAGAAGCTACTCTCTTCCCTGATCCAGCTTTCTAGCCCCTTTTCCAGCCATGATATCATCTCCCCAGACAATAACTTGGGTCCACCTGCATATCCGATGTCAGGCTCAGGAAAAAAACTAGTATAGTCATGGGCCCTTTGGAATATAATTAAAATAGGCCTACTAGCTATCTTCAAAACAGAGACCCCAAATCTTTATCTGCAATATCCAGCCTTTAGGTTCATGATCAGTCAACATTTTTTTGGCTTTATATGTTAACTCTTCTTTAAGCCACCAGGCTCCAGATGCTAACATGATGCCAACCTGACTTCCCTGGGCAGAGAAATCCACCAATGTGTACTGAACCTTGATTCCCCAGAACTCTGCCCCATGAGGGAAAGAGAGAGAGAAAAGCTGGGAGTATAGATCAACCTGCCAATGCCCATGTTCAGCGGGGAAGCAATTACAGAAGCCAGACTTTCCACTTTCTGCACCCCATAATGACCCTGGGTCCATACTCCCATAGGGTTAAAGAACAGGAAAGCTATCAGGGGAGGGGATGGGATATGGAATTCTGGTGGTGGAAACTGTGTGGAGTTTTACCCCTCTTATCCTATGGTGTTGTCAGAAAAAAAAAATTTTCCATATAAATTAAAAAAAAAAAAAGAAAGAAATATATAAAATCCGGGAGTCAGGCTGTAGTGCACCGGGTTAAGTGCACTTGGCGCAAAGCGCAAGGACAGGTGTAAGGATCCCGGTTCAAGCCCCTGGCTCCCCACCTGCAGGGGAGTTGCTTCACGAGAGGTGAAGCAGGTCTGCAGGTATCTATCTCTCCTCCTCTCTGTCTTCCCCCTCCTCTCTCCATTTCTCTCTGTCCTATCCAACAACAATGACAACAATTATAACTACAACAATAAAATAACAAGTGCAAGAAAAGGAGTAAATAAATAAAATTTAAAAAAGAAATATATAAAATCCTTTAAAAACATAACATCAAACTGGGTGGTAGAGAATTATCTGTGTCCTCCAGGAGCTGGTGGGGAAACATATGTTAAACCATCTGTTATTTTGTGGCCTTTAATTCTATGATACAAGTATACAGACTATGCCTGTTGGTATCCCCTATACCAGACCATGGGTTAAAGAGAACTGTAGGGTATAGAGGGCCTGAGATCTGAAGAAGCATGAAGTGACGGAAGAGAGGGTAAAGGCTCATGGTGCAGGGTCATGAACTACGGAAATAAATGTGCAGCTTATTCTAGGAAGGAGTCCAACATTTTTGTTACTTTGGTTTTTCTTGTTAATTACCAGTTTTAATAACCCCATTAATCAATATGACACCTTCTCAACACAAAACTCTTCAAAGTAGGTAATACATCTGGCAGAAAATTTCAAAATTTCACTCAATGTTTAAATGAATGAATCAATGACACTTTAGTAACTAGGAACTAGTCCACCTCATAGAGCTCAGGACTCACAGGCTGTCTGAGGCTCCCAGGTACATAGCAAGCATGTGTGGTTATGGTAATTGGGCATTTTTCTCAGTTTTCAAAATAATGGATTACTGTATAAACAATAAACATGAGTACATAACATTGCTAATTTACTAGGCCATGTCCTGCAGGAAAAATGGAAATAAAGGGTCAAGGGTCTGACGAGATAATTACTGACAGATAATGATAAAGGCACAAGATAAATCAGTATCTGACCAACTATACTTTTCAGCGTCTAATCTGAAAATGCTTTTCTACTGTCTTCTTACTCTTTTTTTTCATTTATTTATTTACTTATTTTAAAAAGGAGACATTAACAAAACTGTAGGATAGGAGGGGTACAACTTCTTACTCTTACATATATCTAAAAGAAATTTGTGTTATTAAACAACTTCACATATATTAGAGATAAATAAAGGGTGGCCATGACCAGCAAAATATCTCATTTGGATATTGTGCTGTTTTGCCATATATGCAATCCAGATTTGATTCTGGACCCAACTCATTGAAGGAAGGTTCAGTGCTGTGGTCTCTTTTACTCTTTCTCTGCCTTTCTGTCTCTATAAATAAAATATAAAAGAGAAAGAGTGACTAAATGAATGGAATAAAGTGGATGTGGTTTTGGTTGGAGAAGTAATACAGTTTTTCGGATAACTGCCGAATGCCTAACCGATTGCACCACAGAGACCCACTAGTTTCTCTTTATTAGAATTTATTAGAATTTTATATACAAACACAGTGTTCAAATATGTGTACATTTATATATGTGCACATGTGTATAGGTATAGAAATATTCCTATGTGCATTGTATACATAGTAAATGAATATTATGTATGAGTGTGTCTTTATGTATATATATGTATATGTATATATACATGAATATGTGACTTCCTATGTGTTCTCTTTGTGTGTATACATACATGCAAAGTGAGCATTTATAACAGAGCACTGTGAATTTACACACATGCAAGTTTTTGACTGACTCACATGATGAGCATTTCCAAATGTTGCACAACCTCCAAAGAAGTACAAATATGCAATCAGATGTTCACGAAAAACTATAAACACCAGGCTCATATGATATCTTCTTAATTTATGTGTTTTTTTCCCCTTTAGGTTTCACTTTTTTTTTTTTCCTGTTTTTGGCCTCCTTGTGCTGAGCACAAGCACACACACGCCCCATGAGACACAGGACCACCTCTGTAGGACTAGGGAGAAAGTCAAGCACAATTCTTTTTCACTTTTCATGAATTCAATTAAAGTGGCTCAGGGAAGGGCACTGGGCCAGTAGAAGAACAATACTCCTATTCCCCACATATGAATTGGTCTCAGTTCTCAGGGAGGCAACTCTGGGACACACAGAGCATCTCAAACAGGCATAAACAGCCCTGTTCTGTTCTGCAGTCTAATGGTCTGTCTAATTGAGAGCATTAGGGGGACCCCTTGCTCAAGAGTCCACATTTTCCTGCTTGAAAACCAGACTCAAGACTGGAAGAACATTGCCAGTCTCCCCCAGGGTATTTATGTGCATTTATTTATTAGCTTAATTTTCTTATTTAATTTATTTATTTATTTATTCATTTATTCACTTTTGTTGCCCTTGTTTTATTGATGTTGTTGTTGTTGGACAGGCCAGAGAGAAATGGAGAGAGGAGGGGATGACAGAAAGGGGGAGAGAAAGATAGACACCTGCAGACCTGCTTCACCGCTTGTGAAGTGACTTCCCTGCAGATGGGGAGCCTGGGGGCTTGAACCGGAATCCTTATGCTGGTCCTTGTGCTTCGTGCCATGTGCGCTTAACCCGCTGTGCCACAGCCCGACTCCCCTTAGCTTAATTTTCTATTGAAAGTAAGATGTAAAACATGCATTCAGGCAGAAGCACAGACCTTGCCATAAAAAAGTCAGTGCTTATTGAATATTCTATATGGAAAAAAGGGTTGGTGCTCATGAGTTTCATGAATACAGAGCAATACATAGCAAGGTTTTCCTTTAAAGAAATCCTGATCCTCGAGGCTGGTTGGTGGCACACCTCATTAAGTGCACATGTTACAATGAACAAGGACCCAGGTTCGAGCCCCTGGTCCCCTCCTGCAGGGGGAAAGCTACACAAGTGGTGAAGCAAGACTGCAGGTGTCTCTCTTTCTCTCACCCTCTCTATTACTCCTTCCCTCTCGATTTCTGGCTGTCTCCATCCAAATAAATAAAGATAATAATAAAAAATTTAAAAAAGAAATCCTGATCCTCTAGAATATTCTTTCTTTCTCTTTATTTCTTTGTATACATATAGATGGAAATTTAGATGGGGTGGGGGAGGAAGGGAGAAAGAGAGACACATGCCACACTCTTTCACAACTAATGAACCATCCCCGCTCTAGATGGGGACCAGGGGCTTGAACCCATATCCTTGTGCATGGTAATGTGTGTACTTTATTGAGTGCATCACTGCCTGGTCAAGTAGAATGTTCTAATACTTACAGATCAGGGCAATATAATGTATGCCTTACGTAACTTGGAATATAAAAATTGTGTTTCCATGTAATACAGTATCAGTCTATAAATACAGTACCAGTCTACAAAGCATGTTCTAGGGCAAAGGAGAAATAAGTTTGTAATATTTTTCACATCCTCATTTGTAAATAAGACTTTAAGATAACAGCAACAAAACTTGGTAAAAAATATATATATTTGCATATGTGGTCTAGAATTTATAAACGATATTGTTTAAGTGGTAGACTAAACAAGTATTATGTTCCTGCAATTTACCAAGTCCTTCCCTCATTTCTGAAATTTAATTGCACACCCTCTGTTCTTTAGGATCATAGAGTCTGACAGAGGAAAGAGTATTCTGAAAATATAGTTGTGGCATAGTGTGACAGATATGATAATGAAGATAGTACTTCCACTCTGGTTATACAGATGGAGTAACAAAAGGTAAGAAACATAGTATATTTTATTCTTGACATCAAGATTGGGGCTGTACACTGTTGGAAGAGGTTGAGTTGGGCGGATTTCACTATGTTGGAATATGACGGTCTCACTGAAGTGAGGATAGTTTGGTGCACAGAGAAGAAATTGTCTTCATTATGTGAACCAAAGATAATCCTACAACAGTCCTACTGTTCTTCTGTGTAATTGTAAAGCCAGAGAAAACAGACTCTCTAAGTTAGAAGAAACAAACAAATTTTTCTATGAATATGGCATACACCAAAGCCATCACCCCCTTTGCCATGTTACAAGTTCTTGGAGGAAGACACCTGAGATAAGCCACACATCCTAGCCTTCATATCTGAAGAATGTCTTTTTAAAGATAGAATTATGTGAAAGTCTCTTTTCTTGTGATCTTCCTACAAATAGATGATCCCTGACTTTGCACAATGAAAGATCACTTTTGATATATGGCATTCTATGTCTGCTATGTAAGCAGATACCTCCTTTTATCTCTGTTAAAAGAATAGTGTTTTTGTTTTTTTCTTTCTGTACACATACCCCACCGGTGCAGCCTATAACTGAGACTAAAACTTCTGAAGGGAGAGATAAGACCAGAACTCAGAGAAAGCTGATGTTCTCCCAGGTTGGGGTCTTCCATTTGCTCTGTATCATCTCACAAATAAGTGTCTCTTTGAAAGTTTCACAGTGGTGACTACATCCAGTTAAAACCAGTGAGCCCTGTATAACTGAAAGTGAAGAAGAAGATGTGGACTCCGTTTATATAATTAGGAAATAAATAAGCAAGTAAGAAAATGATGAAACAAAACAACAACAAGAACAATAACAACAACAAACAAACAGTAGGAACTGATTTCCAGGACTATAGTTCACATGTCAGGAAATGGAAATGAGTGAATGGCATGCTCCATTGTATCCCCCAAATGATAGGGCATCTGAGCCAATTAGAGAATGAATGAGTCTTAATCACCTTGACCAGTTGTATTCAGGCAAACAAGAGACCTTAAGAAGGGGAGCTCAGAAAGGACATTTAAGTTAGAAGAGCAACGTAAGGGTATAGAAAAATAACAGTGGTGTGTATTTGTGTGTGTGTGTGTGTGTGTGTGTGTGTGTGTGTGTGTTGGTATGCCTCTAAAAACCTCTTCTGTTTCATTTGGTTTAAATCCCCCCTGCTTAACACTGCATTCTATTTACATAACTACTGTATTCTATTTACATAACCACTGCAGGGCATTGGTTCAATCCTCACTGGTTCATGATATGTTTTTGCTCTGCCCCCTCTCGTCATACCCTGATTTTCACCAGTCATTTTTCTCTCCACCTTCTCTGAGTCACATCCTGTTCCCACCCTAGTATATTTATAAGGAGAAGATTGTTTGTAGTTTTGAGTTTAGCTTAGCTTGGTATAGATTGTGCTGCGTCCTGCATGAATAAAGAGATAATGCATACAGCTCAACCATGAGTCCCTGGTCGTCTGTCTCCCATCAATGAAGCTCAGCACGACATTTAATCAAAATAAATACATACTTTTTAAAAAAGATTATATGGTACAATTATGAAATATATGATTTTTTTTCTTTTGTCACTCTCCTTCCATCCTTTCTTTCTGAGTTCTGGTTTATGACTTACTAAACAGAAGGCTGCCTCACCAAACAAAACATCCTTACTGAACAAGGAACTAGTGAGGGATGACATCTGATTGCTCTAAATCACTAAACATTCAGTATTAATTTACTATAGTAACAAACATTATTACAAGTAATTAAAACATAATGACAACTCGGTGCTAGCCCCTGTTTAAAAGCCACATATATACTAACTCATTCAATCCTATCAGTAATATAATAAAATGATTATTTTTGTTGTCTCCATTGTAGAGGTGAAGACATGGGAGTACAGAAAAATGAAGCAAATTATTAGTATCATACAGTCCATAAACATACCTGGCATCAAAGTTCTTTCTCCTTGCCTAATCATCCCTATCACCAACCTCTGACCTTCCGGTATACACAAGCAACACAATTATAAGTAAAGTATCTATGCTTGCACTAATGACTTGCTTGCTTGAAACAGAGCGTGGGGGTAGCAATTTCTTCCAGATTCTCCAAAATGATGAGAATTTTTAAGGAATAAATAGGTTCAAAGGAGGTACCAAAGACTATGGGAGACAAGTAGTAAATAGTCAAAGGGTAAGATAAAAATTCTAGATGAGCTTTACCACCTGGAGTTGTCCCTGATTATGTTATAGAACATTATAGTACATGATAATACTGTTTGGTCAAAGGAATTCTACAGGTATCTAATTAAGGACACTTCTTCTAGCGTTTGCCCTTCTTCCATAGCCAGTCAACAGCGTCAGGTTGAGCCTGATGTAAAGTTTCGAGACCTCCTTTGAATCTGGAGAGGTGGCATTTGTTGACTATGTGGCTCATAGTCTGTCTGTAGCCGCAGGGGCAGATTGGGTCGTCTCTGGCTCCCCAGAGATAGAACATAGCAGCGCACCGGCCATGGCCTGTTCGATAGCGATTGAGGAGGGCCCAATCATAACGTGCTAGGTCAAAGCCGGGTTGACGCTTGCAGGGGTCTGTGATGAGGTGTTTGTTCTTTACCTCAGCTGACTGCCAACTCTGTTTCCAAGAGACTGGAACAGAGAAGTTCAGTGTAGGCGTAGGGGACCAGATTGGGTGACGAGACGTCAAGCGTTGGACAGGGTGGGCGAAGATATCCGCGTATATTGGCAGGTCCGGTCGAGCGTAGACATGGGAAATGAACTTAGATGATGCCGCATCCTGACGAATATCTGGCGGGGCATGTTGCTAAGAACTGGCAGCCATGGAACCAGGGTGGAACGGATGGTTCCAGAAATTATCCTCATGGAGGAGTATAATTTGGAATCGACCAAGCGGGCATGGGGGCTACGGAACCACACTGGGGCACAGAATTCTGCAGTGGAATAGCATAATGCCAGAGAGGATGATCGTAGTGTGGAAGCGCTCGTGCCCCATGAGGAGCTGGCCAGTCTTGCAATGATGCTATTCCTCGCGCCCACCTTTGCTGCAGTTTTTATGAGATGTTTGTGAAATGACAGAGTGCGATCGAGAGTAACGCCAAGACAGACTGGCTGGGCTTCATGCCGGATTCTCGTACCGCCAAGCTGCACATTAAGCTCATGGGAGGCCGAGGCATGGTATAGATGGAAAACAGATGATACCGTTTTTGCAGTGCTAGGGATTAGTTGCCATTTTTTACAGTAATCAAATATCAGAGACATGTCTTTCGTGAGTGTTTCCTCGAGGATGTCGAACTTGGATGCCTGAGTTGCACAGCAGATGTCATCATTAAGGACACTAATAAATTGTCACAGATATGTTAATGATATTGCAATTTTCTGTGAATTGTCTATGGAAATAGAAACATACCCACATTTTGTTTTCTTACGTTAAGAAATCTTCTTTAAAATACATTTTATTTATTCATTGGCGAGAGACAGAGAAAGATTGAGAGTGAAGGGAGAAGTAGAGAGAAAATGAGACACTTGCAGCACTGTTGCACTACCAGTAAATCTTTGTCCCCTGCAGATGAGGACTGGGGGCTTGAGCTTGGGTCCTTGCACACTGTAACATGTGAGCTCTATTGGATGTGCCACTGCCAGGGCCCTAGATTATGAGTTCTTTCTCCACGTTTGTTGCTTAGATAGACATAGAGTACAATGGTCAAGATGAACATTATATAATGACTTAATGTATATACTGTGAAATGATGGCCACAATGAGTCTAGATAACACCAATGCCCACCTATAACACATAATATAAAAACATTGTTTTTCTTATTGAGAACTTTTAGGACTACTCTCTTAAGCACTTTCAAATATACAACACTGCAGTTAGGCTGAATTCTTAGCCCATGAATGCAATCAGAATATAATTACCCATTTCAACACAAAAACAATCCTTACATTTTGCATGTATTTTTATATTGTAATTTTTTATATTTCTCATGAAAATATGAACCTTTCCCTTTTAGAATATCACTCTCCAATAAATTTTTAAATGTTTTTTTTTCTATTCTTTTCATGCTTGCATAATTTCACCACTCTTTTTTTTTTTTCCTCCAGGGTGATTATCACTGGGGCTCAGTCAGCTCAAAGCAGGATTTTTGCCCATCCTACTATGGTCCTTGCCCATCCTACTATGTGTGATAATGGGGTGTGCCACCACCTTCCCTTGTGCTAAATCACTCTTTATCGTTTTGTTTGCTTCCTTTCTTCTAGATAGAGGATGAGAGGCAGAAAGGGAGAAAGAACAAGAGCGAGAAGGGGAAAGACCACAGTACCAATTCACTGCTCAAAACACTTCCCCTTTATGTGGTGTTCCCATGTGATAACCGGAGTGGTTAAGTGCACATAGTATTAGGCACAAGGGCAGAGCTTTGAGCCCCTGCTCCCCATCTGCAGTGGGGACACTTCACAAGCAGTAAAACAAGTCTGCAGGTCTCTATCTTTCTCTCTTCCTCTCTATCCCCCATCCTCTCTCAATTTCTTTCTGTCCTATTGAATAAAGTAGAAAAAAAAAAGAACAAATGGCCCTCAAAAGCAGTGAATTCATAGTGCTGGCACCATGCTTCATTGATAACTCTGGAGGGAAAAACAAACAAATAAAAAGAAAAAGAATATGAGAATATTTTGACACTTAAATAATATTTATAAAATCAATGAATCAAAAACCAGTGCATCAGTTGTCTGTCCTTTGATCCTAAGGCATACCCAAACTTCAGTTCTGTGCTCTAGTTTAATATATCTACCAGCTTTGACTACTCTATCAGGATTTCTCATAAGTACTACAACTGTGACTTTATATGTAAGTCTAGGTAAAAACGCTAATAAAATAAGATATTGGTTTCACATTTTGCAATTTGTTCCAACCAGGGAACACTAGGTAGATTTAATGTTTACTCTTTAAAGATTAAGATTCCTTGCAGAATATCACCATACACCAGTTAAGAGTTTAACAATCACTTCCTGGTAATGCTTTGCAATTTATCTTTATGTCTTTGGACGACTTCTTTTCCTGAGGTTAATCTATTTATTTCCAATGGCACCGAATAATCTACTCATAATTTATCTAGTATCAAATACTTATTGATTTTTAACCTAATTTGGAGAAAGATATAAAAAGGCAGAACTTTAAACATCATGTACAAATAAAGGTCATTATAATGTGGTGGATGATATCACTAATGGAGAACAGAGAAAAATTTCCCATTGTAGGGGTGTAGGCTTTCCTGAAAAGTACTTATTTATAAAACTTGAAATAGAGAGGTTTGCATATGGAAGAATAAGAAGGAAGTCTGAGATGGGCAGTTTACAATACCTAAGAATTAGCAGGAGATTGTTGAGAAAGGTGGTAAGTTCCAGACCAAACCACACAGGCTCTTTCATCTAAGATAAGTGGGTAAGATTATCCTAAGTTGATTGGGGGGCTTTAAAGGGAAGTAGAGGGACAATATCAAATTCAAATGCATATTTTAAATTAGTATGCAATGTGAGAAATAGATGTCTCCTTCTAATACAGACCAAATACATAAAGGTAGGACATTAAGCAATTCCAATATTTGTCGGAAGTCATAGTGATTTTTTTTCTAGCATGAGAAAGGCTATGGAAAAGAAGAATTGCTGGTACATTTTGGAGATGAAATTAGCAGAGTGTTGACATGAATTCTAGGAGAGGGAAGAGTGAAACCAAGAAGTTTCCAGTTGGGCCACGGATAGATAGCATAATGATTATGCAAAAAGATCCTCCTGCCTGAGGCTCCAAGATTCTGGGTTCAAACCCCCACCACCACTACCATAATAAGCCAGAGCTGAGCAGTGCTCAGGTAAAAAGAGAAATGAAGAAAGAGAGAAAGAGAGTGAAAGAAAGAAAGAAAGAGAGAGAAAGAAGTTTCCAGTTATGCAATTTGGACAATGTTTTTTTATTTGGTGGTGGATGGGGGCGGGATGAGGAAGACAGAATGCGGTTATAGAAATTAGAGGTTCATGGTCACCCAGTAGTCATCCACTCATTACCAAGGGAAGAGCAAAGGAGATAGCATGGGATAGAAGAGAACTTGAGGAGCACGCATACCATGTTCACAAGAAAGATCCAGGATTAAAACTGGTAGAAGCAACAAACTGCATAATGTTTTTTTTTTTTAGTAGCATGTGATTTGACAGCTCAAACTTTGGGATTGAGTTCACAGATAGCCATAGAAATTGGAGATTCTTGTATTTCCAGCATGGGTATCACCAACTTCTGACTGGGAGATTTCTAACTTCAGTCTGAGAATCATCACTGAATTCAACTAAAGGAGGGAGAGTTGGCACTTATAATACAGATGAACGTAATTCATTGAATCTTGCAACTCTAAAAATAACTCAGTTCATCTTTACTCTATTGTGGCCCTTAAACACTTCAAATACAACCTATATAAAATGGAATATATCAAAATCTTACTCCAATAACTTTGAATTCAGCATATATGTGAATCTTACCCACAAAATGCTTTATATATGGAATTTGGCATAAGAAGAAAACAAAAAAAAAAAAAAAGGAAAACATTCTATGAGAACATAGAGGAAGAAAAATGCATTGATGGCTACTTTTTTTTTTTTACTTTAAAAAATTTTATTGGGGGCGGTCAGGCAGTAGCACAGCAGGTTAAGTGCACATGGCGTAAAGCACAAGGACCAGCATTTTGGGCATCGGGCAGTAGCACACCGGGTTAAGAACACATAGCACAAGGACCAGCATAAGGATCCTGGTTCGAGTCCCAGCTCCTCACCTGAGGGGGTGGGGGGTCAGTTCACAAGTGGTGAAGCAGGTCTGCAGGTGTCTATCTTTCTCACCCCTTCTCTGTTTTCCCTCCTCTCTGTCCTGCTGTTCTTTTCGACTATAAGTTTCCTTTAAGGTTGAGGGTCAGGGCTTCAACAAGAGTGAAAATACTTCATATTCTCCAGCAGAGACCCCACTGGGGCTTGAACCAGAGACCAAAGTGAAAACCCCAGGCAGTGTGTGTGCTGGAGTGCTGCACCAGCTTCTCTCCCGGAACTCTCTCCTGTGAAGCAAATAAAACATCCATGGTGGGCAGGCAACGAGCTGTCCACGTGTGGCTAGGCACAGCCCAGCCTGTGGGAAGGCGGACAGAGCCACAGAGCCGCCATATAGCTGCCTGAGTCCCACATCATGGTTACAAATTTTTGAAGTTCTGAGGTTAACAGAGGAATAAAACTACCTTGGCAGAACTGATGAAGCTGAACACTAACTGGGCAATGAGGAATTCCCAGGCAGCCAAATTGTAATTCAGAGTCCCTGAAAGGCAGCAGGAGGTCTCCGATCTGTCTGAAAGTGTGTGAAAACAGGGTCCTAAAGGAAAAGAGATTAGATAACTCTGAATAAGATCAATGAGGCCCATAAATGCCATCAGCTATCTGACCAGGGAGGTGACCCCCACACCCAAACTTCATCAGAAAACTGGAGACTTTCTCACCAGAGAAGACAAAGTCACCCTGGAGACTGAGAATAAAGCTAGATCAGAAAGCAGGATATCAAGGAGAATACCAAAATATCAAGAGAAAATGAACCTTCTGGAAGGTTTAGAATGAAAGGCTCTTTCACTTACCTGACCCTGAGAATTTCCACAGGAAATCACAATCCATACAAGAAGAACAGTGACTAGATAATTCTTTTAAAACGTTTATAATTATTTATTATATGTGAGAGATAATGAAGAGACAGCTTCACATGGGAGAAAGAGAGTGAAGCTGGTGTACCACTACTTTAGGATATGTGGTGCTGAGGATCAAACAAGGAATTTCAGTTATGAAAGCTGAAGTTCTACCAGATGAGATATTTCCCCAAGTGTTGATTGGATAATATTTTGCCAAAGAAATAAACAAGGTAAGAGACATTTTTCTACAGATGCTGAAAAACAAGAACAATGACAAACCTATGTGGGACCTCCTCCTTCCCAGTCAGGGTTTTCACTCAATAACCTGTCCCCACATCAGAGAAATACACAAACATCACCATCATTTGAATCCCTCTCTCTGAAACATGAAGGGATATTTAAAAATGAACAGTCAATCTATCAGTTAGAAAGGTCACCTACATTGGCTTGTTGCACAAAAGCAAAGGACTCTGGAAGTGGGGGACTTTAAGGTCCTGGTGCATGATGGTGGATGAAGATATAGGCTAAAAGTAAGAGTTTCAGAAAATTAAGAAATTTTACCCATGTGTCAACAATTGTATGTACTCTACACCATTATTTCTTCCCAATTAAAAAAAAATCATCCAAGAAAGAGCAACCCAATGAACAACACAGACTGGTGGAAGAACCCCCCCCCCCCCCCCTTAGAACCACCTCCATCTCAGGCAATTTCTCTGTGCTAACTGCTCAGAAACAAATATGGGTCTACCTAGTGGATCCCTACCCTGTTAGGATTTTCACATGCATTGCTCTTAATTTCAAAACATTGTGCAAAACTATGGGTAGAAGGTATGACTGTTTATGATACCTCTGAACTTCATATTTTAAAGTTCAAACTCTGGAGTGACATTAGGAGGTAGTACCTTTGGGAGGTAATTAGGTCATTAACATATGTTTCTCCTAAATGAGATTAGTGGCCTTATCATAAAGATGGTAGAGAGCTCCCTCTCTTCTCCCATCAGGTGAGAACACAATAAGAAGACCATCATCTGCGAACCAGAAAGGGAGTTCTCTTGCCACCTCCAGAAGAATGAGAAATAAACTTGTTTCTAGACAACCCCACCTATGGCAATTTTATTATCACATTCAGAAAGAACTAAGGCAAAACATCTCAGTATCTCTATTTGATTGCTAATGGAAACTCACAATCTTAGTTTATTAAATGAGATTCTTGTTATTTATTTATGTACTTGCCTCCAGTGTTTTCACTGGGGCTCAAGTGTCCGCACTATGAATCCACTTCTCCTGTGGCCATCTAATAATGACTACTTCAAAAAATTATGAAGACTTTTAATTTCTGATTCTTAATAATAATAGAGACCACCTTGAGTTATGTGATGATTTGTTTGCCATGTGAGGTCTTATAGGTGATAAATAATGTTTGTGGCACTCTCTCCTCTTAGAAAGGTGGTGACTCAGTCTCCTATGAGTCCCACACTCTAGGCTGGTAAAATGGGCAGGATTTTTCAGGCAATCACTAAAAATAGTAAAGCAACACATGTTCTTATATTTGCTCAATAGACGTAAATGGAAAACTGTAGAATAGTCAAACCATGAAAATGCTTGAGATCCAAGCTTTAAAAAAACCTAGTCAGCTTGCCTACTTCTCTTATTCCTTTCTTCTTTGTTCCCCCTTCTTCCATTGGTCCTTCCCTTCCTTTCCTTTTTTTCTTCCTCCTTCCCTTTCTTTCTTTCATTCCTTCTCTTCTTGTCTTCTTCTATTTTCCTTATGTCCCACCTCCTTCCTTCTCTCCTCCCTCCCTTCCTCCTTATCTTCTTTCCTTCCTTCCTTCCTTCCTTCCTTCCTTCCTTCCTTCCTTCCTTCCTTCTTTCCTTCCTCTCTCCTTCCCTCCTCATATCAAATAAAATTTTGGCTTTGAGAAGTTGAAGTAAACTTAAGGCAAATAAATGAAAGTAGAATCCAGTAGGCTCAGCACATTGGACATCGAATAGCTGACTACACAGATGGCCCCTTTCATGCTCCTTATGTGACACTACTGGTGGTGTGTGGGACTTTGGCAGTAGTGTGTGTGTGTGAGTATGGTGGTGGTGTGTGCTTGGTCAAAGCAGTGAGTGAGGAAGCTACTTCCCACGCAGAGGGGCACATTGTCTCTCTTATAAATCCCCAAGAGTCCCATGTGTATCCCTGGATAAAACATATACATGGTATTTTCAATCTTGGGTACTTATTCTCTCTCTCTCTCTCTCTCTCTCTCTCTCTCTCTCTCTCTCTCTCTCTCCTACTAAGTAAAAACAGAGATAGACAGATAGAGGGAAGGAGGAAGGGATGGAGGGAGGGAGGAAGGTAGAGAGACAGAAAGAGAGAGAGAGAACACCACAGTACCAATTTGGCATATGTGTTATAGGAGATTGAACTCAGGGTCTTGTGCCCAAGGGTTGAATACTTTATCCACTGTTCCACCTCCCAGACCACTACTTATTTTTTTCTGTTGACATTATGGATATCAAAACCCTTCATCTTAAAATCTGCCTACAAAGTGGTGAAGTTTTGGAGAAGAAATATGATTGTTCTAGGACAATTTATAGTCCTACAGTAGTTCATCAATAAAGTTAATCTGGAGGTTCAGAAGGTAAATTGGGGGGGGGGGTCACTGTCATGGAGGAAATATAGCAAGATATCTTATAGTAACCTTGCTGTGACAGGGAGCTAAGAAAGGGACAATCTAGCACACATGCTACAACAATTGCTAATTCATGTCCATCCTGATCCTTCCTGCTGTAGAGTCCGTGTCATGGAAAGCTTATTAACTAATTACATGTCACTGTTTGTGAGAAGTTCCTTGGTGAGTATCCAGTGCACAGAAATTCCACCTCCCACCTGGTGTCTACTCACTTGCCAGCCACTGACAGCTGGGTCCTTGCTTTTATTTATTTATTTATTTATTTTGTCTCCAAGGTTATCACTGGGGGTAAGTGTCTGCACTATGAGAGGAGAGGGAGAGAGAAAGACACCTGCAGACCTGTTTCACCTCTTGTGAGGCATCTTCCCTGGAGGTGGAGAATATGTATATGTGTGTGTGAGTGTATGGGGTGTCTCAAACCCAGATCCTTGCACAGGGTGCTTGTGCTTAGTACTATGTGTGCTTTAACTGAGCTGCCACCACCTGTCCCCCTGTCCTTGCTTTCTTTATTTGGTACATGTACACATTGGGTCAGATCCACAGAAGGCTAATTGAAGGGCTTTTTTGCCAGTGAAACTATGACCTTATGACCTTTCTCTCTTTATTGAATCAACAATGTTCATTTAAAAGTCCTTAGCAGTCCTGCCTAGAGGAGAAAAATGTTTGTCTGTTTCATAAATGTACAACTTTCCTGATAATTTTCCTTTTTTATAGCTATTGGGGAGGGTATGGGGTATGGAGATTGGGTGGTGGGAATTGTGTGGTGTTGTACCCCTCCTATGCTACAGTTTTGTTAATGTCTCCTTTCTTAAATAAATAAATAAATAATCAATATTAATGTTTTTATTTATTGTACAGAAATTGAGAGTGAAGGGGAAGATAGTGAAGGAGACTTAACAACTCCTTGCAATAGTTAAAAATGTGCAAATGAGGGGGGTTAAACATTCATGGCATGAAGTGCAAGGACCAGCGTAAGGATCCCCTTACGTTTGAACCCCTGGTTCCCCATCTGCAAGGGAGTCACTTCATGAGTGGTGAAGCAGGTCTGCAGGTGTCTATTTTTCTCTCCCCCTCTCTGTCTCCCCCTCCTCTCTCCATTTCTCTCTGTCCTATCCAACAACAATAACAATAACAACAATAATAATCACAACAATGATTTAAAAAAAAAAAGGTCAACAAAAAGAAAAAAAATATCCTACAGGAGCAGTGGATTCATGGTACAGGCACCGAACCCCAGCAGTAACCGTGGAGGAAAAAAAAAAAAAAAAAAAAATATATATATATATATATATATATATATATATGAATGATATTTCTGTTTCTGAGTGTATATACATGTTGATTTTTGGAATGTACCTAACTCATTTTATTTTTCTGTTTGTGTAATAGAAACTACATTCTTCTAGTTAATAGTATGGAGTAATTCAGGGCTCATGACTCTACTAAGAGAAGTTAGGTTGGAGAAGAAATCAAAGGCAAACTACAATTTTCTTTGAAATAGGAGCAGCTCATTATTTAATCATGCTTTAAAAATTTTATCCCTGAGTCATCAGCATTAGGCATTGATGTTGATTATATTTAAAAATTCAACCTAAAATATGTAGCTTAATATAATCATATTACTTAAAGGTTTATAGTTTTTTAAGCTTCCAGATAAGGCTGTGTTCACACTATGTGATCAGCACTTATTTAAAAATAATCATAAAACACAACATACTTAAAAGTCAGCATAACATATAAATCTTAACACATCTCACTTTACTCTTTTTGTTTCTAGTTAGTTTATGGCCTATAATTATGAACACAAAAATAAGCCCCATTTCTAAATTTATCCTATTTATTTATTTATCTGTGCAAGCATACGGGTTCCTCTTCTGCTCTACATTATGATCATGTAAATGAAAAGGGGAATGCGATAAAACCTCAGGAATATGTATCACAGTGCAAGAGTGTTATTGTGACAAATGGCCACAAGATGGCACTTTCTTAGATATTGGGTGAACTTGAACAGGTGCTTGCTTCTGCATTCAGCTGTGTTTGCAAGCATCTTACAGAGACTGTGGGCATCTGACAGGGCAGTTTAAACAAGAATTAGCAATGCATCTTCTTGTACTGCCTGTAAAAATTGAAATGTCTGTACAACATAAGGATCTTTCTTATCTTTGAGGGCATGTAAAGTTAAATTTTACATTGAGCAACTTAATGACTTGAAGCACTAGAGAAATGTCAAAATTAATTTTAGCATGGATCTTTATTGCTTACCCACTCAGGAGATCACAGAGACACAAGCTTTCTCGTGCCCACATGCACACAAATATACTTTTCCCATCACTTATCTTCTTAGTCTTAATACACTGATGGAAGTAACTTCAAAGTTCTTTCTGCACATAGCTATTCAGAGAAAAGTAAACAAACAAGTAATAAGTAACAGTGAGTGAACACCTCTAAATTGGCTAGGTATTTGGCTAGACAAGTCATCTACATTAAAAAGTGAACAAGAATCCACTGAATAATTTATTTAGTACTTAATTTAAAAAATATTTTGGGGCCAGGTGGTGGAGCACCTTGCTGGGTGCACACATTACAGTGGACAAGGACCTGGATTTAAGCCCCTGGTCCCCACAAGCAGTGAAGCAGTACTTCAGGTCTTTCTCTCTCCCTCTCTAGCACTTTCATTCCTGATCAATTTCTTTTTTTTTTAATTGTTGTTGTTATTGATGCCATCATTTTTAGCCAGGACAGAGGGAAATGGAGAGAGGAAGGGAAGTCAGAGAGGGGGAGAGAAAGATAGACATCTGTAGACCTGCTTCACCGCTTGGGAAGTGATTCCCCTGCAGGTAGGGAGCCAGGGGCTCAAACCAGGATCCTTAAGCCAGTTCTTGCAATTTCTCTCTATCTCTATCCAATAACAAACAAACAAACAAATAAATAAATAAATATGACTTAAGAAAAATAGATGTTTTCCCAAGAATGAGGAGATAGTTATAGTGGTTATGTAGAAAGACTTTTCTACTTGAAGCAGCAAAGACTCCAGGTTTAATCCCTGGCACTATAAGAATCTGAGGTTTTTCAGTGTCTTGGTAGAAAAAAATAGGGTGGGGGGCAGATATTGACACATCTCTGTGGCCTTATGTCACTATATCACTTTAGCTTCCTTTTCCCCTTCCCTCCTTTCTGTTTCTCTCACATGTCCAGTAAATCCTCTCCTCCTCTGTTACTTAGCACTTATGCAGGTTGTCCTTTCTGCCAGGGAATCTCCTTCATATTCACATCACCCTCTCTCACCTTCTTAATCCTCTCCTTAACAGTGAGGTCTGTTCTGAAAACAAACAAAAAAACCTAGTATAGTCACAGGCCCTTTGGAATTTAACTAAAATATGCCTACTAGCAATCTATAAACTGGAGGACCCTCCAACTCTTCATCTGCACTATTTCAGCCGTTAGGTCCATGATTGGTCATCAATTTGTTTGGCTTTGTATGTTAACTTTCTTTTCAGCCACCAGGTTCTAGATGCTAGCATGATGCCAACCAGACTTCCCTGGACAGACAACCCCACCAATGTGTCCTGGAACTCTGATTCCCTAGAGCCCTTCCCCACTATGGAAAGAGAGATGCAGGCTGGGAGTATGGATCGACCTGTCAACACCCATGTTCAGTGGGGATGCAATTACAGAAGCCAGACCTTCCGCCTTCTGTATCCCACAAGTACCTTGGGTGCATACTCCCAGAGGGTTAAAGAATAGGAAAGCTATCAGGGGAGGGTATGGGATGCAGAGTTCTGGTGGTGGGAACTGTGTGGAGTTGTATCCCTCTTATCCTATGGTTTTGTCAATGTTTCCTTATTATAAATAAAAATAAATAAATAAAATAAAATATAACCACTACCCTTGGACTCTACCCACCCTTATTATGCTATGGTGTATCTATACAATACTTAATGCAATGTGGTCTTTATATATATATAATCACTCACTCCCCTCTTTTCTCCTTCAAAAGAATGTAAATTCCAAGAGGGCAGAGACTTTGTTCCTCCTTGTGCAACAAAAGAAAGACTATGGTTTCTAGGACTAGTCAGTGACTATTTGTTCATTGAATGAATAGAATACATTTTAATAAAAGGGAACTTGTTAGTCCTACACAGATAATGCAGCTGCCTACAACATATTCATATAATTCTCACATACTAACCAGTCTTTTATAAATTAAAATAACATCCAGATGTGTATTGCACATCTGCTCTTGTGTGTATAATCTCATTCCTTTATAGACTATGAATTTCATGAGAGTAGACCTTCCCCTTTTCAAAAGTCACATATAGCATCTGGGAGCAGTGAGTTAAATTTTTTATGCTGGATATTTTTTAAAAAGTCTTTTTGGGTGGGGGGACATAGCATAATGGTTATGAAAACAGACACTCATGCCTGAGGCTCCAATGCCCCAGGTTCAATCCCCTGCACTACCATAAACCAGAGCTGAGCAGTGCTCTGGTGTTTCTGTCTGTCTGTCCGTCTGTCTGTCTGTCTGTCCGTCTGTCCATCCGTCCGTCTGTCCGTCTCTCACTCTCTCTCCCTCTCTCCCTCTCTCCCTCTCCCTCTGCATCTCTCTCTCAAAAAAGTTTTTTAAAAAGTCTTTTTTTCTTGCTATGTGGGGACCTCACAAATGCATGATTCTATAGCTCCTGAACCAACACATTCATTCTTCCCCTCTCCCAAGATATATAGAGATAGGGGAGATACCACAGAGCTGCTCCAGGATACATGTATATTTTCTTGGTGTCATGGTGATCCATGTGATGCCTGGGCTTAAACCCTGGGCCTTATGCACAGCATGCATGAGCCATCTTCTGACACATGATGCTGGATATTTTTGAAATGATGTTCTTTACTAATCACTGTATTATTCAGGAATGCCTTCTAACTTTAAGAGATGGTTTGGTTGCCACCTAGTGATGCATGTTTATTAACACATGTAGCTCTTAAAGTCAGCCTACAAGCTACATATATCCTCATTGTATACACCAAGGAAAATTAAGCACACTAAATTCAGATGATCTTTCTAAATTCAGCCTGTAATCAATAAAAGATCATGCATATAGTGCAATATCTTACTTCTTTTGATATCTATGACTTTAAACCCTTATTTTATTATCTTATACTAACTAATCATTAAAATTAAATTATGCTCTAACAGGATAAACATTCAACCTTTTTACATATATAATTAATTAGACTATTTGCTTGACCATATAGGATAATAAAATTTACCCTATAAAATAGGTCTTTAACAAGATGTTTTAAAATCTCTAAATCTGTGATATTTCAAATCAGTCATTAATTTTCTCCATAAATAAAATAACGTACTCCTGAAAAGTATCAGCAACTTGTCCAGTCATTAAATAACTCTGTGAAGATAAAAATGAAAGCAGTTAAGACCTTTTTGAATTTGGGTCAGTGAAATGGCTCACTTGGATAGTGTGTTGTGTTGCCATGTATATAATCTACCCTTCAGCCCAGCCTCTGTTGCACTGAAGAGCCTCTATCTCTCTCTCTTCTCTCTCTCTCTCTCTCTTCTCTCTCTCTCTCTCTCTCTTCTCTCTCTCTCTCTCTCTCTCTCTCTCTCTCCTTTCTACCTCTTTGTTCCACTCTTTCAATCAGTCATCCTGGAGTGGTAAAGTCTAAGAGATGGCCAAACAAATAAGCAAGCAAATAAACAATAAGCCACCCTCTCCCTGGTGGGGGAAAAAAAAAACAAAAAACCTCTATTGCAATTAGTTGTGCCATTACTTAACTCTCAATGTTTGTTACTCACTGGAACCATTTTTGCTTTGTCACTATCTTTTGTACTTGGTTGCAATAGATTAAAGGGCATCACACATCATGCTATATTCCATGATATTCCATGATTTTCCAAATCTTTGATTTACTAGTCATCTTGCTTAGATTATTTATTTTCAACAAAATTACCAGTACTTGACATTCACTATGCACATGCCCACTGAGCAAGGCTACTTAATCTGTTACATCAAATAAAAATGAAAGTCTTCTCTTAAGATAGCTCATAAATAGAGCACTTTTCTGAAAAAGATGCATTTTTGAAGCATCCAATAGCACAGCTATATACAAGATACTGAGTACTGTACAGCAAACCATAACAAAAGGACTTTTCAAAGTTAACCCAATTAACAAATAATGTGATGATAACATTAACTATCGATTGTCTTTTTGAACCCTAAGACAACAGGAACCTCACATCTCCACTATAGAGCCCCTACTTCCCCCAGTCCTGGAACCCTTGGATAGGGCCCACTTTCCCGTATGCATCTCCCAATCCAAACCAAATAATATTGCATCCGCCGATCACAACCTAACCAACGCAACGATTGCCACCTCAACATGCTTCACCTCAGACTGTGTCCAGAAACTTCACGAGTGGAATGACAACCCTTCAGCTTCATTACTCGGGTGAGACCTTTCCTTTTATAGTACACTCTAATTTCATCTCAGGTACTTCACTTTCTAACAAAGTCCCATAACCTAGATATACACCAGTTTCTGTGAGAGAGAGCATATATTTCACACGTATCCATAAACTACTGCAAAATATATACCTGAAAGCAGAAGTGCACTAGAGTTTGCAGTGAGTACCCCCCTAACACTTCCTCTCCACTATTCCAAGCTTTGGGTCCATGATTGCTCAACAATTTGTTTGGCTTCGTATGTTAACTCTCTTTTCAATCACCAGGTTCCAGATGCCACCAGGATGCTGGCCAGGCTTCCCTGGATTGAAGACCCCACCAATGTGTCCTGGAGCTCAGCTTCCCCAGAGACACACCCTACTAGGGAAAGAGAGAGGCAGACTGGGAGTATGGACCGACCAGTCAACGCCCATGTTCAGCGGGGAAGCAATTACAGAAGCCAGACCTTCTACCTTCTGCAACCCACAATGACCCTGGGTCCATGCTCCCAGAGGGCTAGAGAATGGGAAAGCTATCAGGGGAGGGGGTGGGTTATGGAGATTGGGTGGTGGGAATTGTGTGGAGTTATACCCCTCCTACCTTATGGTTTTGTTAATTAATCCTTTCTTAAATAAAAAAAAAGATGCATTTTTAACTAGAGAAGTGTCTTTGAGAAAGAACAGGTCATCATTGCACTTGTTAGTGGAATGTTTCAAACAGATATCATACATGCATTGCATCTGGTCATAGAATCCTTCTACCCTCCTCTTGAGATCAATCCCTATAAGACCAGAATTCAAGACTGAGAGTCATTTGTCACCAAAGGCAACGGTGTGCTCAAGAGAGAAGAAATTCAGAAGCCCAGGTCTAAACTGATATTTGACCCCAGTAAATGTTTCTTCCTCTCTTTCCCTTTACCTATTCCTTCCTTAGTGCTCTCTAGATTGATTTTATAATTTGCAAGTCATCTCAATTATAGTTTTTATTACATTCTCTTTATTTTTAAATGGTTAATAAGTTTATTATAGAACAATACCATTTCCATAAGGCCTACGTAAAAAATATTTTTAGTTAGCTGCTCTGAGGTATTGGAGGTAAATAAAAGAGAATGTGAGTAAATTATTCTAGTACTCATATTTATGAGTCTGCTAATGTCAAAATCACCACTTTAGTGTTTGGTTATCACATTTCTAGATGTATTTATTTTCTCTCTTATATTTTAAAATATGGTTGTATTGGGAAATGCTTGTCTTCTAAATAATACATTCTCTAAAGAGGACACCTCATTTGGATTTTTCTCTATCTAGAAATGGAAAACTCCAGATGACTCTGGCGGTTCTAATCCATTTTCTGTCTTGAAGGAAACAACATGAAAATTCTCAAGATTCAATTTTTTAAGACTGTGAGAATGGTGGCATTTACTGTTGGGAGGTCAGGGGCACAGAAATGTGGTGGTGGGTATGGTGTAGAGCTATATTCTGCAATCTTACAATCCTGTAGACCACTATTAATCACAAAATAAAAAATGGCTTGAGAAATAAATAAGTTGCAAAAGGAAAAATAATAAACATGTTACAAAATAAACTTTGTTTAAAAAATTAAATATGTTTAATCACTAAGTCTTATTTTCTTGTCTATAATTTCTCCTGAAACAAAAGGAGACCTTGTTTGAAAAGTGTTCTAGTTTCCTAAGTGAGAGATGTGTGGGACTAGTAGTGCATGTGGGCCAGCTCACAACTAAACCAACTTAATCCACTCGTGTGGAAGAATGTCCAGAAAAGATGTCTCATCATGCTAGGCCTTTACTGGCTATAATCTTGTATAACCTTAGGTCTCATTATTCTGTATGACCAGCAAAGAGTTGTAAATCCTCAAACATGGATAGATTTCACTGGACCCATAGCTATGGGCCCCAAAGTACCTGGCCACCACTAATTGGTGCTGGATGTGGATGAGGGGGTACATAATTTGCTGACCATTGCCCTCATAAAATCTGTTGAGATTCCTGTAAGAATGTTACTTAGAAAATCCCTTGAAAGTTACTTAGAGGAGATTTTTCTTATTAGTGGTGCCACCCTATGCAGGTTTTGCCCTCCATTTGTTCTCCTTATCAAGCTGCTCTGCTGATAATGGACTTTCTTAAAATTTTTTGATTGATTTTGTTAACGAACCAATAAAAGGCAGGGGACTCAATGTGCAGGGCAAAACTATTTATGCTCATCTCCAAATAAGTAACTGTGTGAGTTACTCTGAGTCTCTTAAGACCAAGCTAGAATCTTAAGCAACTTTTTATTGATCCTAGGGCATGCATCAAGTCGAATACCAGGTGCCTTTCATCTAAGAGATGGATAAACTTTCATTCCATTTGGGGGAAGATTATTGAATGAGGGAGGAAGGAGAGGGAAAAATGATACTGAAATTGCTTTGTTGCAAGAAGTTTGATATTCTCCAGCATAATTTTGTTATTCATAAGAAAGGAGGAAACAGGAAGAGAAGTGGTGTGAAGTCTAGAGGCCCCTGCAGATGAAAAACATATGGGGTGTAGAGCTAAGTTTATTAAACTTCATTGTTCTGCAGACTTAAGTCCTAACATCTGCTTAAGGACACAGTTAGAAAATGCCACATCTTTTCCTATGGAACAATAAATTGCATCTCAATAGTAGAGACAACAGCATTTATATGGAAAACATATCACTTTCTGACTTTCCCCCCACTTCTTTTTTAAATTAACACTGTGGTGACAGGAAGAGTGATCACTATTTATAGTGCTCTTGCCAGAAGTTGTCTTTTGGATTGTGATGGTCTCCATTTCTTCTTTTCCAACCCAGTACTCCAAGGGGGTTAGAAGAGTGTTCCTTTCCCTATCTTCCTTTCATGTTGGGAAGTGATCTCCAAGTTAAATTCTTGGATCACTCTTGAACTAAAAATGGTCATAATAATTGGGCCTTCAAAACCTGTGAATTAAAAAAAAAACAGCATAATTCCTTTTATAAATTGAACATTTATCTGGTTTGTTTTGCTTCAATTATTAAACCTCCATTGCTTCCCCAAATATATAACTCCTTGACTGCAAGGCAAAAGGGTCCCTAACTGCTTATAATTGTTGGTGGTATTGAAATTGAAATCCTCACCCTCTCAGTTAAACTTCTCTTCAAGTTCAAGTCTTATTTCTTCCTGAAGCCGCAGACCAATTATTTTCTCACACATCCATGGTCAGAAATTGCTCTCCCACTGTTTCCCAGAAATGTGTGCTATCTTGGAGAGACAAGACCCTCCTTTCAGATCAAAAGAGGATATATATATTCTCCCTGATCACCAAGCTGCTTCTTAAACCTTAGTCCCAGGGGAAAAAAAAGGAACTCTAAGAAATGAGCATCACTTTCTGCTCTGCCCTATCTGTCCACTTCTCTACTCTCAAGTACCTTGCCCTCTGTCCTCAGCACCTTCATTCTCTTCTTCTCTTCCACTGTCTCTGTACCTTCTCAGTCATAAAAAGCCCGTGTCAGGTGTTGATTAAGGAATTCTCTGCATAACAAAATAACTTCTTTCCAAAAGTCCACGTTGGAAAATGATGCTCAGGAACCAGGAACTAGTGCAAATCTGCCTGGGATCTGCTGGGGAAGTTAACAGGGAACCTCACCTGGTTTTGAGGAGTACAAAACAATTTAAACCTCTGGGGTGGTTGTGCTGTTTCTGAAAGACACCTCAGACTGACATTTAAACTGCTTCTTCTCCAAAAAGCACCAAACTGTAGCACCTTCTCCTGCTCTTATCCCTGCAGGCTTCAAAGTTCTCTTGTGAAGTTACTTCCACACTTTGCAGAGGAACCTGAGATGTGGTGAAATGACATCAATGCAAGAGAAGGATTTGGACACTATTAGGTTCAGGGGCTTCACACATGTCTCTATTTCTTAATTTAACTTTATACTATTTCTTAGCTTAAAAAAAACACACAGGGAATCGGGCTGTAACACAGCAGATTAAGCGCATATGGCACAAAACTCAAGGACTGGCGTAAGGATCCTGGTTTGAGCCCCCATGCTCCCTGCCTTCAGGGGAGTTGCTTCACAAGTGGTGAAGCAGGTCTGCAAGTGTCTAATTTTCTTCCCCTCTCTGTCTTCCCCTCCTCTCTCCATTTCTCTCTGTCCAATCCAACAACAACAACAATAATTACAACAATCAAACAACAAGGTCAACAAAAGAGAATAAATGAATAAATATTTTTTAAAAAAACTTACTACTGAGCATGGATGCTCTTTCAGTGCCTTTCATCAAATATTCACCTTAAAAATGTCAGGATAAAATCCTATAATGCATTCGTCATTTATCATGATTTAAAAAAATGTATTAGTGATTTAATAATGATTAACAAGATAACAGGGGTATAATTCCATACAGCTCCCACCATCAGAGTTCCTTGTCCCATCTCCTCCATTAGAAACTTCCATATTGTCTATCCTTCTGGGAGTGTGGACCAAAATTCATTCTGGAGCACAGAAGGTGGAAGATCTGGCTTCTGTAATTATTTCTCTGCTGAATATGCATGTTGGTAGGCTAATCCATAGCTCCAGCCTGTTTCTACCTGTTCCTAGTTGGGTAGAGCTGCCAAGCTTGAGATGTCAACCTTCCAAATCCAATAGTTTGGTGAGACATTTCCTAATACATGGGACTACCTAGTCATTTCAAATAGCACACTCCCTAACAAAGTTGAAGACCCTAGATATAGACCAGGCCCTAAGGGACAGGACACATATTACACATGTACTTATAAGTTAAGGGAAACTATATACCTCAAAGTAAATTTATCATGATTTATTTTTTTAAATTTTCTATTGCGAAAATTAGTGGTTTGTGGTAAACAGTAAATACAGTTATTGGTACATTTGTAAAATTTCTTAGTTTCTTGGTGATATTCTGACAATCCCCCCACCCCGGTCTGCCCCTGCCATATCGCACCAGGACCCGAAGCCCCCTTCACCCAGAGTCCTTTACTTTGGTGCAGTATAACAAACCCAATTCAAGTTTTGCTTTGTGTTTCTCCTTCTGTTCGTTCTTGTTTCTCAACCTCTGTCTATGAGTGGGATAATCTCATATCCATCCTTATCTTTCTGGCTTATCTCAGTTAACATGACTCCTTCAAGCTCCATCTAAAATAAGGTGAAGAAGGTTAATTCATTATTCTTAATTCCATTGTGTATATCCCACAACTTTCTCAGCTACTGATCTGTTGTTAGACACCAGGGTTGCTTCCAGGTTTTGGCTATTACAAATTGGGTTGCTATGAAAACAGATCCTTTTGAATGAGTGTGTATTGTTTCGTAGGATATATTCCTAGGAGAGAAATTAAAGGGTCATAGGGCAGGTCTACTTCTAGCCTTCTGAGAGTTCTACAGACTGCTCTACAAAGGGGATGGGTCGATTCACATTCCCACCAGCAGTGCAGGAGGGTTCTTTTGCCCCCACAGTCTCTCCAGCATTTATTGTTGCTACCTTTTCTGATATATGACATTCTCACAGGAGTGAAGTGGTATCTCATTGTTGTCTTTATTTGCATTTCTCTGATAATCAATGACTTGGAAATTTTTTCATATGTCAGTATTTTGCATTTTTCTTGTTGCTAAATTGGTGAGCTCTTTATATATTTTGGTTATTAGCCTCTTGTTTGATACATGGCACTCCCATTCTGTAAGTAATCTCTTTGTTTGGATAGTGGTTTCTTTTGCTGCACTAAAGCTTTTCAATTTTATGTAGTCCCACTGGTTTATTTTTGTTTTAGTCTTCTCTGTAATTAGATTTGTGTCACTGAAAATGCCTTTAAAATTTAGATGGAAAAGAGTCCTGCCAATATTTTCCTCTAAGTATTTGATAGTCTCTGGTCTAACATCCAAGTCCTTGATCCATTTGGAGTTTACTTTCATGTGTGGTGAAATGTAGTGGTTCAGTTTCATTCTTCTGCATGCTCCAACCCTATTTTCCTAAATCCATTTGTTGAAGAGACTTTCCCTGTTTTCATCTAATAGTTTGGGCCCCCTTGTCAATAATTAGATGTCTGTAGGTATGGGGGGTTATAATGCTGTTTAATCAAAATTTTCTTTTCTTTTTGTAAGCTTTATACTGATTTTTTGGTAGTGTATACATTAACCAGATAAACATATTATGTTTTTCATATTATGTTATATATGAAAGTGTATGAGCATGAATTTGGAGAATAAACTCATGTGATGTACTACAGAAAAGTGATAGCAGAAAAAATAAATTTATTAGTGAAATATTATTGATTTAAAATATTTAAAGGCTTGAACTGTATAGCACTGTAGTTTAGTATCTGTTGATTGTACATATGATTGCCATCAAAAGTCTAATTTTCTTCACCACAGAATTCAACCTCTCTAACCAAATGGCTCTTAGTCTCCCTTTCCTTATATGCAACCTACATTCTGTTCTTAAAACTCTCCGTATCTATTTTTCTTTTGTTTGTTCATTTGTTGCTTTATTTTACACATGAACAATGAATAATTCCTTCTTTTTAGATATATCCTTGATAAAAAGTGACATTTTAAAATTTTTTTTCCACATCACATGCTTTATTTGGACTTAAACACTTATCATTTTGTTCTCAACACTTAGTTGACATACATTTTGATGTATGTAGGGAGGCTATACAGAATATACAAGCCATGAATACATAGAACTTCCAAAAAGTATGTCTTATAAAGAATACAGAAAAAGAAAAAATAACCACAAATCCAGTATCTTAGAACTTCTAAAAAACAAAACTACAGAGATGTGAAATATAAACAAGTCAAATAACAAATTATCATCCTTGACCCCTACCCCCAAAAATACAAGCTAGTGTCTGTCATTCTTGAAGAACCAAAATGACTAAAGGAAACACAGAATCATTACAAAGCTAACTATGGTATAAGAGTGTGAGAGATAGTGAGGACACCACTCTACATTAACATGTTTTTCCACAATGTAATGCAATCTCACGAATCTGACCTGACGCCGTGCACATCTTCCTGTGGTCTTTGATTGATGGCTTCTGCCTAGGACGTCCAGTATATGTGTTTCTACACCCACTTTGTTATCTGCACCCTGGTAAATGAGTTTTATTATATTCATCAGCCTTGTTTTTAAAAAGGCCTTTGCATACACCTTTATCAGATAGTTTAAAATTAGTTATTTATAGTACTTTGAATATATTAAGACTACATGTCATTACATACTGTCTGCCGAAAATTCAACAACCAATTATTAAAGTGCACTGTGAAATTCATTCTCAGTAGGACTAGAGGTTACTGATTCGTGAGACATTTTTAAATTTTATATAAATTAGCAGTATTCTGCTGTATATACAGAGTACATCATCTTCACTCACTTATCTAGTGAAGTTTGGTACTTTAGGTTGCTTCTATTTTTTCAAAACTGAATTTATTTGTGATTTAATAATATTTTACAATATCATAAGATTTCAAGGGTATAGTTCCACACTGTACCCACCACCAAATTTCTAGTCCTATACCCACAACTCCTAGCTGTCCCTTCTTCCACTCAAAGATAACCACCATGGCTTTCACAAAATATTTTTGACAGTTTGACTTTTTAAAGATGAATTCACATGTTTCAGCTCTCTAAATTACACATGAGAGACATAATATAGTAGTTGTCTTTCAGAGAAATTCAGGTCATTTGGTAACAAATATAAACTATAACAAGAGTAGTTGAACACAAGCACCAAATTAAAGAAACTCAAGATATTATACATGGTAAGAAGGATGAAGAAAGTCATAAGATTAAAAAAAGCAGGGATGGGTAGTAACCCCCTGGGTTAAGTGCACATAGTAAAAAGGGCAAGGGCCTGTATAAGGATCCTGGTTCAAACCCCCAGCTCCCCCTCTCACAGTGGGGTCACTTTGCAAGTGGTGAAGCAGGTCTGCAGGTGTCATTGTCTCCCTCTCTCTATCTTCCCCTCCTGTCTCATTTTTTTTCTCTGTCCTATCTTATAAAAAAAAAAAGGGAAAAAATGGTCTCCACAAGCTGTGGATTCATAGCACTAGTGAGTAAAATGACATAATTTAACAAGACACAGAGAACCCTATGTGTGTAAATGTGCTACACATGAAAGTATTATACAAGGACCAGGTGGTGTAACACTTGGTTAGGTGCACATGTTACCATGTGCAAGGATTCAAGTCCCTGGTCCCCACCTTCAGGGGGAAAGCTTCACAAGCAGTGAAGCAGTGCTGCTGCAGGTGTCTTTTTAAAAAATTAATTATATTTATTTATTTATTGGATAGAAACAGCCATAAACTAATAGGGAATGGGGTGATAGGGAGGGAGAGAGACAGAGAGACACCTGCAGCATTATTTCACCACTCCTGAAGCTTTCCCCCTGCAGGTAGGGAGCAGGGGCTCAAACCCAGGTCCTTGTAAATGATAACATGTGTGCTCAACCAGATGCACCACCACCTGGCCCTTCTGCAGGTGTCTTTCTGTCTTTCTTTCCCTCTCTTTTTTATTTACTTCTTCTTTATTTATTTTTTAAAATTTCTTTATTGGGAGATTAACGGTTTACAGTTGACAGTAAAATACAATAGTTTGCATGTACATAGTATTTCTCAGTTTTCTACACAACAATTCAACATTCACTATGTTCTCCTCTGCCATGTTCCAAGCCTTGAACACCCGACCTCCCACCCCACCTCAGAGTCTTTTACTTGGGTGCTATGTACCATTTTTATTTATTTTTAAAATGTTTTATTTATTTCTTATTTGTAGAGACAGAAATTTAGAGGGGAGTGATGAGAGAGAGAGAGAGAGAGAGAGAGGGAAAAGAAAAGAAACAGAGAGAGACACTTGTGGCCCTGCTTCACCATTTGTAAACTTTTCCTCCTGCGGGTGGGGACCAGTGGCATGAACCTGGGTCCTTATGCACTGTAATGTGTGCATTTAACCAGGTGCACCATTACCTGGCCCCTTATCTTTCCCTCTCTAACCCCCTTCCCTCTTAATTTTTCTCTTTCCTATCAAATTGAATAAATGATTTTTAAAACATCTTAAGACAAGAGTCTTTATAAAGTAGTATAGAGACACATCTAAGAGAGTCTTTATAAAACTGTTCTTATTTCACCATTCTTTGCTTGAATATCTTTTATCCATTTTTCCCTTTCTTTTCATATTTTTAACTTGTCTCATATTTCTATGGTTTGTATTTCTAGGTCTGTTTTACTATGTATTGTCTTGTTGAGGGTTAAATGTTCCTTCTTTCTCTGTGGTACTCCTTTCAGTAACTCTTGAAAGGCAGGTATGGTAATGCGAAGCTCCCCTAGTTTTTGTATATCTGATACTGTTTCAGATGCTCTTTCATATTTGAATGACAGTCTTGCAGGGTAAAGTATGCATGAATGTAAGTTATTATCTTTTAGACCCTTGAATATACTACCCCACACCCTTCCAGTCTCCATTGTTCCTGCAAAAAAAAAAAAAACTGATGTAAGTCTGACTTGCTTCTTTGGCAGCTTGTAAGTTGTTTTCTTTATCCTTATCTTTTGATAGTTTCACAATGTTGTGTCTTGATGTAGGTCAATTTGAGTTTAGGAACTTTTAAGAAACATATTTATTAATTTTGTTTTCTAATTATATATATATATATATATATATATATATATATATATATAGAGAGAGAGAGAGAGAGAGAGAGAGACCAGAGTACTGCTCATCTCTGTCTTGGACAGAGCTAGAAGGAATTATGTTAAGTGAACTAAGTCAGAAAGATAAAGATGAGTATGGGGTACAATTCCATACAATTCCCACTACCAGACTTCTATATTTCCTCCCCATCCATTGGAAGTTTCCCTAGTCTTTATCCCTCTGGGAGTATGGATCAAAGATCTTTATGGGGAGCAGAAGGTGGGAGATCTGGCTTCTGTAATTGCTTCTCCACTGGACATGGGGATTGACAGGTGATCCATAACCCCAGCCTGTTTCTATCTTTCCTTTGTGTGGTAGGTCTCTGGGAAGGTGGGGTTCCAGGACACATTTGTGAGATTGTCTGCCCAAGAAAGGCAGGTAGGCATCATGGTAGGTAGCATCTGCAACTTAGTGGCACTGTCTCCACTTGTCCTTCTCAGCCCATCTTGCCAATTTATAGTTGAGCTACAATATGCTACTGTGGCTCCTCTTTGTCCACTCTTCCACAGTTTCTCTCCTACTGGTCTTGAAATCCTACTCTCACCTGGAATTCCCAGGTCCAAATCAGCCTTTTCATGAAGAGTTGGCTAGGTGCTGCCTCCAGCCACCATCTTGACTCTGCCCTCAATCAGTTTGTTTTCTTCCATGTATTTTATTGTTGCAAGGCACACATTTAGGTGTTTAAACCATTTTGAGTTATTTTTTGTGTGCTACAATATAATAGACTAGTTTCATTCTTTCACATATGACTTTATAGTTTTTCTTGCATTATTAAAAATATTTTCCTTTTCCATTATTTGCTCTTGCATGCCTTAATGAAAATTAGTTGTTCATATATTTTATGATGTGGTGTTCCACACTGATTTACAGATGTTTAGGTATCCTTACATCCATGGGAGAAATCCTAAGTGGTAATTGTATAGAGTTCTTTTAATGTATTATTGAGTTCACTATACCAAATTATTTAATCTATCACCAAATTCTAAGAATTACACCCTTAATATTGCCTATAGGACTCTTTTTAATTAGTTCCCATTAGCTGTTATCACCCCCTAAAACTTGCTGTCTCATACTTTTTTCCAATTTCATTTACCTATCTTTACCGAGGATTACTGACAAATGTATTCAGGGTAAACAATGATCATTTAATACATATATACAGTATGAAACAATCACAACATTCATTCTCACTGGATTACCATTGTGCATATCTCAGTAAATTCCATTGATACAACATATTGTTATGTACTACAGGAACATACTCTATACTATGTCACCTACATAGAATCTAAAAATGCAGAACTGAAAATAACATACAGTAGAAATGTTGTTACTAGAGCATGGTGTCTGGATATGGGGACATGATGGATAAATGGTACACTCTTACAGGTATAATACTTTTCCTAATTTATTTGATATTTATTTTTCATTAGCTGAAGATTAAGAACACAAAGAAACACCTTTTGCTTCCCTTAGTTGATAGGTATTTATTTTATAATTTTTCCAAGTACTTTGTACTTTCCAAACAGAACAATCTCACTATGACAGACTTTTCATATGACCATGATTTATCTGTTGAATGCCTGACCCCATGAGGAGAGTGATCACCTCTCTGTGTAGTACTTAGCCAGACAGGTGCCTTAAAATGAACCCTAAAAAGATGTCTGGGGTAGGAGTAGATAGTTCAGTGGTTATGCAAAGAAGCTCTCATGCCTGAGGCTCCATGTTGGGGTCCTGACAAGGATCCTACTTCTCAATCCGACCAAGTCAGTTGACCCACTCTGTTGTGCACCAGAGGAGGGGGGCTGAAGATGTAAGACCAAGGACTGCAGGTGTGAGTAAGAGATGGGGGTCTGTCCCTTGGGTCACAGCAAGAGACAAAGCCAAGGATCACCCCAGGACACTATTTGCCTATGAACAGCACCTTTATTGTATGGCAAGCAAGGGTTTTTATAGGTTGGGGTAAGGGGAAGAACAGGGCAGCTAGGACCTAGCTTTATATGATCAGGAATGTTAAAGGAGGAGGGGGCCGCTGGGGATCTTCAGAGACAGATACTTATTTACACCATATATGGTCAGGAGAGCGGGAAACAGGAAATGGTGAGGGTCTTTCCAGTAACCATTGGGTAAGTGGACCAACTGGTTTGAGAACAAGGAAGTCAACTGTTGTGCTAACATAGAGAGATGTGGGGCTCATGTGGGTGGGGGAGAATGAAAGGAGGACTAAACCTGGAAAGCAAAGGCCCTCCCCTGCTTGACCCCGAGGTAGGGGAGACTGACTAGGTGGCTGTACTTTCAGGCACCCGTTTTTCCATAGGTGGTCCACATCATGCTCAACATCAGCCTCACAATTCCCCAAGGATCCAAAGTCCTAGGTTCAATGCCCTGTATCACCATAAACCAGAGCTGAGCAGTGCTCTATTAAAAAAAAAAAAAAAAAAAAAAAAAAGCCTGAAACCCACGATGAGAGGTTAATGTAGAGGAGAAAAAATTCAATGTTAAACTTTCAGAAGAATGATAGTATTTCTTCCAGATAAAAGTGGAAATTGGGGTGATTTTTAAAGGGAAAAGAAAGAGCTAGATAGTCAGAAATATAGATGCTATCACAGAGTTACTTAAAATCCTTCTACTAACTGACTAGATACAATTTAAGTTGTCAAAGGGACTAGAATGCAAAACAGTCTTTTAAACAAATGAGACAAATTCATTTGCTCCTTGTTTTTATACCTTCTGTCTCCCAAGAATGAAAGAAGGTAAATTAAGTTATATAACTAGGTGACATTTTTGCATCTCTCTGAATTCTCAGAATGCTCTAAGAATTATATGTCTTTATTATTATAAATCAACTAAATCAGATACATGAATTAAAATGGTAGACTAAAATGATCTTGAATGGAAGAAATTCTTACTTTTCAAGAAAAGTAGGTAAGACAATTGATTATCTTTATAAGTGTCATAATGTGAATGCTTTAGGGTGAAGGGCAGAATAGAAATTCATAATAGGGTAATTACAAATCATTAGTAAAGATGAAACTATGCAACCTCTCTAGTAATCAAAGAGTTGTAAATTAAACAAACACTTTCCCCCTAGCAAATGAGCAAAGAATAAAATATATCATAATTTTTCAAGCTATAATAGGACTATTGCAGTGAGCATAAATTAGTACCACCTTCTAGAAAGCAATATTCCAGTATTTCTTAATCATCTTAAAATGGTACTGTTTCCTAAGTTGCCTAAAAGAAAAACTCAGAAATGTGAACAAAGATTCAGATAGATAGATGAATTGATAGGTAGGTGATTAGCAAATATACATAAAGTGATAGCTAGCTAGTTAACAAATAAACATGGATAGAAAGCTATAGTTAGATGGGTAGGTAGTTGATAAATGGATATATACAAAGATTGAAAAAATCAAATATGGATAGATAACTGATAAACAAATAGAAAGATGCAGATTGATGGGTCGGTTGATAATAAATGCATAAATGAATAGAGTTATAAATAGGTAATTATAGGTATCTAGTTAGATCAATGAATAAGACAGTAGGAAAAGATACATCTATATGCTTATATGTATTTGTATTTATATATCTACATCTATGAATGAAGCCACTGTCATCTTTATGCGACTAGAAATAAATTCTGTGTCCAGACAGACAATTTCACTAAGACAATTGCAGCGAACATAAATTAGTACAACCTTCTCGAAAGCATTTCCCCAATATTGTTGCCCTTTTTGGAAAGAGTTCAACTGCAAAACTTAAGCTGAATATCCAAGAATGAAAAGGCTGGAATTTGTTCCTTTATGTAGGGGAAGAAAACAAAATAAAAAAGAAAGAAAGAAAGAAAGAAAAGAAAAGAAAAAAGAGAAAAAGGCTTCATTCAAAATTTACATTTGAACATTAGTGAATTTTTAGGTAAGTCAAAGCACAATAATACAACAGTATAGTCATTTAAATGGATGCCTTAAAGACTTAAAAAAAAAAGAAAATATAATTGATGTTAAATGTCAAGTGAAGTTACAATCACATTTGATATGTAATATAGTCTCTCATTTATTAAAATGCAAAGGGAGAAGTCCAAGTGGTAGCACACAAGGTTGAATGCATGCATTCTTCATGTGCAAGGGCCTGGTTCAAGCCCTGGATCCCCAACCTGCATGGGGGAAGCTTCACAAGCAGTGAAGCAGTGCTGCAGGTGTCTCTCTTTATGTATCTACCCTTTCTTTCTCATTTTCACACTGTCCTACCAAAATAAATCAATCAAATAAATTTTAAAAATATATATAATGGGAAGAAGGGCAGAGTTGCAGAACTAATTTCTGTGTGCAAAGGCAATACAGATTCTACAGACTCATCTTCTTGTTTCTTGGAGTTATTTTCCAACCAGATCTAGTGTGGTTTCAATTTTATCTGCCTTTGCCTACTTGGGCTAGAGTCCTGCTAAGTCTGTTTAATCAGAATCCTTACTTTAGACCTCAGAGTGATACCTCCTTTTTATCAGGTCCTACACAGTACCTCCTGGAATAGCTCTGCAAGCAGCACCTCACATGTTTCCTCTTGGTTATTTGTCATCCGGGGCTGGACTCCACACTGTCCCCATGCACTAGGGTAACAAAATTCTCTCTTTCCCCACTCCTTCCTTCCAGCAGTGGCTCTACACTTAAGTTGAGGTTCCTAAATAAACTTCTAGACTCATTCAATTTTACTTTTGTTGTCACCAGGACTTCACTGCTCCAAGAGAGCTTTTACAAATAGAGAGAGAGAGGGACAAAAGGAAAACTATCACCGCAATGAAACTTCCCCTAGTGCAGTGAGGGCCAGCACCAACCTGTGTCATGCATATCCAGGTAAGCCAGCTTGGTTGTACTTTTTCCTTATTCTAGGGTTTCGCTGGGGCTTTCATTCCACTGCTTGACAAACTCATTTTCTTTTATCTATATAGAGAGTGAGAAACAGAGGAAAGAAGAGATACCGCAACACTGTTCTACCCATTTTGACGCTGCTTCTTTTTCTGTTTTTTTGCATGGTGCTTCCATATGGTGGCCAGGGACTTGAACCTGGGCCCCGGAGCATGATAAAGAATGGACTCTACCAAGTAAGCCACCTCCTGCCTCTCTTGCTCCCTACCCCATCTCATAACTAAATTTAAGTGGCTTGGATACATTTGATAGCAAGAATACCTCTTCTCCTTTAACAAGAATCAAGAGAGTTTTCTCGCTCTTGTGATGAGGTTTCCTGCTGAAATCCAGATGTTCACTGAAGACACCTGACAAGTCTAGTGATTTGTGTGTGAGACACCCACAAGTGGTGGCAGAGGCTTCTGTGAGTGGCTAATGAAGCTACACATAAACTCATTTGCATTTGGGAGAGTTGAGGAAGAACAGAACTCAAACCTAGTTTTCCCTTGCCTGAACTTTGGAACTGCTGCTGAAGCCCAGAGAAGAAGGGATTTGGCCCCACCTCCAAGAGTCCTGTGATATATATATATATATATATATTTAATTAAGGAGCCCAAGAAACAGGTCTTGTCTTATGAAAATTCACTTTCACTCTTTTTACACGTGACAGCCCTTCTCTAACTGGACTCTTAAACTGTGTTCTTCCTCCTCAGTACAGTGGTTTCCTCACTTAAATTACTAAACTTGAAATATGTTTAATACCAGAGAAAATAAAGAGGGTGATATCCACAAATGAGCAGAGGGTAACTACGTTATTCATCTTAGTCTCCCTTGACCACAGAAACTGCTGACTAGTTATAGGCCCATGAAACACACACATGTGTTATTGTCCAGTGAATTAAATGCCCAGATCCAACTGTGATACATCTCTGACTCAGTCCTTAATTTGGAGAAACCTAGCTTTGCAAAATATTTTTTCTGTGTAGTTCACTCTGAGGGGAGAACCATAGACAGACAAACCAAGTCAACCCCAAAATCAAGTAAAAACAGAAAAGGGAACAGAATAGAATTTATTTGGATTGGTGTGTGTGTGTGTGTGTGTGTGTGTGTGTGTGTGTGTGTGTGTGTGTGTGTGTGTGTGTGTGTATTTCTCTTTCTCAACACTTACTGGTGAAATAGGGATGGCTTTATTCCATGAAGTGATTTCCTAGAATTAGAAATATTAGCATCATGTTGGAGTTCAGAGCCCCTGAACAAGAATATCCTTTAAACAAAGTGTCAAGTTAGTTGTCAGCACACTAGGGCAGAGTGACCAGAAGCTTGGCACCCATGAGGGTTTCTGAATGAACTTCAGCTGTTTTCCCAGGAGATTTGGTGCTGTAGTCAACTCAGCAAATTTCAAGCAGATCCACCCAGATCAAAAACAGATGAAGCAATGGAGGCACTAATAACCAACCTGGAAAACCAGGTTGAGAATAAGGGCAGCAGAGAGATGCATATTCTGCATAAGTGCTGCACATGATGCCACACCTGCTTCCTTCACCAGGAGATGGAGCCCAACTACTGAGTTGCTAACTCACAGAAGTGAGCAGGACAGAGCCTTTTTTATGTTAGTGAACTGGCAGAAAGTTATCCAGAAAGTGGGCCTTTACTATCAAGTCAAAGAAAAATACAACATAAAGGTATGGATATGGGAGTTTAGATATTATCAAAAGAGTTCAAATTATACTACTGAGTAAAACCCAATTGTTTTCATAACAGGTTTAATGGAAAAATGCCAAAAAAAAAAGTCAACCACTGCAGATTTCCATGCAGTAAACAGGTAAATTGCATATGTTACACTCAAACTTGTAGCTTTATAATAACAAGTTGTGTTCTTTCCTTCAGCCAGCATCCCTATATCTCAAACATTTTATAAAAACACACCCTTAAGACTGAGGAAGCTTATAGAAGAGAAGGGAGCTTTATTTTTTATCAGAAATTTCTTTAAAAGTAAGTAAAATAAGAACCAGAAGAAAACATCAATTTTTTCCTCTGGGTTCAATGCTTTTACGTTGATTTTCTAAAGACCTGAAATATCTAATTGATGTGATGTTTATGACATAATTCACCCCTTCCCATTTATCACTTCTATTGATTAAGAGAAGAAAGTTTAAAATAATCAAAATCCTGGAGTGAAAGTAAATCAATACACTTCAAAATGCCACATATATATTTAATATATAAAATCACCTTTCCCTATGTTATGTGTATTTTCCCATCTGTCTGACATGATTCATGACTCAAATTTTGAAAATGAACTAGATATAAACAGATAGAGAAAGAGGCAAGGAGACAGTGAAAGTAAAAATAATAAAAAATAATAAAAATAATAAGTGAAAGAGAGAGGGGGTGCTGGGTGATATCCCCACCTATAAGGGGAAAGCTTCACAAGTGGTGAAGCAGTTATCTCTATCTTTATCCAACAAATATATAAAATATTAGAGAGAGAAAAAGAGAGGGGGGAAAGAGAGATGTGAGAGATTAAACTTTATAGTCAAGTTTCTTTTTAAATTTTTTATTTTTATTTATTTAATTATTATTGGACAGAAACAGAGAGAAATTGAGGGGTGAGGGAGACAAAGGGGGAGAGAGACAGACACCTGCAGCCCTGCTTCACCACATGTGAAGCTTTCCCCCTGCCGGTGGGGACCAGGAGCTTGAACCCAGGTCCTTGCACACTGTAGTGTGAGTGTTCAACCAGGTGTGCCACTGCTTGTTCCCCTATAGTCAATTTTTCCATTGCATTGACCCTATATTTTGGTAAAGAAAAAGTAGTGTTAGGGAAGTTAGGTGACACCTACCTTCACTGCCACAAACACCAAATGAACAAAAGTTCTTCATCAAGAGCCTATTACCAATGGACTCTCATTCTATGTTCTCTCTATGTCCTAACCCCAAATTTTAGAATGGATTCATAAATGTTATCTTTCCTTTGGTCAAAACCAATGGAAGCCATATGCCATCTCCTCTGTACCTCAAGTTAATGTCTTCATATTGGTACTTTGTCTTTTCACACTCTGCTCAGTCACAAGTCCACCTTATGCCTAACTCTATTGTTTCAATATCTCCCGTTATTTAATAAATCCAGGCATACATAATATTGATCATTGTGCAATCACATTAATCCCCGAGGTCTAACTTTCCTACATAGCAGTTTTAAAAATTCAAAAATGTATTTTATGTATTTATTTCATTTCATAGAAAATAGATTAATGTGAGAGAGAAAAATAGAAATATAAGTCACAGGAAACTTCCCCTACATTTAGTGCCTGGAACCGAACCAGAGATTTCAGGCATGCAGTTCCTCTGTTAGAGAGTCATATGTGGTGGCTGGAGAAATAGCCGTGGTCTTGCTTCAACTCACAGATATGAACAGCCTTAAAAAAAATTACAGACCTTAAGGGTTCTAAACAAAGATGGATTTTTTTATGCAAAAGCAGTCAGATCTTACAAGAACCTTAGAAGTACTAAGAACCTAGATTTAATTCTTTTATGGTGTAATCTTGAAGCTCTTAATAATTTCTCAGTGAGAGCTCTTTGTATTCTTTTGTGTGGGACTCAAAAATTGTAGAGGGTCTAGGTTATGAAGCAGCTTTTTAGAAGGATTATACTACTTTGAAATTTGAGAATTTAACATAAGATGTGTCATAGGAATTGTCTTTCAAATGTTACTGAAGAGGATAATCTCTAAAATACAACAAATACAGTTTGACATAGCAGAAAGAAATTTCTACAAAGTGGAGGAAAATTAAAAAAAATACCCAAAGAATTAATTCATTATTTTTAAAATATTTATTTTATTTATTATTTATTACTGGATAAAGACAAAGAGAAACTGAGAGGGGAGGGGAAGATAGAGACTAAAAGAGACAGAGACAACTGCAGCCCTGCTTCACCACTTGTGAAACTTTCCCCCAGAAGGTGGGGATCAGATGCTTGAACCTGGGTCCTTGTGAACTGTAATGTGTGCGCTTAATCAGGTGTGCCACCGCCTGGTCCCAAATTAATTCATTCTTTTAAGACAGGAAAAATAATGCGTTCTGCATTAAGCTACATGAGCAGGAGTTTTAACATGAAATATTAATGGTTTTATTAATAAGAACCCTGATAAAGCAGATTGTAGTAGAGGTAATTTCTAATAATATGTTACACATAAAGAAGAAAAAAAAAGACATCCTCCATCTTTGTTGATAACTTGATAAAAAGTTATGCGACATATAAAGAAAAATAGAGTTCTGAAGAACACTCAAGAAACCTGATAATGGAGAGCACAATTGAAGATGGGTATCTGAATCCTAAGTGAATGTTCAGAGCTTAGAGTTGTGTGCTCTCTTAGTGAGAGTCTGGAAACATGATTAAGTACTTTGAGCACATGCATCTTTCTGCAAAGAAATTTTAAGGACATTAAATATGTCACTGGGAAACACAGAAGAGTAAATATGATGCTAAGCTGTGGATACTAATTGAAACAAGGTATCTCAGTCAGTGGCTGTGACCCTTTGACCACATATATACCCATGAGAAAAACCTCGGTGAAGAAAAGAGGATGACGATCATATTGTCACAGTGACTATTTCTTACTCCCTCCTTTTATGGTTATAACATTTGCAATGACAATTCTGTATAATCAACTTGCAACGGTGAAATCGTACTCCCAAATAGCTGATTAATGGCAATGACCAAAGGGGGAAAAAATCAGACAGACTAATAGTTCTTACTTCTACCTAGTTACCTTACTACTTCTCATACATACTGCTACTCCCTTTTTGGATAGAGACAGACAAAGAAAGAGAGAGGAAGAGAGGAAGAGAGGAAGAGAGGGAGAGAGGGAGGGAGAGAGTGAGGGAAAGAGGGAGAGAGGGAGGGAGGGAGGCAGAGAGGGAGGGAAAAGGAGGGAGGGAGGGAGAGAGTGAGGAAAAGAGGGAGAGAGGGAGGGAGGGAGGCAGAGAGGGAGGGAAAGGGAGGGAGGGAGGGAGAGAGAGAGAGAGAGAGAGAGAGAGAGAGAGAGAGAGACCACAGCAACAAAGTATCCTTCCAAATTTGAACTTGGGTTGAGCACATGACAAAACAGTGCACTATCCAAGTGAGCTATTTTGCTGGCCCTATACTTTTTATTTTAATAGGGGAGGTAGAGAAAGAGTGGAAGAGAAAGAGAGAGAAGAGCGATACTATAGCATTACTCTGCCATTCATAAATCTCCCTGGTGCTACACATGGTGTTCTCCTATGATACCAGGATCAAACCCAGAGCCTCACCTACAGTAAGGTTCATGCTATACTGGTTGAACTACCTCTATGCTCCACCAACCGATACAATTTTAAATAGACTTTTTGTATAATGAAGGGACAAGAGAGTTGAAATCTGGGTGACAGATTCCAGTCTTGTGTATTGTGACCAGAGCCTAAAAAGGAATCTCCGAAGACACTCTACTCACCGTGAAGATATTTATGTATATTCATTTTACTCTTTTAGTACTGAAATTCTTTTTTTTTTCTTATTAGCCCATGGCAAGGGCTTTTAAGAGTTTCCTTTAATAATAAAATATGTTTTTGTTAAATGACAATCTATTATATAATTATAAAAGTAAAGTAGTGACATATTTTTCATTCATTTAAATGTGAAGAAGTTATTTTTACAATGTACCATCTTTTGCATTTTATATGAGTACATTTACCATAATGACCTTCTGAAAATGTGCTTTAATAACTGTTAATATTGAAGCCTAGAGGCTTAACATAAAAACTGAAAAGACCACAGAAAATAAATTTCAGAACATCACTTGTTGATATTATGAAAATTATTTCACATTATTGTGCAAAATAATGCATATTATATTCTTTTTTCTTTAGGGAAAACGTTTGAAAAAAAGTCTATTGACTATTTCCATTTATATATTAGCATAACATGGATGTGTTATTCAAATATTCATGAAGTCCCAAACTATCCATTGGAAATGTTTAGCTTATGTTATCTCTTGTAATACTGAATTTTCTGTGATTGGCAAATCTCACTTTCTATTCTTTGAGATTGTTATACTTTTGTGTGTACTCAATTTTCTCCAGCAAACAAACTAGCTTTGATTGTTAGGAAAAAGCACTATTTTGAAAACTGAGGCTCACAAAAATCACATGATTTTTCACACTATACAATGACAGTGGTCTAAGGATATGCATGTCATGTTTCTAAGTCCAATGTCCTGTGCATAGAGATACTTGAGCTATATCTTTTCTCAGTTGTGAAAAAGCTTCTCTAGGGAACATTCAGAAAGAAAATCCATGCTTGGGGCATAATAATCCCTTTTCATAGGTGGATAACCTTTGAACCTATGAAACCTTGGTAATGCCTGGTTCACATTTGGCTCCTATAAGCACTAATTCCATGCCATAAGATGACTTGGCAGTGTTAAATATATCCCACCCAATTTTAACTCTCTAAAGTTTAGGCTGAGAATCAGTTCTCTTCTTAATAACCACATGTGGACTTACCATTTCTGGATTTGCAAAAAATGGTAAAGCAGTCTCTTTCACCTTATGTATGAAGATATTATAATTATTATTTCTAAGTTTAGGCCTCAGCAAATATTTCCTTTTTAACACAAGTAGCTTTCTGGAACCAACCTAATGAAAATGTGAAAAGATAAAATGGTGAAAACATACACATACATATGCATGCCAATATTTTAATTCATTTTCTGTGTTGAAAGGCTGAACTATGGGGGTTGGGCGATGGTGCACTTGGTAGATCATATATATTATAATATGCAAAGATCCCAGTTCAAGCCCCCGGTCTCCACCTCCAGTGGGGAAGCTTTGTGGTGAGTGGTGAAGCAGTACTGTAGGTATCTGTCTATCTTCCCCTCCCTATTGATTCCCATTTGTTGTTTTCTATCAAATGAACTAACAAATAAAACATGTTTAAAAAAATAAAATTAATTATGGTTCAAGTTCCAGGTTCTCCCTTTGAGGAGGAAGTTTCATGAGCAATGGAGAAATGCTGTATTTCTCTCTTTTTCTCTATTTCTCTCCTCCTTTCCATCTAAAAGAAAGAAAAGGAAAAACACATCCACTGGCATCAGTCATACTGTGAAAGTATCAAATCCCAGAGATAACTGTGCCGGCTATGATAACTAACTGTGCTGGCTATGATAATATCACCCCAGAACTCATTCTTAACCTGGGTCCCGCGGCAAAGAAGTGGCTCGATTCATTCTTGTCCCACATCTTAAAATCTGAGTCTATGCCCAAAGTTTGGCGTCCTGCGAAGATTATAGTGGTTTTGAAACCAAAGAAAGACCCAACACTGGCCACTAGCTATAGACCAATTTCTCTCCTCTCCGTGTGTTACAAACTCCTTGAGAGGCTGCTTCTGTCACGTATTTCTCATCTTACAGAGAAATTCCTATCACCCGCCCAAGCTGGTTTCCGCTCAGGAAGATCTACCTGCGAACAAGCCCTGGCCCTCTCAACTTACATTGAAAATGGATTCCAGAAGAATTTAAAGACGGGTGCTGTCTTTGCTGATCTCACAGCAGCCTATGACACGGTCTGGCACCGTGGTCTCCTAGTCAAGATCTCAAGATGCCTGCCTCCATGGGTGGCCAACACTATATCGTTTCTTCTCCAAAACAGAAGATTCCGGGTGCATCTGGGTGACAAGTCTAGCAGATGGAGACTTGTCTCAAGTGGCCTCCCCCAGGGCTCTGTTCTGGCTCCTACGCTATTTAATATTTACATCAATGACCTTCCAGAAACTTCTTCAAGGAAGTTCATCTACGCTGATGACATCTGCTGTGCAACTCAGGCATCCAAGTTCGACATCCTCGAGGAAACACTCACGAAAGACATGTCTCTGATATCTGATTACTGTAAAAAATGGCGACTAATCCCTAGCACTGCAAAAACGGCATCATCTGATTTCCATCTACACCATGCCTCGGCCTCGAGTAAGCTTAATGTGCAGCTTGGCTATAAGAGAATCCGGCATGAAGCCCAGCCAGTCTATCTTGGCGTTACTCTCGATCGCACTCTGTCATTTCACGAACATCTCATAAAAACTGCAGCAAAGGTGGGTGCGAGGAATAACATCATTGCAAGACTGGCCAGCTCCTCATGGGGCGCGAGCACTTCCACACTACAATCATCATCTCTGGCATTATGCTATTCCACTGCAGAATACTGTGCCCCAGTATGGTTCCGTAGCCCCCATGTCCACTTCCAAATTATATTCCTCCATGAGGATAATTTCTGGAACCATCCGTTCCACCCCAGTTCCATGGCTGCCAGTTCTTAGCAACATCGCCCCGCCAGATATTCGTCGGGATGCGGCATCATCTAAGTTCATTTCCCACGTCTACGCTCGACCGGACCTGCCAATATACGCGGATATCTTCGCCCACCCTGTCCAACACTTGACGTCTCGTCACCCAATCTGGTCCCCTACGCCTACACTGAACTTCTCTGTTCCAGACTCTTGGAAACAGAGTTGGCAGTCAGCTGAGGTAAAGAACAAACATCTCATCACAGACCCCTGCAAGCGTCTACCTGGCTTTGACCTCACGTTATGATTGGGCCCTCCTCAATCACTATCGAACAGGCCATGGCCAGTGCGCCGCTATGTTCCATCGCTGGGGAGCCAGAGACTACCCGAACTGCCCCTGCGGCTCCAGACAGACTATGACCCACATAGTCAATGACTGCCACCTCTCCAGATTAAAAGGAGGTCTCGAAACTTTACATCAGGCTCAACCTGACGCTGTTGACTGGCTACGGAAGAAGGGCAAACGCTAGAAGAAGAACTGTGCCGGCAAAAAAAAAAAAAAAAAAAAAGACTTAATTGTACCAGGTGGGAAAAATGCTTTAGAATATGCCAGTACCTGGTCAGTATTTACAGGCTGTGCTCTATATCCATAAAAGAGCACCTCTCAGACAATGAGGTCTAAATCACTGCTCCTTCCATCTTTAGATGACATCCTTCCCTGAATGTTAGTGACTGAATTGATTAGACACTGATAGTTCTTAAATCACAGCTAATGACAAACATAATTTTAGCTATTGGACAGAAATTCAAGCCAAGAACATGCAGGTGCTTGTGGAAAACCGTGCTCACAATTTCCCTGCCAATTTCTGAAGCCTACCTATACATAAATTTTTTTAAAGAATGAAAAGGATAGTGGCATAAAAGGCGCATAGATAAGAGAATATGTAATAGGAAAAATGAAGGGTTTACAATAAATGTAAAGTATAGCAACTAAGAAAAACATTCCCCCCGTCAAAAACACAGGTATACGGGATACTTACTTTCTAAAATTTTGCTAGAAGTATTGATTTAATGTGCATCACCTATTTTACATTCTACTGCATTATTTTAATACATTATAATGTAACAGTTTGCAAGGATGAGTTTGAAGTCACACTATAAAAGCTACTGCCTTCTGACAAGTAGCCTTTGACAAGGTTCCATAGATAATTAAAATCAGTCCAACATTCAAAAATTCCTTTTTGGAAGCATTTTTACTGGGGTGGTTAATGGTTTACACATGGTTACATCTCATTCTCTGTGACAGTCTGCAGAACACTCTCAACTATAGTCTAGATCCTTTTACATCATCATGTACCAGGGCCCCAAGGTTCTCTTCATCCCCTCCACTCCCCCTCATTCCCCAATGGTCTTTGTATTGGTGCAATATACCACACCCAGTCCATGTTTTACTTTGTGTTCTACCTTCATTCCCCTATTTATCAAGTCTCACTTACAAGTGAGATCATTTAGTATTAGACCTTTTGTTTTTAGTTTATGTCACTTAGCTTAATGTTTACAAATTAAATCCAAGTTGACACAAAGGAGATTACTTCATTTTTAATAGCTGAGAATTATATATATTATATATTTTATGTTTTATATTTTATATAATCAGAATTTTTTTTAGCCAATCATCTATTTTTGGATACCTGGGTTGCTTCCAAGTTTTGCCTAGTGTGAATTATATACTGCTATAAACAGGTATACATATAGCTCTTCTGACTGGTATAAAATAAACATTCTATGTTGTCTTGAATACACTGAAATGGTTAGTATTAAAAAATAACTCTTTTTAAAATATTTATTTTTAATGATAGTGAGCCTGATACCTGATATGCAGGTGGATGCTAGTTATTGTCTGGGGAGATGATGTGAGATTTTCACACCATGCTCTTACTTGTTTAAGCCAATATTAGATTTTAAGTACTAGCAATGGAAATATATATTCACATAGTTCATAGGAGTTCAAATTTTCTTCAGAGACTGATCCTCCTGAAACAAGTTAGCATTGTCCCTGGCATTGGATAGATATCAAATAATTTTTTTCTCTTGTGAAAAATAAAGCATTTTCTAAAATTCTAGTCACTTAGGAAAATTTTTTTCTGTCTGCCATCACCTCCCCTCTTGTCTGAACCCATCCATCATCCTTATCATATCATATCCTGCAACTTCCAGACAGTGTTAATTTGACAACTCTAAAAAGCCTATGTCCTCTGAGACAAAGTTAGTCATTCCTCTTTAATATTCAGTGTGTTTCCTATTTTCCTACTTTAGAGCTTGAATTTCTTTGTTGCAATCATGCATTTACATATGACTGTACATGTGAGTGTACTTTGTTAGCTACAGAATAGAAAAGATTAGAATTATATGTCTTTGGACTTCCAGAATTTACCTAGCAGAGGTGGTTATCAAGATATTCAACCCCTCATAAATGTTTTTCCAACAAATTTAAGCCCTTCCTACATACTCAACACTAGAAGTGATTCTGGAAACCAAAAGATGAGTGGGGGGGGGGGGGGCGTCAAAGAAACTGTCATTTGATCCTAGAAAATATTTGCTTTGGGATAACTCAAATAAGGTGGTCTGAGTTGGTGAAAATATCTTCTAGGAAGCAGGATTTCAAGGGTGAGTTGTTAGTTAAATTCTGTGAAAGAGACACTATGTTCCCATTGGAGGGGAAGATAATTAAAATCTGGAATGAAGGGGCCCTGAAACAGATGACTTGGATAATGTGCTGCTTTGCCATATGTGAGACCCAGGTCCAAGCCCACCCCCTCTGAACTGCAGAAAATTTTAATGCCTTGGTCTCTTTCACTCTCTCTCTATATGTCTCTGCTTCTGTATCTCTGAATTTCTATATATCAGTATGCATACAAACCATGAAACAAGATTGTAACATGTAGAAAGGTAGGGGAAGTGAACAAGTTCATATCACAGGAACATAATTGTTTGAAACATTTACTGGTTCCATAAGCAATATTTGCTACTTCAATGATTTGTAACTATTTATATTATAACTATTCATAACTGTTTATATATTTTGGCGGTTCAGAAAAGATACAAAGCATACAAAGCACTGGGCAGGAGAGTCATTGTTCCATAGCTTCAAGTCCAATGTGAGCAAGAGGACAGGGCATAAGAAGAAGGATGTGAAAGTGACCATTTTCAACCTCATTTTCATTATAATATTAACAATCTCCACAGATAGCTCTCTGGAAAGGATCCCATTTCTATGTTTAACAATGGGTTACCTCATCAGTTATCAATCTAACCCATAGATTGTAGATATGCACAGACAATTTCTGGACTATTCAGTTCTCATGAAAACCCTTCCCTTTTAAGTTTGTTTAGCTTTTAGTAAGAGAGAGAGGGAGGGGAAGAGGGAGAGGGAGAGATAGACAGAGATAGAGATAGAAAGAGAGAGAGAGAGAGAGAACACATCAGAGAATCACTATAATGGAAGATACAGTTATGCAGCATTGGGGCTTGCACCCATGTCTTTACCCAAAGAAGTCCTGTTCTCTACTACTATGGTATAGCAAATTCCTATTTGCAATAACCAAATCTTTTCTGAACAATAATCAACAAAGCAACATGTAAGTCCTTAGCATTTCTTATACAGTCAACGAAACATTAGCTATTAGGATTAGAGTCAAGGTTAAGCTTAGGTAGTCATGCACATGTAAATTTTAACACACTATCTGTGTTACATATTTAAATGACATTTAATTATACAAAGGTAAACATCAGTTGAATGTAGTAACATTCCCTTTAATCCAAGAGGCCATGTAGGAAGTAGTAGTCTTAGCTGAAGAAAAACCCTATTGAGCATTTGAGCCTCCAGACAGGGTGATCCAAATCCCAGTGATTTCAGGACCACAGGGAGCATTCTGGAACAGGACCTGGCACAGTGAAGGGGATGGGAGCAGTGATGAATACAGACACTGAGAGAAAAGGGATAAAGGAGAGCCTGTGTTCTCAAGGAACTGACACAGAGCAAGTCAGGCAGGCCTTAAACAACTGAGACTTAACAAAGGAAGGGATCCATTAGTTGCCTATGAAGTACAATCATGACTGGATAATGCAGATCAAAAAGATGGCACAAAATGCATTTTCTTCCACCAGACATTCCAACCAGCCTCCTGCCCTCTAATCACAGACTATAGCTTTCCATCTGAAAGTTGTATGTCATTTCCAAATGATGCAAGCTCTTGGTTCCAAGCCACCTAGGAAATTTGCCTGGGTCATCATTTTAAAATTGATCATCTCTTCTTAGAACATTTTAATACCATGTTCTCCCTTCTTTTTCTGAGTCATAGCAACATTCATAACTGAGGGCAAATTACTGAAAGTTTGACCTTGAGTGATAAATTATGGCGCTGCATTTTCAGCATGAGAAGTTTTATTGAAAGAGACTAATATCATGCTGCCATGTATTCTAATTTTATGATACTGGTCTCAAGATACCCTCTCTGTTATAGCTTATTATTTTACAATACAATTTTAAGTGATAACTATTTTTAACTATCCATGAAAAGGTTGAATAATTTTGCTCTTTTAGAAAATTTAAATATTACCATTTTTCTTCATCTCATGTATAATCATGGATTTGCATTTTTCTCACTTTAAATTGATTGAGAATTCCTTCTTTAATAGTTTTTAAAATGCACACATATCTGTTAATTTGAATATTTCCTATCCTTTCTGAATACAGTTATGCACAAAGTACTTTCAATTACATTTTTTAAAATTAGGACTTAGAGATTTATAAAAATTTGCCCCTGTTTTCAGCCTGGGAGATAACACAATGAATGAAGGATTGGACTCACAAGCATGAGGTCTTGAATTTGATCTCTGGCACTACATGTGCCAGGACATTACTCTGATTTTCTCTTTCTCCTTTTTCTCATAGAAAATGAATAAATAAATAAGTAATTCACTCCTGATCAATAAAACAATTTGTTCCAAATGTGAAAGAAACTATAGACTATACATGGTTACGGGATGAAAATCTCTGGTAGAACCTAAATCCTATTCTACTTTGTATTGACCACGCCTCTCCCTAAGTCTCATTTTTCATGAAACCTACAGCTAGGTCACCTACCCAAAACAATTAAAAATCATGATGCATTTTTGCACAGAAAAACAGAAGATTACATCATGACTTTTCTAACAGCCCAATCTTTGAGCAGGAACTAATGAATAACCTTTCACCAGATGTTTAACAGACCATCCACAGAGAACAGGATCTTATCTTCCTGATGAACACCCATGTACAGCTGAGAAAATTTTGACTCAAAACATACATACTCAGCAGTGAACACACACACACACACACACACACACACACACATACACACACACTACCACCATGACCACCATAACTACCACCACCATAGAAAGAAGAAAATTAAGAGCTAAAAAGCAGTTACTTTTAGAAGTTTCCTCAGTTGAGAACATCTGCCAGAAGTCTTTCTCTTTTCTTGTCAAAAATGGCTTCATTCAAACTTCCTCTTACTGATCTTTGACAAACTCACTCTTCATATTTATCTTTAACTACCCCCCCCCCTTATAAATAACCCCTAGCTTCTGGATGAGAGAGACAGGTTTCAGTCTGCTCTCCTGTCACCTTGCTGATCAATTCTTAAGATAAAGTTTTTTTTCTTTTCTTTTCTCAGAATTCGGTGGCATAGCACTCTGGCTCTGAGTGCATGTGGTTGAGTCCCTACTCAGAGGTATTTCATTTGTTAACTGAGATTAACTGTAGCATCTTTCTTACAGGGGAATCACTAGTATTACATGTGCAGAAGACTGCATACCACACAGTAAATATAACATTTGAACAAAATGTTGTTCAAATGTCTTTCCCCACCCTCATGAGGAAAAAGGCACCATTGGCTTAGGGCAGCTATGAGGTTTCAGAGAAAAAGGCAAAGAAAGAAGTCCCAAGAAAAGCATTACTTAATGACAGTTTGCTAGGAAGTATCTTCATACTTTTTTTAAATTGATTTTTTAATAATGATTTATAAGATTGTATAATTACAGAATTAATGTTCCACACCAAAGTTCTGTGACACCACCCCCACCCCACCTCCATGGTAACCAATAAAATTCTCACAAAATCTTAGAGGCAGTTTGGCCTTTTTTTTTTTTTAATTCATATGTTTCAATTCCCTATATTCTTCATATAATCGAAATGATCCACTACTTCTCTTCAGTTTTGTATTTACTTCACTAAGCTTAATCACCTCCTTTTTGCTCAAATAACACAATGCTATCTTTTAAATTTTTAAAAAATTATCATTATTTATTTATTGGATAGAGACAGCCAGAAATCAAGAAAGGGGGTAATAGGGAGAGAGAGAAGAAAGACACTTGCAGCACTGATACACCACTTGCAAAGATTTCCCCCTGTATGTAGGGACTGGATGCTTAAACTCAGGTCCTGTGTATTATAACATGTGCACTCAACCAGGTGCACTACCACCCGGCCCCACACAAAGCTATCTTTTATAATTGCATAACGGTATTCCATTGAATATCGGTCCTATTACTTTTTCACTTCAGAAATGTTTTTTTAAATATTTTAAAACATTACAAAGATAATTGAGATGTTCACCCAAAACAATGCTATTCTAAAATAAGGAATGCGTAAATATCAACATTTTATTATATAATCAAGAGATAATTTAAATGTGTCTGAAAGTAATTTACTACCATAGAACCATATTTTAGGATACATGAATACAATTTAGAAAAAAGATGATAGTGAAATTTCTATTATCTTAAACACTAAACAAGTTAGATAAATAGTCTATTTCACATACCGTGAAATTTCTGAAGATACCTTGAATTAAAAGTTGGTGACTGGGACAATGGTGCACTCAACTGAGTGTACACATTATCATGCAACAAAGGCCCAAGTTCAAGCCATTGTTCCCCCACCTGCAAGGGGAAAGCTTCATGAAAGATAAACCAGGTCTGCAGGCATCTCTATTTGTCTCTCCATTCCCTCATCTCCAACCTCTTGATTTCTATCTGTCCTATGATATAGATGACAAAGGAAAGAAGAAAGGAAGAAAGAAAGAAAGAAAGAAAGGAAGGAAGGAAGGAAGGAAGGAAGGAAGGAAGGAAGGAAGGAAGGAAGGAAGGAAAGAAGGAAGGAGAAGCAGAGAGAGAAAAAGGAGAAGAAAAACAGCTACTAGAATTGGTATATTTATACAGCTGGCACCTAGCCTCAGTAATAACCCTGTTGTCAATTAAAAAAAAAGAAAAGAAAAAAAGTTAGTGGTTGGGGACAGGTGGCAGTGCACATGCTTGAGCACACATATTACAATGTGCAAGGACCTGGGTTCAAACCCCTGGTCCCCACATGTAGAGGGGAAGCTTCACAAGCAGTGAAGTAGTACTGCTGGTGTCTATTTCTCTCTTGCTCTCTCTCTCTTCCCATTCCATCCCAGTTTCTCTCTGTCTCTATATAATTAAATAAATAAAACATTTTTTCAAACAAACAGTATTAAAGCTATGCTGTGGGTCTCTCTCTCTGTATGTATGTATGTATGTATTTATGTATGTATGTATCTATGTATCTCATTCTCTTTCAAAAAGAAAAAGGACCACTTGTAGAGGTGGACTCATACTATAAGTACATAGTCCCAGTAACTCCCCCAGTGGTTTTCCAGAGCATATTCTTTTCAATTCAAAAGAAACAGTTCACTGGGGCTAGGAGACAATTCACCTGGTAGAATGCACACTTTACCACACATAAAGACCTGGGTATGAGTCTCCATTCACTACATGGGATTACGATGCAAAAGAGATGGAACATTGCTGTGGTGTCTATCTCTCCCTGTATCTTTCCTCCTAATTTAAAGTATCAAACAGGAGAAGTAGAGTTGTAGCACCACCTCCATATTAACAAGGAATAAGTGAATTACTGAATTGTTTTCTTAATCTTAATTATTTTCTGTATTGGATATATATATATATATATATATTAATTTCTTTATTGGGGAATCAATGTTTTACATTCAACAGTAAATACAACAGTTTGTACATTTGTATTGGATATTTTTAATATGATTAATATTCCTTTGAAATTAAATTTACAAAATTGATATTTCAGTTTTTTTAAGTAATATGTTGAAATTTACTACTTTATTGTGGGTTGATATATACATATATATTTTTTGATATGGGTGTCCTTATAATTCTATCAGTTTTTACTTAGATCTTTGTGGCTAAGATTAAGGGGTAAACAAGTTGAAGGTGGATTATGTCTCCTAGAAGATTGAGCCTTATTTATATAAATAAAGATTTTCTTTGCCTCTGATAGTTATTTTTCTATCAAAATACATGTGTTAAGGCTTACTGTGTTCAATATTTGAGCAAGAACATCATATTTATTTAGTGTATACTTATCTGGTTTATTTTTCACTCTTAAATTCTTCAACTTCTTATATTTCTTATAATGCATTTTTAAGAAAAATTATAAAACAATACTTATTTTAATGTTGAATTTATAATGACAATATGTCTCCTGTAGCTTTTAAAACTCATCTTTCTAAGTTTGTTAGAATTGATTTTTCCCCTCTAGTGGCTTGGAAGTTATATATTTTATTTTCATTACAACTGAATATGTATAATTAAGTTAAAGTCTATAGACTACTTTTCCAAAAATTTAAAAACAGTTCTTTGAATATTTCATCTTCAGACTTTCTTTCTTAATACACACTTAGGTCCCATATTTTTATGTATTGTACTTTTGTTGATAACTAAGTCAGTTAATGCTGAATTATTCAGGTGGAAAATATCAAGATCTAATTCTGTAGTTGTTCTCTTAACTGCACTGACTTCAACTTTTATTATTATTAATATTATTTTTTGTTGTCTCTGGGTATCACTATTCCTTGACCGACTTTTTTTTAGATAGGCAGAGAGAGAGAGTGCAAGAGAGTGTGGGTAGGGCACATGACAAAACAGTGCACCATCAAAGTAAGCTGTTTTGTTGGCTTCATCTAGATCTTACTAATGAGTTTGGCTTTTGGCATCATAGTGGTTGGGATCTTCTGGGAAGATGACAAGGCCCTATTAGGTGATATTTTCATTGTGTAGCGGTTTAGTTTGTTTCTGCATGGTGCCTCACGACACTAAGCCCTTGCCTCCTTTTATTTCCTAATGTGTGATCATTTGATCACAGGAATCATATTATCAAGGGAAATGCAAACCAGAATGAAATCAGCCCCCACTTTTACATTAAGGAATCCTGCAAGATTTTTCACAAGAAGCCACATCTATTTATTACATTTAGTTACAACTCCCCTCTGCCCACCAGACAGATCCCTAATTTTTACCAGGGTTACTCCATTTCAAGTAATATGGATTTGCAGGTGTGTGTGATGGGAATTCAGATTCCAAGTACCATTTCAGTAACCTGGAATTTCTAGTAGTCAGATAATGACAACCCAATCTTTTATTCCTAAAATAGTAAAACTTACTTCTAGCTAAGACAACAGTCTTTAGCTGAGGCTACCATTGGGGTCTCCTATGTCTTCAGATTTGGTCTTTAAAGTTTTATGTACCTTCTTATAAAAACAGTCATGGGCTGTCAGTCTATTCCAGTGGATGCCCCATTCTGAAATCAGTGAGGAATTTTCTGTCTTAGTTTTAGCCTTTACTTGAAGTCTACAAAAACAACATCTACAATTCAAAGTACAATCACTGAGCTAATCACTTAAAGGGCAGGGCAATAAGAACTACTCAGGAAAACTGAGTTCCAATTAGCATCACATTGTGTATACTTTCAGATCATTAACTCTATTTGTCTTATTCAAACTCTGTGATAGATGGCATGCCAGAACAGAAATCTACTGTGCATATGAACACACTAATTTGAATGAGATAGATATGAGTTTTTAAAATCAAGAGTCTTTCTTGTGGCCTTCACTTGTTTTCAAACTTTTTTTTAAACCATTATTTATGAGTAATTTACTGACTTCTAACTCTGACAGCTCTGGTTCTTACACACTCTCTCATTTATAAATAAATAAATATATCTTTAAGAAGCATTATAGCTGAAATTTTTATGATGGCAATATTCAGTCTTTAACACAAATTCAGTTAATGAAAAACCTGAATTCAACACCATTTATGTTTTCATTTACAAATAAGATATTAGAATTTCTTTCTACAGTAATTTATCTAAAGCAAGCAACCCTGATTGAAGGGGTCCTTACATTATGAAAAAAAAAAGTCCTTCAAAATCTTTAAAAACAGATTCAAAATCTTTAAAGACAGAGAGAGAGGACGAGTGGGAGGGAGGGAGAGAGAGAGAGAGAGAAAGAGAAATTTATTTCAGAAGTACATTAGGAAAGAAATTACTTCCTATATCTTTTCTGTTGAGTGTCAAACCTAGACCATTTGGTAATGACCTAGATAAATTTGTAAAATGAAAAGTTAGATAGATATGTGAACCAGGGGTGGAGAGTTTTACTTCTCTTACTTCTTTTCCCTTGAGTTATCAGCAACCAACATGGGTGGAATAAAGAGAAAAATGCTGCTTTATCTGCCTTTGCATCAAAATCAGATGAAGATAATTCAAAGACTGTGTGGATTCCATTTTTAGCTTTGTGATACATTTGTTTCTTCCAAATTAATTCAACTCTTGAAGTAGCTTTCTATGACAGATAATTTTCTTCACTGACACTTGCTATCAGGAGCTTTGATATATTTATTGAGAATGAATCATCAAAGATCATAAGTCAATAATTCTAAGTGTCACCAAATGCAGTCCCACATTATCTCAGCAACTCTCCTCATGTGGATGACCTGCATGTCTTCAATTACTATTTTCAGCCTTCTTTGAAACTAAAATCTTATGAGGGAAATATTGCAATGTTCACTTCTCTCAGTTTTTCATTTCCTTTTCTTTACTTGGGATAATCAAAGTGAAAATAATCACTATAATCTTATTGTATCAACCTCATCTGAATATACATACATGCATATGTATATGTATGTGTATGTGTGTGTATGTGTATATGTATATGTGTGTATGTAATTTTTCTAAATCAAAAATTTCTAACACTCAGAATATTAGTTTGGAAATATTTTTACTCAGATCATCATAGAAACTGTAAACACAAGACCTTAGACTAATAAAACACTTACCTATAAGTTTATACAATTTGATGCAGCACAGAATGTATAACCTTGAGAGAAAAACGAAGTCCTGGGATTGAATTGTGATTGTTTTCACTGACTAGCTCCATTTAGTTCAGTTCTCTTTTTTGAGCCTCATCTAAAGAATTAGGATAATACAGCAAATGAACGAGTTATCCCTCAAGACCAAGAACATGTGCCTGACAGACTGTATGCAATAATTTGAATCTGTTACATGATGATGATAATTGCTACTAGAACTTCCTGTTATCCTGTGAATATCTAGTTATAATATACTCAAATGTTGCTATAGTAACATTACTAAAGAATTTTCCAAAATTATGCTTTACATTTAATTATTACCAAATCTCTCATGATGAGATGACTTGGTTTTGTTAGTTTTTTTTTTTTTTTCACCAGGGTTATTCTTGTGCTTTCACAATGACTCCACTGCTTCTACTGGTCAATTTACTTCTTTTTGATGGAGAGAGAGAGAGAGAGAGAGAGAGAGAGAATGAGAAAGAGAATTAGAGAAAGAAGCAGCTACAGCACTGTCCCACTACTTTGTGAAGTGTTCCCCCTGCAGGTAAGGACTGGAGGCTTGAACCCAGGTTTTCACACATGATAACATGTGCATTACGACCTGGTCTCTGGTCTTCTCTTGTTCTAAAAACGGGAAAATAAATAGTTCAAGTCAACACATATTTCTAAGGATCTAGTGTATAAAAATTACTGTTTCAAGAATTTTTTTCAATATATTTTTATCTATTTATTTTGCTTCCCAGAGCACTGCTCAGCTCTGGCTTAAGGTGGTGCAGGAGATTGAATCAGGAATTTTGGAGCCTCAAGTTTTAAAAGTCTCTTTGCATAAATAATATGCTATCTACTCCCACCCCTAATTTTTGTAGGTAATTTTTCATTCATGGATTTAGAGCATAAGCTATCATGGCTATAAATCTAGACCATTCTCTGTGTGTGTGTGTGTGTGTGTGTGTCTGTGTGTGTGTGTGTGTCTGTGTGTGTCTGTGTGTATAAGTGTTTGTGTGTGTGTCTTTCTCTTTTGCCAAAGGTTATGTTGATACTTTGTGCTAATGGGAATATATAAAACAAAAGACAAATCAATGGGGCTAAAACTACACCAATGGGAGTATACCAAGCTAAAAAGTTTCTGCATAGCCAAATAAACTATCTCCAGAACAAAAAGACACACTCCTGAATGGAAGAAGATGCCCACACACCATATATAATAAAAATATATAAAGAACTCACAAAGTTTAGCAAAAATAAATAAATAAATAAAATGAAGAGAGACGGGGGCCAGGTGATAGGGCGGTAGCACAGTGGGTTAAGCACACATGGCACAAAAGCACAAGGACCAGCTCAAGGATCCCGGTTTGAGCTCCTGCAGGGGGTTGCTTCACAAGCAGTGAAATAGGCCTGCAGATGTCTATCTTTATTTCTCTCCCCCTCCCTGTCTTTCCCTCCTCTCTCAATTTCTGTCTGTCCTATCCAACAACAATGATAGCAATAACAACAACAATAATGACAACAAGGGCAATAAAAAGGAAATAACAGCTTCCAGGAGCAGTGGATTTATAGTGCAGGCACCAAGCCCCAGCAATAACCCTGGAGGCAAAAATAAACAAACAAATAAATAAAGACAGAAAGAAGAGAAATGATGGATAGAATTTTCACTAAAGAAGATACCCTATTAAAGAAGACATTCAAATGAACAGTTGATATATGAAAAATTGCTCAAAGTCCCTGATCACTAGGGAAATGCAAATAAAGATAAAAAAACTACTTTTCTCCTGTTAGAATGTGATATATCTGAAAGGACAGAAACAAGTGATGAGGGTGCAGGGAAAGAATAACACTTCTAGACTATTGGTGCGAATGTAGATTAATTCACCATTGTGAAAAAATGGTTTGGAGTATCCTCAGAACACTAGAAATGGACCTACCTTATGTCCTAGCAGTCTTTTTCCTAGGACATCTATCCAAAACACACAAAAACACCCATTCAAATTCCTGTCACACAGTATTAGAAAAGGACATAATAAGAGGTGACAGTGTTCTGTAGACATCTACCACAGGGAGATGAAAATATGTATCAACAACCATATTATAAACCATTAACCTCTCAATAAAAAATAATAAAAATCTACTTGGTCTAGGCTTTTGAGAGAGTCCGCATATCAAATACATAGCCTATATATTAAAAAGATTCAGTTTGTCTTTTGAGAAACTTTGAGACATACAATTGATTTCCCCCCTCTCATATTAATTAACTACTGATTTATATGTCTACATTTTGCTAGGAGTGTACATAAACACCATTCCCACCACCAAAGGACTGTGACCCATCCCTCCCGCCCACTCCCACCCCCCACTGGCCCAGGAAGCTGCATGTCTACCCCTCACCACTGGGTTTTTACTTTGGTTCCCTACTTACAATTTGATCAGGTCCTGCTTTTAGTTTCCCTTTCAGATCTTCTTAGCCAGCTTCTGTTGATGAGTGGGATCATCCCATACTCATCTTTATCTTTCTGACTTAGTTCACTTAACATAATTCCTTCTAGCTCTGTCCAAGATGGGTCAGAGAAGGTGGGTTCATTGTTCTTGATAGCTGCATAGTATTCCATTGTGTATATATACCACAGCTTTCTCAGCCACTCATCTGTTGTTGGGCACCTGGGTTGCTTCCAGGTTTTAGCTATTATCCAATAGCACAGCTATATACAAGATACTGGATACTGTACAGCAAACCATAACAAAAGGACTTTTCAAAGTTAACCCAATTAACAAATAATGTGATGATAATATTAACTATCGATTGTCTTCTTGAACCCTAAGACAGCAGGAACCTCACATCTCCACTATAGAGCCCCTACTTCCCCCAGTCCTGGAACCCTTGGATAGGGCCCACTTTCCTGTATGCATCTCCCAATCCAAACCAAATAATATTGCATCCGCCGATCACAACCTAACCAACACAACGATTGCCACCTCAACATGCTTCACCTCAGACTGTGTCCAGAGACTTCACGTGTGGAATGACAACCCTTCAGCTTCATAACTCGGGTGAGACCTTTCCTTTTATAGTACACTCTAATTTCATCTCAGGTACTTCACTTTCTAACAAAGTCCCATAACCTAGATATACACCAGTTTCTGTGAGAGAGAGCTTATGTGCACACGTATCCATAAACTACTGCAAAATATATACCTGAAAGCAGAAGTACACTAGAGTTTGCAGTGAGTACCTCCCTAACACTTCCTCTCCACTATTCCAAGCTTGGGATCCATGATTGCTCAACAAATTGTTTGGCTTCGTATGTTAACTCTCTTTTCAATCACCAGGTTCCAGATGCCACCAGGATGCTGGCCAGGCTTCCCTGGATTGAAGACCCCACCAATGTGTCCTGGAGCTCAGCTTCCCCAGAGACACACCTTACTAGGGAAAGAGAGAGGCAGACTGGGAGTATGGACCAACCAGTCAATGCCCATGTTCAGCGGGGAAGCAATTACAGAAGCCAGACCTTCTACCTTCTGCAACCCTCAACGACCCTGGGTCCATGCTCCCAGAGGGCTAGAGAATGGGAAAGCTATCATGGGAGGGGGTGGGTTATGGGGATTGGGTGGTGGGAATTGTATGGAGTTGTACCCCTCCTACCTTATGTTTTTGTTCATTGATCCTTTCTTAAATAAAAAATTTAAAAAATAATAATAAAAAAAAAGAAAATAACAACAAAGCAAAAAGATCTATGTGAATCTTTGTCCACAGCAGTTCTCCTTCTTAAAATGTTATGTTTTGAAAGAATACCAAGTATTTACACTCAAAGACAGTCCATATACTTAGGTTGATTGTTCATCCTCTCCATTCTAGCATGTGATGGGAATTTTTCTGAGACTGGTTACTGACAATTACCTAGGTTCTTTAAGCTGATACCCATTAGAATCACCAAAATATAAGACATACTCAGGAAGATCTAGAACTTCCTTGGTCAAGTTTGTTGCATGAACTTGGCTACATTAATGACCTAATCAAGCCTCACCTATCCAACAACTTAATACAGAATAAAATGACTTAAAAGATAATAAATAAAGTGTGCTGGAGCTAAGTATAATTCCATTTTTTAAACTTACTGATTGAAAAAATCTTGGCATGGAAAAATATGTAGCTGGATTAGCCTTTTACATTTGTACTATGCATGTGTATAACATCACACAATTGCAGTCTCATGCTATACAACACGAAAACAATTACTCATAATAATTAACACTTACCAATGTACCAAAAACAAAATCGCCAGACTGTGACTCTAAAGCCAATGAGTTTCATAAAACTATAGGAGTGTTATTTCAGACTTTCCTTGAATTAAAAGGTGCTTATATAGAATCATAATATTCAGAAACTTAATTCAACTGAAAAGCTATTTTCTAACTTAATTTGATCATATTTATCATCAGTTAAGAAAATGTAATCTGTTCCAAAAACTATAAGAAAGTTCTAAAGTTATGTTCACTTCTCTATTATAATATATACATATATATATATAGGCTTATTTACTTCAACAGATATCATAAAACACAATTATTAGGTATAAAATTAAAATAAGATTCATTGAAAAAATGTACTTCTGCCAACTTCTGTATGAGTAGCCAAAATTATGGAACTCGTGGATAGATGTGTTAGATTTAGGGAAGTCCTAATGGAATATACAATTTTATTTTAAAAATTTAGGCAAAGTAAGCCAATGTTTGGTATGTTTCCTATTGCAATACTGACTCTGATAAAACCCACACTGTTTATATACCACTTTAGCTAACATAACGTGAGCTATTTATATAAACCCATAATATCCCCACAGATAAAGAGTCTAAGTATATTCAAAATAAAAGCTGAAGTGATCCATCTCATATTCCAGAGGGATAGGAATTCTGGTACTGACTCTTCAAGTAACTGTTTTATGTGAGTCTTCATTTTTTACTAGTTTGCCCTTCCCCTCTGGGATCTGCTCAGGATATTAGCTGGTACTTACTTTTTCAGAGGTAACAAAAATAAACACTTTTTCAAATTTTCTTTTTTAAACCAGAGAACAATGTTTAGCCGTGGTTTGTGGTTTTGTGGAGACATGGAACCCAGGAAATCCCTTAGCCGATATTCATCTCCCTTTTCAGTTTGAAACTATTCAAGCTATGAGAATTCCAGTGTTATGTAAGAAAGGTAAGACTTCCACTATCATACTATAACTGGACTGGCAACTGATTCCCCAACACAGACAAAGGAAAGCTTTATATATTTCATTCCAAGGCAACTACCTAGGTTCTGAAATAATTTTTTCATAATGAGCAACCACTAAGAAAATCACTTATTTTGTTTATATTCTGATTTCAATATAGTATAGAATAAAATAGTATGATAAAGTATGAGATGTGTGTTTAGAGAGAAGAGTAAATGTGGCCCAAATTTGGAATGCACAATAATAGATGAGTGGGTAAGACAGTTGAGATTACGTGTGTGTGTGTGTAGTGTGTGTGTGTGTGTGTGTGTGTGTACATTTGACTTTTTATTTATCACTTTACAGAAATTATATTTTGAGAACTACATTATAAATTTTGTCTAAACAAATATTTCAAATAAATTAGAAGAAAAATGTGAAACTATGGTTCAATATTCAATAATAATATAATCTAATATGGAGGAATAAAACACCTACTTTTATTTATGCTATTTAATTAGCCTTTTCTGAAAATGCATTTCAGTGCAATTAGATGAATTAATAAAGAAAGAACCTACTTACTTGGAAGAATAAACAACATATTTACTAATTTCATAAAGTAAAACAAAAGAATCAACTAACAACTAACTAGAAATGAGCTCAGTTTCCTGAGGGGAAAAATCCATTTTAATATCTAATAACCAGAGAATTTAGAAAGTACAATGCAAAAAAAAAAAAAAAACTCATGCAATAATAATGTGTTAAAAGGTAGTATCAGGATTTAAAACTAAGACAAAAATTTAAGAAGTGTGAATGTTCTGAGTAAAAAAAAAAAAAAAGTAGTAAACTTCTATGGAGGAATGTGAACTTTTTAAGTAGTTGAGATAAAAATATTGGTAGATTCCCTGACTTCTCTGGGCAAATGAGCTCACCAATATGTCCTGGACCCTCACCTCTCCAGAGCTCTAGTCCACTTGAAAAAGATAGAAACAGGCTGGCGGTATGGGTCGACCTGTCAACGCCCATGCTCAGCAGAGAAGCAGCTACAGAAGCCAGAACTCCTACCTTCTGCTCCCCATAAACAACCTTGATCCATATTCCCAGTGGGGGAGAAGTGATAGGATGAAGATAAGAGGACTCTGCACTCCAGCTCCATCAGTACCCAGAGAGGGAGAAGGAAAAGGAGAGGGACATATGGAGGTAGTTATGATGTCATGAGTGGCTTAGAGGGAAAGAGAGGAGTCAATCAGAAAAAGAAGGGCAACTATGTATAAATGTGGACAGATAGTTGTAGAGAAGATGGTTGGCCCATGTTTAAAACTTTAAGGGGACTGTGGTGGATTGCAGTGGGGAGAGTGAAGATTCAGAACTCTGGTGGTGGGAATGGTGTGGATTCAAACCCCCATAGACATGTAATTCTGTAATATAAACAAATAAATAAATAGTAAAAAAGATATTGGTGAAGTTATTTATTATTTTATCAGAACTCTGATCATGTCTGGCTTATAATGGCACTGGGTACTGAACCTGGAACTTTTGGTAATTCAGGCATGAAAGTCTTTTTGTATAATTACTAGGATATTTCTGACCCTTGTTTGGATAACATAATGCAGTTTTACAGAAATTATTAAAATTAAATATGCATCTTTACAGGCTTGGACTTTAGAGTTCAGTTTCAATCATATTTCCTTTGTTCCATTCCTGTGGGTTCTGAAGATAGTAAAAGCCATCAGAACACAAGCCATCAAAATCACTAAGCATTACTAAAATTTATCTCATGGTATTTCTTACAGAGAGGAGTGATGGCTATCACATGTATGAAACTTGATAACACAAGTTGAATAAGGAAAATGGTGGGCTAGAGAAATAGCTCATTTGGATAATGTGCTGCTTTGCTATGTCTGTAACCCAGGTCTGAGTCTGATCCCCACTGCACTGAAGGAAACTCCAGTGTTGTGGTCTCTTTCACCCTCTATCTCACTGGAGGAGAGGAAGCTGTGTGCCTAACAGTCTTAAGCCTAGTATGCATGGTCCTGGGGGGAAGTTATAATGCTATATTTCATCTCTCCCTGTCTCTCTCTATCTGAAGTTGCTCAGGGCAGTGGACCCCTTCACATGCAATATCAGAAGTTTTTAATTAATGATATACTGTTGGGAAATTGTGTAGATGCGATCACATCCACCATGTTGTCCCCTCAGGGTTTTGTCAATTCCCAGCAAGAAACCCTATTCCCGGAGTGCCTTGTTTCCTAGCCAATCCTGTCACGACTTGTCACTTCCGGAATTTCTCCCATAAAATCCCTTCTGCTTCTGCCCCTCTCTCTCTCTCTCTTTGCCCCTTTTCACCTCGATGACTGGACGCAGAGAAGGGTGTTGTGCGTAGCTAGAGGTGGCCATTTTGCTAGCTCCACGTGGCCCAAACCCTTGCACTCTCACCCAACTCTGAGGTGCCCGTGTGAATAAAGATTTGTGTTCCCTCTCTGCTCTGATCCCTTCTCTCTCTCCCCCGTGACGAAGCCTGACAATATACCATGCATCAGATTATATACATATATGTGTGTGTTTGTGGTACATAATGTGCACACCATTTAATCTCAATTAGTAGCAGTGATCATATAAATGCATGACTTGTGCTTTCTTAAATAGTGATAATTGTGGTTGTTATATATTTCCAAATTGAATACTAATATATAAGAATATATTTAGGCATTTATCCATGAAACAAGGGAGAATTTACTCATTCATGGTGATATATATTCAAACTACATTTCTAGGGTATCTACTCAAAAGGGCAAAAGGCTAAAAAGAGAGAGCAGAGAGCACAAAAAGAAAAAAAAAAGTGAGATCCTTATTGAAAGTGAGATCGTGGGAGTCGGGCTGTAGCGCAACGGGTTAAGCGCAGGTGGCGCTAAGCACAAGGACCCGCATAAGGATCCTGGTTCAAGCCCTGGCTCCCCACCTGCAGGGGTGTCGCTTCACAAGCGGTGAAACAGGTCTGCAGGTGTCTACCTTTCTCTCCCTCTCTCTGTCTTCCCCCTCCCCTCTCCATTTCTCTCTGTCCTATCCAACAACAATGACAACAATAATAACTACAACAATAAAACAACAAGGGCAACAAAAGGGAATAAATAAATAAAAATAAATATTAAAAAAATTTAAAAAAAGAAAGTGAGATCCTTATTGAAAGCTATGTTTGCAATTTGAGATTCTATGAAACTCTAAAGTAGAAACCTTGCTGCCTAAGGTATCTAAGTCCAAGAACAATGACTCTCCCACATAAAGATATATCTGAATTTATTACCTCTCTACAAAGGAATAATTCTGATTATTTGCCTTGAGTCCTGCTGAAGGACTTGTCACTGTATTACAGGAGAATAATGGAAACCTAGGTCAAACTTGCCATGCACATTTTAATTGAGCCTCTATATTTGAACAAATTGATGACTACAGCTATGAGTAAAACAATTATGACCTGGAGTAAATATTAATTAGATTCTCCTCAACTAATGTTTTCCTCTTGGGTCAATACATGTTGTTAATTCTCTCAAGAGAAAGTAATTATTGCCCTGGCAACTAATGATTGTTCAAAGCCTGCCATGTGTTTGATGTGCTCCAAGGATGTACTGTCGCTTGTAGTTGTGACTGTGTAGTGCTATTTAAAGAAACACACAGTCAAATTACTTTTAAAGTTATAATGTATTTACTTGAACAATGAAAGGTAATTATCCTCATATCAAAAGACTACCTTTCAAAATAGTAGCTATGAGAACATATATCAAGTTCACAGAAGACCTAAAAAAATAGTCTATAAACTAAAAAAAAAGGTAATTCACATATACTAAATCACTTTCCTTTTTAATTCTCATGGTCAGATGTTCACACTGGATTCTAACTGCCACACACAGGCACACACATACACATTATAAATTCTACAGCATTTAAATAGGAAGACATTGCTAATTGGTAGATAACTCTTATTACCATCATAAAAGGGCAAAGCCTTTCTGCAGTAAATCATTATTGATATAAGATACTCATTTCTTGCTAGTGGAAGATCAACTCATTTCTCAATCTAATGTTTTATTTCATTCATATGTCTGAAATAAGAAGGATCATTTCTGTAATGTATTTTCTGATTTCAAAATACAGGATTAGGCATATTTTATACATTCTTCATATTTATTCTACTTTGACCTATATCCTTTAAGCTGTGTTACTTTTGATAATGATTTCAAGTTTGCTTTTTCACATTTAATAATGTATTTTTATCAGAAGTTTTATATCCTTGGCTTTTCCATGACCTTTTTGAATATGGGAAGTATGTTTTATCTTTTTCTAAACCATTAATATAATCAGAACTTTGGACCCCTTTTCTGAAATTTATGTAAAGCACCAACATATATTCACCTCATATCCATACAAATATATTCTCATGCATGTGTATTTGTAATTCTCCATTCCTTGTTGATTAATGTGTAGTGTATGATTCAAAAGCAAGTTTTTTCTAAGTGTTCTTTTGAGCTTATCAAGCAAGTTTGAGTTTACCAAATGACCAGGAGATGTTTGAACCCTAATATTTATATTTTAGCCAAGATGTTGTAAATTTATTCTTCATAAAAATATGCATTATCCAAAGTACAGGTAGGTGAAATATTTGGATGCTAGTGTATATATTCTGATCAAAATATTATAAAGTTCATCATGAAAATTTGCAACATCCACATAAAAGGTAGATGTCCAATCATATCTCTAGAATTGCAAGTAGCAATAGTACTCAATATTTATTCTCCTAAACAAGCCAGCAAAATCATTAAGCAGTTCTAAAATTTATCTCATGGTATTTCTTATAGAGAGGAGTGATGGATGTATGAAACCTGTATGAAACCTGATAACACATATTGAATAAGGAAAATGGTGGGCCAGAGAAATAGCTCACTTGGATAGTGTGCTGATTTGCTATGTGTGTAACCCAGGTCTGAGTCTGACCCCCACTGCACTGAAGGAAACTCTGTGTTGTGGTCTCTTTCACTCTCTATCTCACTGGAGGAGAGGAAGCCATGTGCCTAACAGTCTTATGCCTAGTACGCATGACCCTGGGGGAAAGTTTTAGTGCTATATCTTCCTCTCTCCCTGTCTCTCTCTATCTGAAGTGGCCCAGGGCAGTGGACCCCTTCATCTGCTGCTATATTAGAAGAGTTTGTGATATCTACTAATAAATTTTCCAAAAAGTTAAATTAGGTGCTAAGCATTTCAGAGTAAATACCTAAGCTCTTATATAATCAACATGCTACAAGTACTGAAATTCTTCCAGATGCAACTATCACACACCCATCATGGAAGGCAAATTGCCTATTATATATGGGAAGGACTGTCTCATTAACCTGCATTTCAGGGATTTTGTTTGTTTGTTTGTTTTTGTTCATTTTCTCTGATTATTTTATTTTATTGAGGAGGTTAATGGTTTATAGTAAATGCAGTTGTGGACTCATGTATAAAATTTCTCAATTTTATTCAAAACACTCTCAACCACAACCTAGTTCCTCTTCTGTGATCATGCACCAGGACTTGAAAGCATCTTCCTGGGCCCCTTCTTCCACCACACCCTGCCAAGGGCTTTACTTGCATTTCAGTGTTTTAAACAGTATGCCTACCAGGACTTAAAGCATTCTTTCGATAGGGTTTACAGCCAACAATAGTTATACCCCTTTCCCATATTAGGGACCTACTCTCTTCCCTGATCCAGCTTTCTGGTCCTTTTACAGCCATGACATCATCTCCCTAGACAATAACTTGGATCCACCTGCATATCAGATTTCAGGCTCAGGGAAAAACAAACAAAAAAACTAATATAGTCATAGACCCTTTGGAATATAACTAAAATATGCCTATTAGATATCTACAAAATGGAGGATACCCACCCCCCACAACTCTTCATCTGCACTATTCCAGCCTTTAGGTTCATGATTGGTCAACAATTTGTTTGGCTTTGTATGTTAACTCTATTTTCAACCACCAGGTTCCAGTTGCTAGCATGATGCCAACCAGACTTACCTGGACAGACAACCCCACCAGTGTGTCCTGGAGTTCCGCTTCCCCAAAGCCCTGCCCCATTAGGGAAAGAGAGAGGCAGGCTGGGAGTATGGATCGACCTGTCAATGCCCATATTCAGTGGGGAAGCAATTACAGAAGCCAGACCTTCCACCTTCTGCATCCCACAATGACCTTGGGTCCATACTCTAGAGGGTTAAAGAGTAGGAAAGCTATCAGGGGAGGGGATGATATACGTAATTCTTGTAGTGGGAACTGTGTGGAGTTGTACCCCTTTTATCCTATGGTTTTGTCAATTCTTTCTTTTTTCTAAATTAAAAAATAAAATTAAAATAAATAAATAAATAAATAAATAAATAGCATTCTTAATGAATTCAATACTTTTTTGGTACCCAAGAACTGAAAATCCATTATTGATCAGTATTTCTGTGTTAATTATGATGGAAGCATTCACACAAATCACAATTTTTTAAGCAGTTGTCTATCCAGTTACAAATGTGAAAAGTCTGTGGTTGTCTGGTGAGCTTTTTCTTTATTATGGAACAGTAGTCCATAAGTCTTTCTGAATCCACTTGAAATACAACAGAGTGATTTTGAGGGATATATCAAATGGAGAATAAAAATATATGCTACTGTCTACAAACAACCTGGTAGATTGAACTCAGAAATTATTAAAAGTTTTATCACTGTGCTAAATGTGAATATAGATGGGCCCTGGGTCAGGTCAATGGGGTAAACAATGGTATTTACATACTTTCTTCAAGTGTGGGAGTTACTCTCTTCCCTAATCCAGCTTCCTAGCCCTATTCTGAACTCTAACACTTCTCAATGTTTTTAGTCTACCTCCATGTTAGCTATCAAGCTCCAGCAAAAATTACTAAAGTCATGGCCCCTAGGAATATACCTAAAATAGACTTTGTAGCTTCTTTCCACCCTAGGTCCCTGTTCTCACGTGCTCTATCCCTACTTTTTTGTTCTCGTTTATTAAACATTATACCTTGCTTTATATCTGACCACCTTTAGCTACCAAGTTGCAGATGCATCCTTACCCCTCTGAGCAGAAGACCTCTTTGATGTGCCATGGGAACTCACCTCTTCAGAGCCCTACCCAACTAGGGAAAGACAGAAACAGACTGGAGGTATAGATCAACTTGACAACTCTTATGTCCAGCAGAGAAGCAATTATAGAAGCCTAAACTCCTACCTCTGCACCCCATAAAGAAATTTGGTCCATACTCCTGCAGAAGAGAAATGTTAGGGGAAGATGACCAGAGGGCTCTGAATCCTAATACCATCAGGGGCCCAGAGAGGGAAAAAAGGAAGGACATATGGAAATAATAACAGGTATAGGTGTGACATAGGAAGAGAAAGCAGAACCATAGGAAAAGTGGGCAAATACATAAAAATATGGATAGTTAGGGCCTGGTGGTGGCGCACCTGGTTGAGCGCACATGTTACAATGTGCAAGGACCTGGGTTCAAGCCCCCAGTCCCCACCTGCAGGGGGAAAGCTTCACAAGTGGTGAAATAATGCTGCAGGTGTCTCTCTGTCTCTCACCCTTTCTGTCCCTCCCTTCCCTCTCAATTTCTGACTATCTATATCCAATCAATAAATAAAGATAATAAAAATATTAAAAAAATAAAAAATTTATGGATAGTTATATAAATAATACTCAATCCATATCTGTGACTTTGGGAAAACTATAGCAGTTTCCAATGGAGTGGACGGGGACACAGAATTCTTCGACATGGTGGGAACGCTATAGAACTATACTGCTGTTGTCTCATAGTTTTGTAAATCAATATTGAATCACCAATTAAAAAAAGTTTTATCACTTGGAGAATGTGACCACTCTAAACAAACTTTGCTATCTGCCTTATTAAGAAAACTATCTTCACAAGTCATCTGTCCCAGAACACAGTACTCAGGAGAATTGCTCACAAATTTTTGAAAGCACTGTTTTCTCTGTGTGCACAATGCATGCATATAGCCAAGGATACCATCAACAAGTCTGCTTTGATAAAGTGTCTGGTAAAAAACATTGTCCTAAATAGTCGGTTAATAGGTTCTGCTGTTGGGGCTCATAAAATTTCTCTATCTGAATACATCTCAAGACAATGCAATCACTGCTGTGAAAATTAGACAAATAGAGTCCTTGGCCTTATAAAGATAGCATCATATATGAGATACTTTACAGCATAGCTACATTTTTTTTGGATTTATCCCATTAACTTTTTAAGTTAAATTCTTATTTAGTCTAGTTTGCTATTGTCACGGTGTTGATAAGTAAAATAGAAGTAATTAAAGTGATGTAATTTATCATAAATTTTACAAAAAAAATGAAATAGAAGATCTGGACCTGTGTTTAAAGAAATTCAATGCCACAATTAAAGAGAAATCATCTTTTTATCTGTAAGTAAAGGGGAAAAATAAACATTAACAATGAACTCACTTTAACTTACAAATTACAAATGATGAATAAAAAGATAATATTTTAAGAGTCTCTATTAAGAAACTAACAGCTACGGGGTTGGGTGGTGGTACATCTAGTTGAATATACACATTAACATGTGCAAGTATCTGGATTCAAACTCCTGATATAATTCTTTCTCTCTCCCTCTTTATCTCTCCTCCTCCTCTCAATTTCTCTCTGTCCTACACAATTAAGAAATAATAAACTATTACTTAAAAAAACCTACACTAGTATTGTATTTATTGCATATTACACAACTTTGAGGATTTTAACATGTTCATAATATGTATCTAAATGATAAATACAGTTTATAAGCTCAACATACTAAAATTTTTATTTTGTTTCCTAAAAAATCAAATCAATACAAATGTGATGAACATTTGATCTAAATTTGCAAGGTTTCTTTTTTTTCTTCTTTTAAATGACAACCTGCAGCATGCACTCACTCACCACAGGTAAGGGTATAATTATGAACATCAGTGGCAAGTATTACTTTCTATACTTTAGGAATAACTCCATGAGTTCTGAGCTGCAATAAACATTGATAGTTTGTTTAGTCTTATCTGCACTTCACCACTCCAGAACTACTTTCACAGCTAGAAACAGTGAAACAGAGACAGAGAGGGAAAGATACAACAGGACTGAAGTTCTAACCAGTCAGGACCTGTGCTTGAACTTGAGTCACACACATTGCAAAGCAGGCACACTATCCAATGAGTTATCTAGCTTGCCCAGTTTGACATGTTTAAGAAGCCATAGTAATGAAATTAGATACTATTATATCTCATATATTTTACTTCAGAAAGTGTTAATGAAGATGGAAAAATACAAGTTAGCCCTACAGGGTAGCATTTGTGCCTGAGAGACTGTTTCCAGTAAGCTATCTGAATAGTCCTCAAACAGTTGGCTTATGAGAGGGAAGGAAGACCTGTAGGTATCCACAGCTACCAGAGATTTCAAGTCTTAATCCTTGATATGGAGGAGGCTATTAATAAGATAAAAAATAAGCAGCAGTCATACACTGAGTTTAAACCTGCTATGTTTAAATTCAGTTACCACACCCTAGGTCTTAAGCTGTTTATTTATCCCACCTATTATTTCTGCTTCCCACCCTAACTTACACTCTTTGTATCTGAAATTTCTGATGTTTTTTAAACCTTGTTAATAAAGGGACCACAGCCCAAAGGGTAGAGACTTTTTGCTGGTCCAAGCTCACTTCTATGGTGATGTGGATCAGGAAAGGACATCTCCAGGCTTTCAGTTAGACATAGAAAACACTAGTCATTCTAGGTAATCTTTCGGTTATACTGTGTTTCTGGTCACAACAATGCAACAAGATCAATGCTCAAAAGTCAGTGTTCAGACTATTAAGTTAACAAAAACAGATGTTTTTTGAAATGGACAATTTCATATAACTGAATCACAGTTAAATTATTTTTATAAATTGTGATAAATATAGAAATGTTTCTGATATAATTTTAAGTAGAAGTATTGAGGCCAAGTCTTTCTATAGTGTATGATGCACATTAAAAAAACAAAAAAACAAAAACCAGGGAGTAGGCGTAGCACAGCAGGTTAAGGGCACATGGTGCAAACACCAGGACTGGCATAAAGATCCCAGTTTGAGCCCCTGCTCCCCACCTGCAGGGGAGTCGCTTCACAAGAGAAGCAGGTCTGAAGGTGTCTATCTTTCTCTCCCCTCTATGTCTTCCCCTCCTCTCTCCATTTCTCTCTGTCCTATCCAACAACAAAGACATCAATAACAACAACAACAAGTACAACAATAAAACAAGGGCAACAAAATGGAATAAATAAATACTTAAAATAAACAGAGGAATGTGTATGTACAAGGAAAAATCTTCAAAAGAAATGAACTATTAGAAGTAACAGTGGATCCTTTGGGTACTAATACTTTCCAGAAATGTTACAAATACATTATACTTTTCTGAGATCAGATGAGATTGGACATGTTCAGGGTGGTATGGCCGTAGACAACAAAGTACTTTTCTAATCAGGTAAGGATTTGAAAATGATAATATTTATTGTGAATTATAAATAGAAAACAGAGTAGCAGTTCATTTTCAAGTAATCTATATATATTTTCATATAATGACAAATGAAAGTAAATATTTTTCTTTTAAATAAATATATGTGTGTATCTGTATGCCTAGCTATATTTATACCTATATATAACTAAGTATAAATACAAACTCTAGGTAACTCTAAAATTATCAAAATAACATTGGGAAATTAATTTTATAGCACTGTATACACATTTTCCCTATAAACCTTCATAATACAGAGACATTTTAATGTAAACATAATCTCTATCTTAAAAAAATGCTATTCCAGAAAGTCAGGCGGCAGCATGGCGGGTTAAGCGCCCATGGTGCAAAGCTCAAGGACCCACGTAAGGATCCTGGTTTGAGCCCCCAGCTCCCCACCTGCAGGGGAGTCGCTTCACAGGGGGTGAAGCAGGTCTTCAGGTGTCTATCTTTCTCTCCTCCTCTCTGTCTTCCCCTCCTCTCTCCATTTCTCTCTGTCCTATCCAACAACAATGACATCAATAACAATAATAATAATAACTACAACAATAAAAAATATTATTCGGTAATAATATTACCGAACTGATTTCTGCTTAGAAATCCATTAGATAGATGCAATTTTGAGAAAAGAAGAGAGTGGGTAACATTATAATTTGAAGGATAAAACTCCCTGTGATTCTACACTTCTGTTCCTCTCCTCTTGTCCACCCTGTCCCTCTAGGCTTTGCTCCTTACTCTATGTCCTTCTCCCTTCTCGCTATGATCTGAAAGCTCCTCTACCATTCTGCCTCACCCTTAATACAAACAACTTAAATATGTTCCTTCAAATAAACATTTTTTTTTACCCACCACATTTATCCTTCATGTCTACATATTTTGTCTGGTATCACAGAAACAGAAATTCTGTTGCTACTTGTTCAGATGTCATTAGGTGATCATATGTTTTTTGTTGTTGTTATTTTTTTTTCCACCACATTCAAGTATCTGCAGCAGAACAAGCTGACTGGTCACAGATATTTATTTAAGCACCAGAGATTATGCCTTTAGAAAATTTAAAAGTGCTAACAGAAGTCACTATTCTCTTGCCATTTCTAACTTGAACTATACTTTAAATTTCTTTCACATAACTCGTAAAGTTTCTTTATCTCTGTGTGTCCTTATAGCTTCCCCAAGTGTGAACATCTATTCTTGAACTTTAGAGTGGTTTTTGTAATTTACATAATATCCCAGTGTTCAATAGATTCTAAACCTGGTAAATATTCAGTGATATGCAATGATTAAAATCTGGATTTGTTTGAACCGAATGGCACCTAAATTTCCAAATGTTTAAAAAGCAATTCTAAGATCCAACAATCTAAAACATATTAAGCAAATTAAAAAGAAAGTGGACATGTACAATTTAAAGCCACATGAAACTTAAGCACATGCTTATTCATAAAAATATGAAATATATAATATGAAAACGTAAAGCACAGAAAAAGGCATATGTGGCAATAAGTATGAAATAATAAGAGCTAAACTCAAATGCTATGTGATTATTTTTAGAAAAAGACTAACTGCATTCAAAAATACATTCAAAATATTAACTATAGTACGATGGCTCAAAATTTAACATGAACATGAGAGGGAAAGTAGAGAAAATTCGGAAAATTTTAACTGGGGGGGGGAATTTCAGTAAGCCTACCCACTCTCTCATTCCTGGTACTGAAAAACAAGATTCCCTATGAGTAATTAACTGTGATAAGTGCTCATAATGCTTGTATAACCTGAGGCTAACTTAGCTTGCTTCCACATCACTGTATAAATATAATGTTAGCATGCCTGTTCCAGGTCAGAGTTCTCAGAGTGATCTGAACTCTCCCTCTGTGCAAAATAAACTCCTTTCTTCTTCACCCATCTTGGCTCCAGTCTCCTCAAATGCCAGCAGCTTCCCCTGACAAACATAGTAGTTATTTTTTTAAATTTTTTAATATTTATTTATTTTTCCCTTTTGTAGCCTTTGTTGTTTAACATCATTGTGGTTATTGATACCGTTTTTGTTGGATAGGACAGAGAGAAATGGAGAGAGGAGGGGGAGACAGAGAGGGGGAGAGAAAGACAAACACCTGCAGACCTGCTTCACCACTTGTGAAGCAACTCCCCTGCAGCTGGGGAACCAGGGGCTCCAAACGGGATCCTTAAGCCAGCCCTTGCGCTTTGTGCCACATGCACTTAACCCGCTGTGCTACTGCCCGACTCCCAGTAGTTATTTTATTAACCTGTGGGGTAGTCACTCCCAGAAACTAACACAAAACAATGTGACAGCTGAATACCATTATCATTTCAGCTTGTCATGTACTCTGAACAAAGGGACAGAGCATTAAAAGTTGTGTAAGGGATGTTTGTTTGCATTCATAAAGTTTCTATAAGATGAAAAAATTTAACTCACATTCACAATTTCAGTATTAACAGAATATTAAAAGTAACTATGGTGCTTTTTGAGGAAGATGGCAGACTGAGAAGCTGCTAGCAGCGTGTGCTCTGATCACATCTGGAAACGGTAGGAATTTCTGCCTTTAGCAGGCCATTCAATAATTATAGTCACCAAAGAGATGACTATAATTTAATTTGGGTTAAGAATTAGAGTAAAGGTGGCACGGACTAGCGGGCGGGCTGCTCCAGACTTCCCAGGCGGCGCCGGGCAAGGCGGGTGCGCCGGGCATTGTCCTCCGCCTGGGAAGGCGGCTACTCCAATGGCTGCAGAGCGCTGCTGGACGGCCGACAGAGGACACGGAGGGAGCAATATAGCTCGGGGGCTTTCTATTGGGAGTCTCCAGGGACCACCACGACCCTAAAGGCGGATCCAAAGACTTCTTAAGTATAGCTCTCATTGGATCAAAGGACTTGGAGCTAGTTTTCATTTTCGAGAAATCCTTTAAAAAAGTCTGGGGGGGGGTTTCCCGGAAGATGGCGGACTGAGAAGCTGCTAACCGCTGAGGTCCGAACACATCCCCTGGAAACAATAGGATTTTCTGCCTTTAGCAGGCCAGCCAATAAGGTGGCATAGCGGTGACAAGGAGATGAATATAACTTAATTTGGGTTAAGAATTAGAGTAAGGGAAAAAAATTCTTTTTTCTTCCTTTTAATTTTCAAGCATAACTCCTCCCCCCCCCCCGCCCCGCCATAAGCAGTCCCTGGGGACCGGCTCCTAGCAGGATACCCCACACCACCAAACAGGGTGCTTTTTGAACTCACTGATACACATTTGGGAAGTTCCTTGCACTGCTCTTTAATTACAACTCTTTTTCTTATCTTCTCCCTTTTCTCTCTCTTTCTCTCTTTTTTTTTTTAATCTTGTCATACACTTCTTCCTTCTTCTTTGCCTTTCTGAATTTGTGAATTACTTTGGGGAATAAATCTGACTCAGAGCAGACTCTCTATGTGTGTATCTCTGCTCTAGTTCCCTTTCCCCTCTTGTTGCCCCTAGAATATATAGTGGATAGTAGATTTGCATAACTGTCTATTCTTGCTATCCTCTCTTTCTTTTCTCTTTCTTCACTGGGATTGGTTACTATTTTTTCATGGACTGGAGAAATTGTTTGGCTAACTGGTAACGATTAAACTACTTCAATACATACTTCAGTTGCTACTATAATTCCTGAGGTTGGAGAGTGCAATTGTCATAAAGGTATTTAGTACAGTGTTACTTGTACTCAAGACACAACAACTGAGGAACAACAGACCATAAAAAAAAGAAGAAAGAAACACATAAATAAAAAAAAATGGGTAGATCAAAAATAAATAAAACTGCTACTCCAATGAATGAAGACAAGAGCCCAGAAGAAACTACAAATCAGCCAGAAGTAACCATAGATAAGTATGCAAGCAATAATAGACTTATTAATCACAGAAATGAAAACAACATTGGAGGAAAGGAATGGCAGTATTAGGGAAACAACAGTTGAGACCCCCAAGGAAAATACTGATTATCTTGAGGCAATTAGAGAACTGAAAGCTGAAATAGCTGTAATGAAGAAAGAAGCTGAGGCAAGGGAAAGCAGACTAACAGAAGCAGAAAACAGAATTAGTCAGACAGAGGATGAGTTACAGAAAACAAAGAAAGAGGTGAAAGAGCTTAAAAAGAGATTGAGAGACACTGAAAACAACAACAGAGACATATGGGATGATCTCAAAAGAAGTAACATTCGTATAATTGGCCTGCCAGAGGAAGAAAGAGAGGAAGGAGAAGCAAACATTCTAGAGGAAATAATAGAAGAAAACTTCCCAGACCTGAATAACAGAAAGGATATCAAGGTTCAAGAGGCCCAGAGAGTACCAAACAGAATCAACCCAGACCTGAAGACACCAAGACACATCATAGTCACAATGAGAAGAAGTAAGGATAAAGAAAGGATCCTAAAGGCTGCAAGAGAGAAACAAAAAGTCACATACAAGGGAAAACCCATAAGATTATCAGCAGACTTCTCCACTCAAACTCTAAAAGCCAGAAGGGAGTGGCAAGATATCTATTGAGCCCTGATGAAAAAGGGTTTCAACCAAGGATAATATATCCTGCTAGACTTTCATTCAAACTAGATGGAGGGATCAAAACCGGCTTATATAAACAACAGTTAAAGGAGTCAACCATCACCAAGCCGGCCCTGAAAGAGGTACTAAAAGACCTCTTATAAACAAGAGCATCACTATAATACTTGCAATATATCAGAGCAAACAAAATTTTTTTGAACAATGACACTACAATACATTAAATCCATAATATCAATAAATGTCAATGGCTTAAACTCACCCATCAAAAGGCACAGGGTGGGGGGTTGGATCAAAAAACATAACCCAACCATATGCTGCTTGGAAGAATCCCATCTGTCACAACAAGATAAACACAACCTTAAAGTGAAAGGATGGAAAACTATCATACAGGCTAACGGACCACAAAAAAGGGCAGGAACAGATATTCTCATCTCAGACATGATAGATTTTAAATTAAATAAAGTAATAAAAGATAGGCAAGGACATTACATAATGATTAGAGGATCAATCATCCAAGAAGACTTAACAATTATTAACGTCTATGCACCCAACGAGGGACCATCTAAATACATTAAGCACCTACTGAAAGAATTTCAAAAATACATCAATAGTAATACAATAATAGTGGGACACTTCAATACCCCACTCTCACACTTAGACAGATCAACAAAGCAGAGAACCAATAAAGATACAAGAGAATTGAATGAAGAGACTGACAGACTAGACCTCTTGGACATTTTCAGACTCCTCCACCCCAAAAAACTGGAATACACCTTGTTTTCAAATCCACATAACACATACTCAAGGATAGTCCACATGTTAGGCCACAAAGACAGCATCAATAAATTCAAGAGCATTGAAATCATCCCAACTATCTTCTCAGACCACAGTGGAGTAAAACTAACATTTAACAACAAACGGAAAATTATTAAAAGACACAGAATTTGGAAACTAAACAACATGCTCCTTAAGAACCACTGGGTCAGAGACTCACTCAAACAGGAAATTCAAATGTTCCTGGAAACAAATGAAAATGAAGACACAACCTATCAAAATATTTGGGACACAGCTAAAGCAGTACTGAGAGGGAAACTTATAGCCATACAATCACATATTAAACACCAAGAAGAAGCTCAAATGAACGACCTTACTGCACACCTCAAGGACTTAGAGGAAGAGGAACAAAGGAACCCTAAAGCAACCAGAAGGACATAAATCACTAAAGTTAGAAAAGAAATAAACAACATCAAAAATAAAAGAACCATACAAAAGATCAATGAAGCCAAATGTTAGTTCTTTGAAAGATTAAACAAAATGGACAAACCCCTAGCCAGACTCACCAAACCAAAAAGAGAGAAGACTCAAATTAATAGGATTGTAAACGATGGAAGAGATATCACAACGGACACCACAGAAATCCAGAGAATCCTGCGAAACTTCTATAAAGAACTATATGCCACCAAGCTAGAGAATCTGGAAGAAATGGAACAATTCCTAGAAACCTATGCACTTCCAAAACTGAACCAAGAAGAACTACAAAATCTAACTGCACCAACCACAGACAAAGAAATAGAAACCATTATTAAGAATCTCCCCAACAACAAAAGTCCTGGACCAGATGGCTTAACAAACGAATTCTACAAAACTCTCAGGAAACAGTTAATACCCATACTTCTTAAGCTATTCCATAAGATTGAAGAAACAGGAATACTCCCTTCCACCTTCTATGAAGCCAAATCACTCTGATACCAAAAGCTGATAGGGACAGAACAAAAAAGGAAAACTACAGACCAATATCTCTGATGAACATAGATGCCAAAATATTAAACAAGATCTTGGCCAACCGGATACAGCAACACATCAAAAAGATTGTTCATCATGACCAAGTGGGATTCATCCCAGGAATGCAAGGCTGGTTCAACATCCATAAGTCAATCAATGTCATTCACCACATCAATAAAAGCAAAGCCGAAAACCACATGATTATCTCAATAGATGCAGAGATAGCCTTTGACAAAATACAACACCCATTCATGCTCAAAACTCTACAAAAAATGGGAATAGATGGGAAATTCCTCAAGATAGTGGAGTCCATATATAGCAAACCTACAGCCAACATCATACTCAATGGACAGAAGCTGAAAGCATCCCCCCTCAGATCGGGGACTAGACAGGGCTGTCCACTGTCACCGTTACTCTTCAACATAGTATTGGAAGTTCTTGCCATAGCAGTCAGGCAAGAGAAAGGAATCAAAGGAATACAGATTGGAAGGGAAGAAGTCAAGCTCTCACTATTTGCAGATGATATGATAGTATACATAGAAGACCTAAAGAATCCAGTAGAAAATTACTGGAAGTTATTAGGCAATATAGCAAGGTATCAGGCTACAAAATCAATGTACAAAAATCAGTAGCATTTCTTTATGCAAACACTAAATCTGAAGAAGAAGACATCCAGAAATCACTCCCCTTTACTGTTTCAGCAAAATCAATCAAATACCTAGGAATAAAGTTGACCAAAGAAGTGAAAGACTTGTATGCTGAAAACTATGAGTCGCTACTCAAGGAAATAGAAACTGATACCAAGAAATGGAAAGATATCCCATGCTCATGGATTGGAAGAATACATATCATCAAAATGAATATTCTCCCCAGAGCCATATATAAATTTAATGCAATACCCATCAAAGTTCCACCAAGCTTCTTTAAGAGAATAGAACAAACACTACAATCATTTATCTGGAACCTGAAAACACCTAGAATTGCCAAAACCATCTTGAGGAAAAGAAACAGAAATGGAGGCATCACACTCCCAGACCTTAAACTCTATTATAAAGCCATCATCATCAAAACAGCATGGTACTGGAACAAAAATAGGCACACAGACCAGTGGAAAAGAATTGAAAGCCCAGAAGTAAATCCCTACACCTATGGACATCTAATCTTTGATAAGGGGGCCCAAAGGACTAAATGGAAAAAGGAGGCTCTCTTCAATAAATGGTGCTGGGAAAACTGGGTTGAAACATGCAGAAGAATGAAATGGAACCACTTTATCTCACCAGAAACAAAAATCAACTCCAAATGGATCAAAGACCTAGATGTCAGACCAGAAACAATCAAATACTTAGAGGAAAACATTGGTAAAACACTTTCCCACCTACACCTCAAGGATATCTTTGATGAATCAAACCCAATTGCAAGGAAGACTAAAGCAGAAACAAATCAATGGGACTACATCAAATTGAAAAGCTTCTGCACATCCAAAGAAACTATTAAACAGAGAGACCCCTCACAGAATGGGAGAAGATCTTCACATGCCAGACATCAGACAAGAAACTAATCACCAAAATATATAAAGAGCTCAGCAAACTTAGCACCAAAACAGCAAATGACCCCATCCAAAAATGGGCAGAGGATATGAACAAAACATTCACCTCAGAGGAGATCCAAAAGGCTAACAAACATATGAAAAATTGCTCTAGGTCACTGATTGTCAGAGAAATGCAAATTAAGACAACACTAAGATACTACCTCACTTTGTAAGAATGGCATACATTAAAAAGGACAGCAGCAACAAATGCTGGAGAGGATGTGGGGACAGAGGAACCCTTTTACTTTGCTGGTGGGAATGTAAATTGGTACAGCCTCTGTGGAGAACAGTCTGGAAAACTCTCAGAAGGCTAGACATGGACCTTCCAGATGATCCAGTAATTCCTCTCCTGGGGTTATACCCCAAGGACTCCATAACTCCCAACCAAAAAGAGGTATGTACTCCTATGTTCATAGCAGCACAATTCATAATAGCTAAAACCTGGAAGCAACCCAGGTGCTCAACAACAGATGAGTGGCTGAGAAAGCTGTTGTATATATACACAATGGAATACTATGCAGCTATCAAGAACAATGAACCCACCTTCTCTGACCCATCTTGGACAGAGCTAGAAGGAATTATGTTAAGTGAACTAAGTCAGAAAGATAAAGATGAGTATGGGATGATCCCACTCATCAACAGAAGTTGATTAAGAAGATCTGAAAGGGAAACTAAAAGCAGGACCTGATCTAATTGTAAGTAGGGCACCAAAGTAAAAACCCAGTGGTGAGGGGTAGACATGCAGCTTCCTGGGCCAGTGGGGGGTGGGAGTGGGCGGGAGGGATGGGTCACAGTCCTTTGGTGGTGGGAATGGTGTTTATGTACACTCCTAGCAAAATGTAGACATATAAATCAGTTGTTAATTAATATGAGAGGGGGAAAATCAATTGTATGTCTCAAAGTTTCTCAAAACACAAACTGAATCTTTTTAATATATAGGCTGTGTATTTGATATGCGAACTCTCTCAAAAGCCTAGACTAAGTAGATTAGAAGCGTCCAACAGCACAGCTATATACAAGATTCTGGATACTGTACAGCAAACCATAACAAAAGGACTTTTCAAAGTTAACCCAATTACCAAATAATGTGATGATAACATTAACTATCGATTGTCTTTTTGAACCCTAAGACAGCAGGAACTTCACATCTTCACTATAGAGCCCCTACTTCACCCAGTCCTGGAACCCTTGGATAGGGCCCACTTTCCCGTATGCATCTCCCAATCCAAACCAAATAATATTGCATTCGCCGATCACAACCTAACCAACGCAACGACTGCCACCTCAACATGCTTCACCTCAGACTGTGTCCAGAGACTTCACGTGTGGAATGACAACCCTTCAGCTTCATTACTCGGGTGAGACCTTTCCTTTTATAGTACACTCTAATTTCATCTCAGGTGGTTCACTTTCTAACAAAGTCCCATAACCTAGATATACACCAGTTTCTGTGAGAGAGAGCTTATGTGCACATGTATCCATAAACTACTGCAAAATATATACCTGAAAGCAGAAGTACACTAGAGTTTGCAGTGAGTACCTCCCTAACACTTCCTCTCCACTACTCCAAGCTTGGGATCTATGATTGCTCAACAAATTGTTTGGCTTCGTATGTTAACTCTCTTTTCAATCACCAGGTTCCAGATGCCACCAGGATGCTGGCCAGGCTTCCTTGGATTGAAGACCCCACCAATGTGTCCTGGAGCTCAGCTTCCCCAGAGACACACCTTACTAGGGAAAGAGAGAGACAGACTGGGAGTATGGACCGACCAGTCAATGCCCATGTTCAGCGGGGAAGCAATTACAGAAGCCAGACCTTCTACCTTCTGCAACCCTCAATGACCCTGGGTCCATGCTCCCAGAGGGCTAGAGAATGGGAAAGCTATCATGGGAGGGGGTGGGTTATGGGGATTGGGTGGTGGGAATTGTGTGGAGTTGTACCCCTCCTACCTTATGTTTTTGTTCATTAATCCTTTCTTAAATAAAAAATTTTTTTAAAAAGTAACTATGGTTACTAAAAGTAATGACGGTCATGTTTTTACCTCTATCTATGAAGATTAATGTTATGGTGTCCCTCATACACCATTAAAGCTGAATTCTCACCAAATTTGCATTATTTTTTTTAAATTTATTTACAAAAAAAGAAACACTAACAAAACCATAGGAAGAGGACAACTCCACACAATTCTCACCACCAGAACTCCGTATCTCATCCCCTCCCCTGATAGCTTTCCTATTCTTTAATGCTCTGGGACTATGGACCCAAGGTCATTGTGGGATGCAGAAGGTGGAAGGTCTGGCTTCTATAGTTGCTTCCCGCTGAACATGGGCATTGACAGGTCAATCGATACTCTCAGCCTGCCTCTCTCTTTTCCTAGTGGGGCAGGGGTCTGAGGAATCAGCGCTCCAGGACACATTGGTGGTGTTGTCAGTCCAGGGAAGTCTGGTTGGCATCGTTCTAGCATCTGGAATATGGTGATTGAAAAGAGAATTAACATATAGAGCCAAACAAATTGTTGACCAATCATGAACCTAAAGGCTGGAATAGTGCAGATGAAGAGTTGGGGGTGCATCTCCGTTTTGTAGGTAGTAGGCATATTTTAGTTATATTCCAAAGGACCTGTGATTATACTAGGGTTTTTTTTTTTTTTACCCTGATCCTGACATCTGATATGCAGGTGGATCCAAGTTATTGTTTGGGGAGATGGTATCATGGCTGGAGAAAGGACCAGAAAACTGGATCAGGGAAGAGAGTAGCTCCCAAATATGAAAAAGGTGTATAAATATTGTTGACTGTAAACCCCATAGATTTGATCTGATCTGGGGCCCATATTCAGTTTAGGAGTCTATGTGCCCTCTGCATCCCTGTAGATCTGAGGTCACATGCTGTGGTCATGAGTAAGAATGTTCCAAGCTGCCCCAATATAAGGACCCATCTTCTTCAATGCATTCTTTATAAAGTAGTCAACTTATCTACAAACTTCTGAACTTACATGGAAATCTATGTATCAAAAGTTGATTATGTGAAATGATTAAGTTTCATCCAGTCTCCATAAAGCAAGCAATCATACAAATATGCATACATACACAATTCCACAAGCATGTAAACTACACTATTTAACATTTTGTTGGATCTAATGCAGAAAAGATAATTGCTTCTAAAAATTATAAGGGGATGTACAGGTCTACATATATGCAAAGGACAAGAGAAATCTAAAATTAATTCCAAATTTTATTTTGGAATTTTAATAGCTCTCATTTGTAGAACTTTGGAGTTCTGAGCATTACTGCCCTTTCAATAAAACTGTGATGTTTAATGATACATTTCACACTATATCTTCATAAAAAGGGAGATTGGGCTTATTTTTTGGTGTAAATATGGAGCAACATGTGTACATTTAGCTAACTAGTTTCTGAGATGTTACTTCTACACAGAGGTGTCTACTGTCCTCCACAAATACATGAGCTGAGGGTTAAGCACAGAAATGTAGCACTGGAAACATGTTAAAAGTCTTAACACTGTTCAAGATTGTGAGGGAGGCAACTTTGTTACACTTTATTCTATTTGTAATTCACAAGAGATTTCACTGTGGAATTTCTCCCAATATAAAAACACTAAAAACCTCAATTTTAGCATCAGAGAAAGTGGTCTGGAGTTCCTAGCTGTGTTTTTGATGATAAAGAGAGTGAGTTTGGAAACAGCAGCTAGCTGTCAGTGAATAGGTATCTGAGACAGGTGCCTGCTGTATCAGCAGCTTGAGTCCTATGCATTTTTTATTCAGCAAAGACACTCATCAGGGGAAAAAAAGACAGAGGTGCAGAACACATCAAAGGATACCATTGCTTCACTCCAAATGGCTCTCAGACATCCCTCCTCTGTCTAGAATACAAGCTCTGGAAGCTAGAAAGCCAAGACTAAATTTTCTCTTAAAAAATCCCCAAGATAATATTATTTGACACCCCCTACCCCCCCACATACACTAAATAATAAAAGGGGGGGAAAGCCCTTGGAGATAGTATCATTTGCTTGAAACTGGCTATTTATAAATAGAACAGATGACTTGAGTAGTCAACCAATAACAGAAGCCAGCTTTTTTGGAATCCAGGACTTTCTTTTTTCTTGGACTGGCTATCACTTTTCTGTCCCAAAAGGTTCTCTTTTCTACCAAGTTTCTAGTTCCAGAGAGTACAATATTGCAATATATGCAATTTCATTTAGGTTGACATTATAATATCCCTACTTTGAGTTTTGTGTCAGTATAAAAAAAATGAACACTTTTTTCCTATGTAGCACCATACAAATTCCATTACATGAGGCTGATTTTAGATGACTATAATCCAGAAGAGAGGCTACTCTATTGAAAACATTCATCTATTCACTTCCATTTATTCAAAAACCGTCTTAGAACTGAGCTGTGTGTGACAGCATCATAACAGCTCATTTATAATCTGTCTAAAGGTAGCACTTTTAATTACTTGTGGAGATAATTTGTTTAAATGGCAATATTTTGAGAGCTTTTTGTAGTAATTACACTTCATAATGGAGCAGGTATATATCAGATTCGCTGAGACATCACTCAGAGCCTGACAAGCATTTTCATTTTTCAAAGATCATAATTATATTTTACATTAATGTTTGAACTTATTACGGTTCACTGCTTGCTGTTTAATATATTTTAATTTAAAATATGGACCTTTTCAAAGATGCACATGTCCATATTACTTCTCCTGTATTGTACTTGTGCTCATTCTCCTCTTACAAATCCCTCTGACTGTATTTCCATTTTTAAAATGCTAGCCAGCCATAAACAGATCATTTTAATGGAAATATCCTCTTTTTAGCAGACTTTAAAAGCTGCTACTGGTAATTATGTCTGAAAATGCTAAATTGCTGACTGAGTGCAAATGTATGTTCAGTCATTTTAAAACATTACACTTAAATTATTTCTAAAGTGGATTTCTCCCTAAATTCAGTTCTAAGATAAACACAATCCTTTGACAAACAGGTTATATGCAGGATTTCCATTCACTTCTCACCTACATCTGATTTTGAGGAAACATTTGCAGTTTAAGGAGTTTTTTAAATTTCTGTGACATGTAAATGCAAATATCACGGTCATCAAGAAAGTACAGGTATATCATACACTAAAATGATGACAACGAAAGATTATTTACACTTAATGGAAGCTTTTGCAACTATAATATGTTATTTATTCCAATCACTTTGCAAAATACATTTCACCAGATTTCTGACCAATAGCTGTACCTAAGGGCATTAACATTATATAACAGTACATGTCCTATTAAGTTCAAACATAACATCTAGGCTACAAAATAATATATATATATATATTATAAATAGAGAGATAATAATAAAAATAATAATATCATATATATAGAGAGAGAAAGAGAGAGAGATGTCAAGTGATTTCCTCAAAGTAGCACAATATACAAACAGCAAATGGTACATATGACGACAGTATTTATACATTAAACCTTAAGAGAGCAGGAACCTCCTGCTTCCGCTATAGAGCCTATATTTCCCCCAATCCTGAAACATCTAAGGTGGGGCCCACTTTCCTGCATGATTCTCTCAATCCATACCAAATGATATTGCATTCACCGATCTAAACCTAATCAATGCAACGAGTACCACCTCAGCATGCTTCACTTCAGACTGTGTCCAGAGACAACAGGCTTGGAATGACATCCCTTCAGCTTCATTACTAGCATGAGACCTTTCCTTTCATAGGATACTCTAATTCCATTCCAGGTGGTTCCCTTCCTAACAAAGTCCCAAACCTTGATATAGACCAGGTCCCGTGAGATAAAGCATATGCTCACATATATCCATGAATTAGGGTAAAATATCTACTTGAAAACAAAAGTAAGCAATAGTCTGCAGTGAGTCAGTATAAAGTTCATAATGAAATAGTGTCTACTTAGATACCCTTCATATCTACTTTCTATTACACTTCCCTCACTCACTCCAAAGCTAACCTTATCAAAGCAAGGACTGCAAAAGCTGAATAAGGGAAAGAGACTGGCATACTTTAAGAATGGCTCTTTAGTCACTATCAGGCCACCCCATCAGCTGGGGCCCTATTTGGGGAGTCCTGAGATTCCCAAACATATATGATGGGTCTAGACCTCGAATAAATCCCTCTCTCCATTGTTACCAGTCATCCCTATCAGGAACAACACAATGGACCCCTTTGGAGGCCCCCAAGGACTTTGGCCTCAACTTGTATTAACAACAGCAGGGAATGTTACATCCTCTGAAGGGAGGCTGGACAACATACTCTATTCTACACCTGAGGAATATGGGTCCTGATATTGGGGCAGCTTGGAACGTTCCTACTTATGACCACAGAATGTTACCTCAGATCTACAGAAATTCAGAGGTCACGTAGGCTCCTAAGCTGAATATGGGCCTCAGGTCACATCAAATCGATGGGGTTTACAGTCAACAGTATTTATACACTTTTCCCATATTTGGGAGCTACTCTCTTCCCTGATCCAGTTTTCTGGTCCTTTCTCCAGCCATGACATCATCTCCCCAGACAATAACCCGGATCTACCTGCATATCAGATTTCAGGCTCAGGGAAAAAACAAACAAAAAACTAGTATAGCCACAGATCCTTTGGAATATAACTGAAATATGCTTACTAGCTATCTACAAAACGGAGATGCACCCCCAACTCTTCATCTGCACTATTCCAGCCTTTAGGTTCATGATTGGTCAACAATTTGTTTGGCTTTATATGTTAACTTTTCAGCCACCAGGTTCCAGTTGCTAACATGATGCCAACCAGACTACCCTGGACAGATAACCCCACCTATTGGTTATGTCCTGGAGCTCTGATTCCCCAGAACCCTGCCCTACTAGGGAAAGAGAGAGGCAGGCTGGGAGTATGGATTGACCTGTAAACGCCCATGGTCATTGGGGAAACAATTACAGAAGCTAGACCTTCCACCTTCTGCATCCCACAATGACCTTGAGTTCATACTCCCAGAGGGTTAAAGAATTGGGAAGCTATCAAGGAAGGGGATGGGATACGGAGTTCTGGTGTTGGGAATATTGTGGAGCTGTATCCCTCTTATCCTATGGTTTTGTCAGTGTTTCCTGTTCATAAATAAAGTTTTATAAAAGTACCACCCTACTAGGAAAAGAGAGAGGCAGACTGGGAGTATGGATTGACCAGTCAACCCCCATGTTCAGCAGGGAAGCAATTACAGAAGACAGACCTTCCACCTTCTGCAACCCACAACAACCCTGGGTCCATACTCCCAGAGAATGGGAAAGCTATCAGGGGAGGGGATAGGATATAGAGACCAGGAGGTGGGAATTGTGTGGAGCTGTACCCCTCTTATCCTAAGGTTTTGTTAATGACTTCTTTCTTAAATAAATAAAAATAAATAAATAAATAAAAGTACAGAATACTTCTGCTCACACTGAATGATCAAGATGGTTTTAAGGAAAATCACTTATGAAATAGAGTGAGTGAAGAACTTATTGAGTAGTTCTTTGTAAATAACATTGTTTACTTTAAAGAAAAATAAATTAAAGGACCTGGTCTCAAACCTCAGGTCTTCTTCTATATGGAAGAGATTCATGAGTGATAAAGCACTGCTGCAAGTATCTCTCAATCTTCCCATTCCCTCTCAAATTCTCTCTATCCAATAAATAAATAAATAGGAATATACTCAAGTAACTTAGATTCGAGTAACTGTACATTTATCTTAGTTCTTACAGAAACACATTTTAATAAATCATCCAAGGTATATTTTATCAGATTGAACATTCAGAAAATGAAAAAAACATTAGAGTGAGAAAGAAACGTCCAAGTATGTGCTTGAAAATAATTTCAGAAAGGAATATAAGTGACACTGTCAGTGAGAAGATCTGAGATTTCAGAGGAATAACCGAATTTTGCTAACCTTTTTGAAATGACCTGTCACAAATTTATGCATGGGTGGGCAGAGAAAATAGCTCAACTGGTAGGGCAACTGACTTGCATGACTCACATTACCAGTTCAGTCCCCAGTGTTCCATATTGGTATTTTGGCTTATCTTTCTTCCTTTCTCTATCTTATATCTGTGATATGTAATAAATGAAAAATAAATCTTTAAAAAGTCTACAGGAAAAGAAAATGAAGAAGTAGCCTAGCTATCCATAAGACTTTGAGAGAATCATAGTGGTTATCAATGGAGTGTGTGTGTGTGTTTGTGTGTGTGAATGCAGCTGTTAGTACATGTGTAAAATTTCTCAGTTTTCTGCAATACACTCTCAGCCTCAGCCTAGGTCTTCCTCCTCTACCATGCACCAGGACATAAAAGCCCTTGTACTCTGGAGTCATGCCGCAGCACAATGGGTTAACTGCACGTGGCACAAAGTGCAAGGACTGGTGTGAGGATCCCGGTTGGAGCCACCGGCTCCTCACCTGCAGGGAGTCACTTCAGGCAGTGAAACTGGTCTGCAGGTGTTTATCTTTCTCTCCCCTCCTCTGTCTCCCCCTCCTCTCTCCATTTCTATCTGTCCTATCCAATAACAACAACATCAATAACAACAACAATAACTACAAGAATAAAACAACGACAAAAGGGAAAATAAATAAAGTTTAAAAAAAAAAAAGCCTCTTGTACCCACCCACAGAGACCTTTAGACTGGTTCAATACACCAAACCCAGTCCAAGTTCTACTTTATGTTTCCTCTTTCTGTTTTTACTTATCAATTTCTATCCATGACTGAGATCATCCCATATTCATCCTTCCCTTCCTGGCTTATCTCATTTAACATGATTCCTTCAAGCTCCATTCAAGGTGAGGTGAGGAATGTAACTTCATCATTCTTTATAACTGAGTAGTATCCCATTGTGTATATGTACTACAACTTTCTCAGCCACTCATCTGTTGTTAGACACCTAGAATGCTTCCAGGTTTTTGCTATAAAAATTGTGCTGCTATGAACAGGGTGACTTTCACAACTCTCAAAAACAACAAACTGCTTTTCAGTTATTCTTCTTTACAAGGATACAATTAAATCTTCCTATAGTTTATTTGTAAATATATATGGTATTTTGTTAAAATAAGAGTTCATAGTTACTCCTATCTAAAATGTGGCAATGGAAATAAGTGAGTTCCATCATTTACATTCAGAGTAGAATACAACTTTCAAATTTTCCCCAGCAGTGACTGCTGGCTGTTTAATTAATATATTTTCAAAGAAATCTAAGATCTTCTTAGTGTGGCTCTAAAATATGTTATTAGGATTCTGATCAAATAAGAAAAATTTAAATAATAATATACTCTATAACATGCTTATGCTAAGTAATGAAGAAATTAATAATTAAAGGCATAAATATGGATTGAATTTGAGAAAATTAGCAGCAAAGGCTAATGAGCATAACACTTTCTTGTAATTCAATATAATAAGTGTAAAAGCAAGATACAAATTGATTTTATAACTACGTAAAATAAATTTCTATGATTACAATAGTTGCTCTAAATTATGATAGACTAGACTGGCAAAGTTGAAGAATATGTTTTTCTTTTTTTGCCACGCATTCCCAACAGTCTTACCTTGACCATGACTTAAAAGAAAAACAAGACATAAAACATCTTTATTCAAAAATAAAACAGCTCCAATGTAGAAAGTTAAGTGAAGCTGAAATACAATAGCTTACTTATATGGTCATTCTTTTCCATGTAATGTGGTTATCTTCTGAAATTTCAATCTTTATATGGAGAATTTTTATACTTAAATGGTAATGCATGTTTCATTCTTTGGATGGTAAAATTCATAAACAAAACCTAACTAATCACTTGGGAAGATAAATTCCAATCTTTCCATGAACTCTACTAAGCAGTACCTCCAAAACCATTAATATTGAATTTTTATTTTAATATTTATTTATTTATTCCCTTTTCTTGCCTTTGTTTCCTTGTTGTAGTTATTGTTATTGATGCTATCATTGTTGGATAGAACAGAGAGAAATGGAGAGAGGAGGGGAAGACAGAGAAGGAGAGAGAAAGATAGACAGCTGCAGACCTGCTTCACCAACTGTGAAGCAACTCCCCTGCAGATGGAGAGCCGGGGCTGGAACCTGGATCCTTACGCAGGTCCTTGCGCTTTGCACAGCCCACTGCCCTACCGCCTGACTCCCAATACTTAGTTCTTACATCTCTTATTGAGCATATGCCCTTTGCAAAAACATGTTTGAAAATGGTTTCCATTTTACAACTATTTTAAAAGCAGTGCTAAATTACCAATTTGATATAAACGCAGCTTTGTTTTCTCGTGTGTGATAATTTTGCATCAAACAGAAACAGAAACTTCCTACAGGGAGGTGAGTCAGTGTCAAGAAAGAACTCCTCCAAAGCAGGATGCGAAGTCTATCTTTGCTTCTATGTTCCACCTGGTTAGTGTGGAAGGTTAGAGACCTGATCAGATCACAACAACGTAAGTCACATAGACAATAAGCAGCACTGTCTGTGACAAACAAAACAGAATCAAATGTTTATACACAGAGGCCAGATTTATAACTTTACAGAGGGAGCTTTATTTATTTACATGTGTGTCCCTTTCTGGTTTATTTATAAAAAATTAAAAACTTGGGGGTCGGGCGATGGCGCAGTGGGTTAAGCGCATGTGGCACAAAGCGCAGGGACCCGCATAAGGATCCCTGTTTGAGCCCCCGGCTCCCCACCTGCAGGGGAGTCGCTTCACAGGCGGTGAAGCAGGTCTGCAGGTGTCTATCTTTCTCTCCCCTTCTCTGTCTTCCCCTCCTCTCTCCATTTCTCTCTGTCCTATCCAACAACGAATTGCGTCAACAAGGGCAATAATAATAACCACAACGAAGCTACAACAAGAGCAACAAAAGGGGGGGAAAATGGCCTCCAGGAGCGGTGGATTCATGGTGCAGGCACCGAGCCCAGCAATAACCCTGGAGGAGGAAAAAAAAATTAAAAACTTATTTATTTTATGCGAGACAGATAATTTTGCATCAGAGAGTGGGGTGGGGGCAGGGGAGAGGGAAGGCAAGGCACTTGAGATGCCAGGGATTGTACTTGGAGCTCCAGGCAAGGAAGCCCCATGCTACCCCAGTTAAGCCATCTCTTTGGCTGCAGTAGAATTTTTTTACTGAGTAAAATTAATAATATCCCACTGTGGGATCAGTGCCTACTTCTATTGTGAAAAATGTTTGCTGGAATAAATATGCTTCAGAAGCTTTTTTTCTTTTTATAATTTTCCCATATTACAATTTTAATGGTGTGCTGTCAGGCACCTTCTTTACAGCTCATATCTAATTTTAAAGATTATTCCAACAGCTCCAACATGGCTTGCCATTATGTAAAGACAAAAACTGGCTTAAGTAAAGCCAGATGCTGAGATACATAGGACATCTCACTATCGAGATCACTAATGATACTTTGATAAGTGATAATCTGGTTGAGATATAGAATACTGAGTGAGAAGTCATAAAACATACAGGATTTCTTCTTGAGTTAAAATCCTTAAAGAACACTGATTTAATGTTTAAATGGGTTAATTGAAAAGATATTTAAAGTTAAGGCCCAATTTTAGAGTAGTTTAAGGATTTCAGTAACATTGAAAGGAAGGGCAAGAGATTCCTCCCAAAATCCCCTGTCCCCACAGATTCACAGGTTCCCCAACTCTCCACATGCCATCAGATGGGACACTTGTTACACTGATGAACCTACACTGGCATGTCATCATCACCTAGAGTCCACAGTATCACACAGTCAAATTTCTTTGTCCTTCAGACCTCATTGCTCCACCTGTTCATGCCCCATCACTTACCTCATGGAAACTATTAGTCTTTTACTATCCCCTTAGTGCCACCTTTTCCAGGCTGCCACATAGTTGGGATAATACAATGAGTAACCTTTTCAGAAAGGCTTCTCTCACTTATTCATATGCACTTCAGGCTCTTTGTGCCTTTGCATGACTTGAAAATTCATTTCTTTATGCTAAGTATATCCCATTACCTGAGCAGGCTACATTTTAATTTTATCAGCTCCAAAGGACTTTTTTTCCCCCAGATAATTTACTCATTACATTTTTTTTTGGAGTTTGTGGCCAATGAATATCTTTTTTTAAATTCTTTATTGGGGGACTAATAGTTTACAATTGATAGGAAAACACAATAGTATGTACATGCATAACATTTCCACATAACAATAAAATCATGTTCTAGGACCTGAACACTCACTCCCACCCCAGAGTCTTTTACTTTGGTGCACTGAACCAAGATAATTTACTCATTACTACAGCCAATGAGTGACAGTGTAAATAACACCAACCTGGGTGCTGGAAAGCACTCCAAGTCACAGGAATGGACACAGTACTTCCTGGGGCGATGCTCAGGACAAGGAAGCATCTCTGAGCCCTCACTCACTGACATCATGGGGAACAAATGAGGGAGAAAGACTCAATCTTATCTTCTCTCACTGCTATCCTGGTCTGGTGGGCCCCTTAGACCTACAAAATATGAGATCAGATGCCAGGCTGAGCTTCACTGATGGGAGACAGACGACCAGGGACTCAGGGCTGAGTGGTACGCAGATCAGTCTTTATTCATGCAGAATGCAGCACAATCTAAGCCATCCTAAACACAAATCCTGTCTATATATATACTGGCCAAATAGGGTGGAAACAGGATGTGACGTAGAGAGGGTGGAGAGAAAAGTAACTGGTGCAAATCAGGGTGTACTACAAGAGGGGGCGAAGCAAAAAGACATCATGAACTAGTGGGGATTAAACCAATGCCCTGCAGGCATGCTGGTGCTTAGTTAACAGTGGTTATGTAAATAGAATACAGTGTTAAGCAGGGGGGATTAAACCAATGAAACAGAAGTGATTTTTAGAAGCAGAATTAGAAGCATACAAATAGTCAGAAGTCAGGACATCACAGATCAGAGCACGACCTATAGAGGTCATGCTCCAAGGTCAGAGAGTGATATGGAGGAAAACTACTCAGCTCAGTAACAAACATGCAGAGCTGAAATGCTCTGATTAATATGTCAAATGTAATGTATTGAGTGCCTGTTACACTTTTGCATTATTAACCTAAGCCAGGAGTAAGCAGAGTTTAAAATAAATTAAATGTACAAACATAGAAATAATTATTTTAATGTCAATCTTGGTTTTCTTTCTGCTATAATTTAAAATATGTTCACACGTATCTGTAAACTACTGCAAAATATATACCTGAAAGCAGAAGTGCACTAGAGTTTGCAGTGAGTACCCCCCTAACACTTCCTCTCCACTATTCCAAGCTTTGGGTCCATGATTGCTCAACAATTTGTTTGGCTTCGTATGTTAACTCTTTTTTCAGTCACCAGGTTCCAGATGTCATCAGGATGCCAGCCAGGCTTCCCTAGACTGAAGACCCCACCAATGTGTCCTGGAGCTCCGCTTCCCCAGAGACACACCCTACTAGGGAAAGAGAGAGGCAGACTGGGAGTATGGACCAACCAGTCAACGCCCATGTTCAGCGGGGAAGCAATTACAGAAGCCAGACCTTCTACCTTCTGCAACCCACAATGACCCTGGGTCCATGCTCCCAGTGGGATAGAGAATGGGAAAGCTATCAGGGGAGGGGGTGGGATATGGAGATTGGGTGGTGGGAACTGTGTGGAATTGTACCCCTCCTACCCTATGGTTTTGTTAATTAATACTTTCTTAAATAAAATAAATAAATAAATAAAATACAATGAATCAGAGAAGGAATAGACTTTGCTGTATTTTCCAAATTAGAGTTAATTCAAGAGCTTGTCAAGAATGAAGCAATGTTGTGATGCCATGTTCTGAATAGGACATATTATTTTTATGGAGCAG